>NC_041380.1:608118360-608175313 GCF_002162155.2 Triticum dicoccoides | reverse complement strand
AATAATGATGACTCTTAAGCTGCAGAACCCAAGGGAAAGAAAAGGCTAGGTGTCAAATGGTAAAACCAATGTTGGGCATTGCTGGAAAAGCTTTAATCAAGGCGAACTATCAAGGTGTTCCCATTATAACCCAACCGCATAAGGAACGCAAAATCCGGGAACATAACACCGATATGACGGAAACTAGGGCGGCAAGAGTGGAACAAAACACTAGGCGAGAGGCCGAGCCTCCCACCCTTTACCAAGTATATAGATGCATTAAGATAACATGGCAATATAATGATATCCCAACAAGTAAATAAATGTTCCAACAAGGAACAACCTTCAATCTTCACCTGCAACTAGCAACGCTATAAGAGGGGCTGAGCAAAGCGGTAACATAGCCAATCAACGGTTTGCTAGGACATGGTGGGTTAGAGGTTTGACATGGAAATTTGGGAGGCTTGAAAGCAAGTGGTAGGCATCATAGCATTGGCATAGCAAAAGAGCGAGCAATTTAGCATAGCAAAGATAGTAGTGATTTCGAGGGTATGATCATCTTGCCTGCACAGTTGTCAGAGTTGACTGGATCCTCGAAAGCAAACTCAACGGGATCCTCGTTAGCGAACTCGTCTCCCGGCTCTACCGAAACAAGACAAACAAGCAACAAGGACACAATCAACCACGTGCAAGGATCAAGCAATATGATGCAATGATGATATGCTATGCGGGATGCGAGGCGGGATGCATATGCAAGATATGACAGGAAATGCAAGAACGTGGCCTCAACATGGAAATCAAAGTGTGCCACTGGAAAGATGAGATGAAATCGCTTGAAAACGATATAAAGAACGCCGGAATCGGAGTTATGGTTTGGAAATGGCAAGCGATTCAAAAATGACACCGGTCTGCGATTACAACAAGTAGCCATCTAAATGCAACAAAATGAACATGCTACAACACTCAAACATCATAACAAAATACATGGAAGGGATGCATACATGATGCTTAACAAAAGTATAGCACTGAGCTACGGCCAATTCATCCATTAACAGGTTCAAACAAGCATGGCAAAAATGCATATGGCAAACAGATCTCAGACTTAGTGAAATTGACACTTGTCTGGAATTTCAGATCAGGTAGCACACTTCGGAGCAACAAAACTACATGCTACTGGACCTGAACATGGCAAAGTAAAGCATGGCATGGAGCTACTCAAAGAGTTTAACAAAAGTCCCTTAGTGACCTGGAGCCAATAGGGATCAGATAATACAATTGCAAGCACGTGAACATAGCAAAAACATAATCAGTTTTCAGACTTAGTGAAAACTGGCACATGCTGAAACATAACTCAAGTAGGCATGTTTACGAGCTCGATGCACTCACTATGGTGCAAGTCATGATAAGCTAAGCATACATCCTTCAAGAAGGCACAAAATACTAGCTATACATGGCAAGAACAATAGCATAGCATGCACGGATCAACAACAACATCATCGGCAAAATTGCGAACAAGTTGACAATCTGCCCAGATTCACAAAGTAGCATAAGTAGAGCTCGATTGACTCAATCTAGGGTGCTCCATAATTGCAAACAAAGACATGGATGGATAGAGCACTACAAGATTAACAAAACATCCTTACTGATCATCCTCAAAAGAGGCACGGATCACTAGGAAACAACATGAACATATGGCATCATGAGATAAACAGCTCAAGGACTTAGTGGAATTGCCAAGTCCCTGAAATCAGAATTAGCAAGTGCACCACTTTGCAAGCTTGCACTAGTCACCACACACATCACAAAAATACATGGGTTGCACCTCTGGAAAGATGACAAAACCCTTAACAAAACATATGTAGAGCATCAGGGCATATCATGCACACACTAATCATGGCAAAAATGACAAAAAGCTAAATGGAGTAGCAGATCTGACAATTATCTCAAGTAGCTCTCTTCTAACAGCATTTCGGGCATCAATATGACTTCAGATGAAAATGATGCAATGGAATGAAATTATGTACTCTCTGAGATGAATATTTTGATATGCTATATGCATGAATCGGAGCTACGGATGCAAAGTTACGGAGCTATGAACATGAGCACATGAAACTGGAATTTCGGGACTTAGAAGAAAAAAAACAACCTCTCCGGGACAGATCTAGGGTTTCGGCAGGCACGCGAACCGAGGCGGCGGTCGGGGCACTATAGCCACCGGAGAAGAGCGAGGCGGCCGGAGAAGAGGAAGGGGTCGGGGCGGACGGAGGCGGTTGGCGGCGCGCTCGCCGGCGCGGGACGGCGGCGTGCGGTGGAGCGGCGAGGTCTGGGGCGGCGCGGCCGGGGAGCAGCGGCCGCCGGCGATGGTGCAGGGCGGCGCAGGGCCACCGGAGATGGAGCTGGCCGGCGAGGTGGTGGCCGGTCACGGAGGAGACAAAGCCGCGGGGCGGCAATGACTTCGGGCTCTCGGGGGCCCGCGATGGGCCTCGGCGGGCCAGCTGGGGCGGCGAAGTGGGCGCAGGCGGCAGCGAGTGGGGAGGCGACACGTGGCGGCGGCGGGGGAGGAACCGGACGTGTTCGTCGGTGCAGATTTTGTCCGGCGGCGAGCGATGAGGTGGATCTAGGGTTTCGGAGAGGGAGATCCGGATTTCGGGGAAGGGGTCTATATATAGGCATAGAGGGAGCTAGGAGAGTCCAAATGAGGTGCGGTTTTCGGCCACGCGATCGTGATCGAACGCTCTAGATGATGGAAAAGGCTTAGGTGGGTTTTGGGCCAAAATTGGAGGGGTGTTGGGCTGCAACACTGTCACATCCTAGTTAGCCATGCATTAGAGTGTTGCATCATGTTTACTTTTTCATCAGAAACTTGAAATGGGGATGACAGAACCCCCAGTCCCCTCTGAAACCAACTAGGGTTTACTAAAAACTTTTTCAATGAACCTGAAATGCCCTTCTAAAATGCCCATCATTTTTGTCTTGGTTCAGAACCCCTGCCAAAAGTGGTGCACATTTTCCTAGGCCATCTTAGGGGTTTTGAATTAAATCATAAATATTTGAATTTGGGCATTTAAAATTATATAAAATATTTAAATGCTCAAATACCTCCAAACTAAAATGTTTCATGTTGGAAATAATCCAACTATGGACCAGGAGTAATTTGGTGATTTTTGAAGTTGCCTAGGTATTTTATTAAATTCAACAAAGTTGCAGATATATTAAAAAAAAAAGAAACAGAAACAGAAAAAAAGGGGAAACTTACCTGGCGCCACCGCAGGCCCACCAGCCAGCCCACCTGGCCGGCCCAGCCCGGCCACCGCTCCAGCGAGCTGCTTGGCTCGCCAGGCAGGCAGCCAAGGTGCTCGGCGGCGGCACCGCAGCTCGCCACGCAGCTGCTCGCCGCCTCGCCGCCTCCCTCGCCCGGCTAACGCCGTGGATCGGCCTCCCTCTCTCCCCCGAACCCCCCAGACACCCCCTCTCCTCTCCAGCTCCTCCCCCTCGCACGCCCCAGCCATGGCCGACGCCATCGCCGCCACCCCCACGCCGTAGCCACGCCCTCCGTCCACCCCACGCCGTGCCACCGTGTCCAGGAGCTCCGCCGCTGTCTACTTCATCGAGCAGCCGAGCCCCGTGTGCTCGTGCGGCCCGAGACCACCGCACCGACCTCGCCCGAGCTCACCGTCGCCGGAGATCCCCTTCAACGCCGTCGCCGCCTCAGCTCGTCCCCGACCTCACCGGTGGCCTCTACGGGAGCGCTGTGAGCCTAGCTACTCCTCCGGCCCTCTCTCTCTCATTCCTGAGCCGTGTAGCCACCGCACGAGGATCACACGCCCGCACCGCCGCGGACCTCGTCGCCGACGTGCTTCCGGCCACACTCCGGCCACAAGATGGTGTCCATCTTACTCACCAAGTCCCGCAACACCTAGCTAGCTACTCCACGAGCCTCACCGACCCCTCTAGCGCCAAGTTCACCTCCGACCGAGCCCCGGTGGCCGCCAAAGTCGTCGCCGGCGCCAACTCCGGCCACCCCGACCTCAACGGACTCCGCCAAGAGCTGCGGTTTGTCCTCAGCTCCCCTCCGGTGGTCTCCGCGGCCCATTTGGTGGCCGAAATGGCCAAAACCACTCCCGCCGCCGCGTCGGGCTCGCCGGCGGCTAAACGCCGGTGCAGCCGACCCGGGTTTGACCACGGGTGGGCCCTGGTTGACTCCTCTGAGTCAATGACAGGTGGGGCCCAGCCCTGTTAATTAAACAGGATTAGTTTTAATTAAGTTTTAATTAAAATAATCACCCTGACATGCGGGACCCACTGTCAGGTTTGACCCAGACCTGTTCCGTTGACCTGCTGACGTCACACTGACGTCAGGCTGACGCAGTAATTGATTTTCTGGATTTAATTTAAATCAGGAAATTCCAGAATTTAATTTAAACTTCAAAAATTCATAACTTTTATTCTGTAACTCCAAATTGGACAAATTATATATGAAAAATGATCAGAAAAATCCAATCTATCCATCTGTACTATTTTCATGCATGATCAAACAAGTTAAATTGATGTTTCAAGCAGAACAAGGAAAAGCACTTTAAAAGGCCATATTTGAATTTGAAATTTGAATCCTTGATTCAAATTTGTTCAAACCCTTCTGGTTTTAGTTGCATTAGCCCAATACACTCATTTTGCCATGTCTCATGCATGCATCATATTGTTGCATACTATTTGGTAATGTTTGTGTATCGGTGCTCTCTGCGGCAGGTTCTGTCTCCGAGGAATACCGTGATTACCCTAACGAAGAACCGTATCAGTGCATCGAACCATCAGGCAAGCAACCAACCATTTGATCATATCGATACAATCCCACGTTCTCGCTCCTGCTCTCTTTTACTGCATTAAGACAACGCGTTTCAAACTGCTGTGTGCTACGGTAGTTGAACCCATTTCCTCTGCATGACCTGTCATTGCCACAGTAACTAGATGAAACCCACTAGCATGTGTAGGAGTTGTCTGAGCCATATGTATGTGTTGTTCCTACCTTGCTATGCCTGCTATGCTTAGAGTCGTGTCAGGTCTGGTTCATCGGGGTGATGGGCTAGAGTGAAATGATTATGTCGGTAATGAGAGTAGTGTGGTGAACACGATTTGGTAAAGGTATCGATGAGAGGCCATGTAGGAGTACATGGTGGGTTGTTTCATTGAAGCCGACCTTAAGCACTGAGATCTGTATGCGTGATTTAAGATACAGCTACTACCATGCATTGGGCCCTGAAATATGACCCCGCTCGACTTCTTATTCACCCTAGCTCTCTGTCTAGGAGTTGCAAGTAGTTTCTGGTGTTTGTAGCCTACTGGAGGCCGTGGACAGCGCTGACCGTAGGGGTGGGCTGTGATGCGGTAGGTACGTGGCCGGGTGTACCGAATACCCGTTAGGTATCTCGGGAACCCTGTTCACATCGTTCGGGGCCGTATGGGAAACCTCGGCCGGACTCCCTGCGGATGGAACCTGAATAGGAGATAAACCTGGACTAGAGGCTTAAGTGTTTAGGTAGGTCGTGGTCTACACCCACGTCGGCTTTCGCTTGAAGTCTGCCGAGCACATGTCGTGTGCAGACGCTAAGTGGTGGAAACATGTATGAAGAAGTACACCCCTGCAGGGTTATCATAATCTATTCGAATAGCCGCGTCCGCGGTAAAGGACTACTTGGTTGCCTATACAGTTCATAGACAAGTAAATGGAAACTGTTAAAAGCCTCAAGATAAGTGTGAGTGCCGAGGATGGCTCTTCCGTAGGAAGACGGAGGTGGATCCTCGGTAGTGTATTGAAGTGGTGAGTAGTGGACTCGTGTGCGCAAAACCATTTCAAGTTGGAGTATCGTAGGATAGTTTAGCCAAGAGTCAAAGCTGGCTTGCTGCAATAACTCCACCAACCTTCTTGATAACATGCATGTATGTAGGATCTGATGTAAGTCTTGCTGAGTACCTTTGTACTCATGTTGCTATAATTTACATTTTTACAGAAGACGCTGCAACCCCTTCTGATGGGTTCTTTGTAGACGTTGACATCAACGAGTAGGCTAAAGACCCAGGTGGTGACCCTGAGCTTGTGAAGGACCACGTAGTATAGTTAGGCTTTCCAAGCCTCTTTTATTTTACTAGTTGTCTGTACTCAGACAAGCTACTTCCGCTGCTGGTTTGTATGACTGTATGACTTGTATGTTGGGTCGTGAGACCCGTACCTTTGTGTATGTTATGTATGGCTCCCTGAGCCTTAAATAAAGTACTTGTGTCGTAGAGTCATGTTGTGATGCTTCGTTGTATTTGCACATATCGAGCATATTGTGTGTATGATTGAAATGCTTGGTATGTGTGGGATCTGACTATCTAGTTGTTTATCTTTAGTAGCCTCTCTTACCGGGAAATGTCTCTTAGTGTTACCGCTGAGCCATGGTAGCTTGCTACTGCTCTGGAACACTTAGGCTGGCCGGCATGTGTCCTTCTTCGTTCCTGTGTCTGTCCCTTCTGGGAAATGTCACGCTTTGAGTACCGGAGTCCTGTTAGCCGGCTACAGCCCGGTTTACCGGAGTCCTGCTAGCCCAGTGCTACAGCCCGGACCCACCTGCTGATGACCGACACGTTCGAAGCTGGGTCATGGATGCCTGTCCGTGTAAGTCTGTGCCACTTTGGGTTTACGACTAGTCATGTCAGCCCGGGCTCTTTATCATATGGATGCTAGCGACACTATCATATACGTGAGCCAAAAGGCGCAAACGGTCCCGGGCAAAGGTAAGGCGACACCCGTGGGGATACCGTGCGTGAGGCCGCAAAGTGATATGAGGTGTTATCGGCTAGATCGATGTGACATCGAGTCGGGGTCCTGACAGCGTTGGCATCAGAGCCGGACTGCCTGTAGGTTCTCCAAGCCAAACTGGTCGATGTTGAGTCTAGAAATTCTTTAGTTATATGTAGGGGAATTGCTTGTGGGTTGGAACGTAAGGCTCTTTTTACTCCTTTATCTTATGACATTCTGATCTGAGTCGGTCCATTCTTCTACCGGGGGTTAAGGAATTAGGATCTATTCTCTCTATCAGGATCACGTGTTACTAATCAGTAGTACCTTATAAGATTGATGGATACAAGCCTAGTTCAGTTCTACTACCACATTATGTTGTTAGAATGGATTCAGAACTTTGATATGATGATGTTGAGTGTGTATGAAATCCTTTGTCAAATGTCTCAAAATCCTTCTTGAGCATTTACAGCTGTTATGCTGCCGAAATTTCGCTAGAAATTCTAATGCCTTTGCATTATGATTGTGCTTTCAGATGGCCACTCGCGACCTCAATCAAGTGGTTCACCTGACCCGATGCCTAGATGTACCCGGCCATACTGCCAAGTTGGTCAGGGTAATGACTGAGGCTGGATACCGCTGGTATCCCGAGTACACGGTCGAAGAGCAATTCCGAGATTTTAATCAAAGTCAGTATCTCTGCATTGTCAGGATATTTCCATCTTATCCTGGATCCACCGAGCCTCTTCACTGCTCTTATGGACTCGGGGTTACCATTGAGATGGCTGTGCAGGACGCCGCCTACTCTATGATGACCATTATGCGAGTCAGATCTGGTATATTTCGGGACTCTGATTTCCGGTATATGCCAGGATCACTTCCGGGAGCACAAGGGTATCTCCAGGCTATTTATGCTGACCCCACTCAGGAGGATTCACGGACTCGCACCACTGCTGAGATGCTCGAGGATAAGGACCGTGAAAATCGGGCCTTAAGGTTAGAGCTCTTCAATACCCGTGCTGACCACTGGGCCACTTTGACTCGGTTCGCACCGGCGGTGCAAGCTGGATTCTCAGATATGCGCGATCTCTATCCTGTGAGATCTGCTCTGCCAGACGTGATGGTTTGGCGTGATGTAGGAGGCATCACCCCACCTCGCGGGCCCCGCAGGCCACCATTTGTTGGTCCAAGGCCTCATCCTAGCCCCTATGGTCCACAAGCTCCGCGAGATCGTCTGTTTCCGGATGATCATGTTGAGCTCCCAGGCTATGGAGGTGACTTCTACGAGGACTACTACGGATCGGTCTGAGTTGGTGGTAGTATCACTAGTTCGCACTAGCTGTGTCGGCTATCGTCCCGCGTGACTCGTGGGATATGACCTAGTTTGTACTCCTTCCGGAGGTGTAGAAAATAATGTATAGGAGCTTGGAATGCCTCCGATGAGATGTAATCCTCTTTTCACCGTAATAGTACTTGTTTGGTCTTGTACTAAACCCTGTATGGTGTGTATGACGATGGAATAAAGAAGCAGTTTCTGTATCTACCATGTCATACGGATGATCATCTTGCATTTCGAGTTATTCCTTACATTTTACCCTATGTCGGAATTTTACCATCCTGACTAAATCATTGTCTTGTTTACCTAGGATGGTCAACACGCGCGCTAACCCTGCTTCTCAAGAGCAGGCCGAAGGCAGTGAAGCCAGGGATGTAAATCTGCCTCATCCTCCTTCACTAGCCGAGGTTATGATGGAAGCTGAGAGAAACAAGCGGGAGACCAACCGTTTGTTGGAGCGTATTGAACAGAACACAGCACACCATCAGAGGACTAACGTGGTGTCACTCAGTGATTTCATCAAATTACATCCACCCACGTTCCACCACTCTGTCGAGCCCCTCGACGCTGATGACTGGCTTCGCAGTATCTCTCATAAACTGCGTTCCGCGCTGGTAGCGGAGGCTGACAAGGTCACCTTTGCTGCATATCATCTTGAAGGCCCCGCCAGTCTATGGTGGGAGAATTATGGAGCTATGCACCCAGCAGGCCATGTCACTACTTGGGCTGAATTCAGCGAGGCTTTCCGTGAACATCACATTCCGGAGGGTCTCATGGACCGTAAACGTGAAGAATTTTGCAGTTTCACCCAAGGCCGACTTTCTGTGGATGCTTACAGCAGGGAGTTTGGTAATCTCGCACGATATGCAACCGAGGAAGTGTCTACCGATGCCAAGAAGCAAGCAAGGTTCCGTAAGGGCCTTAGTCCTGAGCTTCGCCGTGACCTCCGTCTGCATGAGTGCACAACTTTTCAGAAACTTGTCAACAAAGCCATCAGTGCCGAAACTGGTCAGACTGACTATGACGCAACACGCAAGCATGGCCGTGACATGGGTTCCTCATCCGGTGCTGGTCCTCAGAAGCGCCGCGTGTGGGTACCCAACACCGCCCTGCCACCCAGGTTTACACCGAGGCCATCCTTCCAGGCGCCTCGCCCCGTTCAACAGTCTGCTCCAGCCAAGCCCTATGGGGGCCCAACTAACAATGCTCCTCCACGTACCAGTTCCGTGACTTGTTTCAAGTGTGGGGAATCTGGTCACTATATGCGTGAGTGTCCCCAGACCAACCCAAATCAATCTGCTAAAGCTGTTGGCCGTGGCAAGCCGACAGGAAAAATATTCCACGCCAAGCCGGTCACCGCTTCACGTGGCCATGTCAACTGTATCTCTGCCGAAGAAGCTCAAGAGGATCCCAACGTCGTTCTCGGTACGCTTCTTGTTAATTGCCACCCGGCATCTGTTCTTTTCGATACAGGAGCCTCTCATTCTTTTATATCCGAAAGTTATGCTCGTTTGCATAACGTTGCATTCTGTAACATGCCATCCACTATGGAAATTTCTACCCCTGGTTCTAGATGGCAGACCTCTAGGGTAAGTTATGGAAATGAAATCCAAGTCGACAGACTTGTTTTCCTCGCGTCTTTGATAGCCCTTAAATCTTCAGATATTAATATCATTCTGGGTATGGACTGGATGCCGGCTCATCATGCCCAAATCGATTGCTTCTCTAGGACTGTCCAACTCACCCATCCTTCGGGAAAGATAGTCAATGTCTTGACCCGAATAGCCAAGCGACAATTATATTCTCTTAACGCTAGCCCTTTGCCAGACCTTGAGGACGTTCCGGTAGTCCGTGACTTCCCGGATGTCTTTCCAGAGGAATTGCCAGGTGTTCCACCTGACAGGGATGTTGAGTTTGTAATAGACCTCATTCCAGGAACCGTTCCGATTGCTAGAAGACCTTATAAGATGGCACCCCTAGAACTAGCCGAACTTAAGAAACAACTCGATGAGTCCTTGAAAAAGGGTTTCATCCGACCTAGCTCTTCTCCGTGGGCTTGCCCCGTCCTATTCGTCAAGAAGAAGGATGGTACGGACCGGATGGTTGTAGATTACCGACCTGTCAATTTGGTCACAATCAAGAACAAATATCCACTTCCCAGGATCAACGACCTGTACGATCAGCTCGATGGATCCTCAGTCTTCTCCAAAATGGATTTGAGGTTGGGCTACCATCAAATCAAAATCAGAAACGGGGACATTCCTAAAACGGCCTTTGTTACTCGTTATGGCCAATACGAGTACACCGTCATGTCCTTCGGATTAACCAACGCTCCAGCCACCTTTTCTCGGTTAATGAACTCAATCTTCATGGAGTATTTGGATAAATTCGTCGTGGTTTACCTCGATGATATACTCATCTACTCCAAGAACGAGGAAGAACATGCCGAACATCTAAGGCTAGTGTTGCAGAAACTTCGAGAGCATCGCCTTTATGCCAAATTTTCTAAATGTGAATTCTGGTTGCCAGAAGTGACCTATCTGGGTCATGTAATATCTGGTAAAGGTATTGCTGTTAACCCTGAGCGAGTTCAAGCCGTCCTTAATTGGACTCCACCTGAATCGGTCAAGCAAGTTCGGAGCTTTCTGGGCTTAGCGAGCTATTGTCGTCGCTTTGTCGAGAACTTCTCCAAGGTTGCTAAACCTCTAACCGAACTCCTCAAGAAAGATAAGAAGTTCGAATGGACTCCACAATGTGAGCACAGCTTTCAGGAACTGAAAAGACGCCTGACTTCTGCTCCCGTACTGGTACCACCAGACTTCTCTAAGGACTTTGTTATCTACTGCGACGCCTCGCGACAAGGACTAGGTTGCATTCTCATGCAAGATCGACACGTAATTGCCTACGCTTCACGGCAATTGCACCCACATGAGGAGAATTATCCTACCCATGATCTAGAGCTTGCAGCCGTAGTCTATGCACTTAAGACCTGGCGACATTACCTCCTCGGTAATCGTTGCGAAATATTCACTGATCACCAAAGTCTGAAGTACATCTTCACCCAACCGGATTTGAATCTCAGGCAAAGACGTTGGGTCGAGTTGATCACAGATTTCGACTTAGGAGTAACCTACACCCCAGGGAAAGCCAACATCATGGCTGATGCGCTAAGTCGTAAATCTTATTGTAACAATCTGATGTTACAACAAAGTCAACCGCTTCTCCATGAGGAATTTCGGAAGCTTAACCTCCACATTGTTCCTCAAGGATTTCTTTCCACCTTGGTGGCGAAACCTACTCTTACGGATCAAATCATTGCTGCCCAGAAGCGAGATAAGGGAATAGCTAAGATCAAGGAGAACATTGCTAGCGGAGGTGCTAGTTGTTTCTCCACAAATGATCATGGTGTTGTGTACTTTGAGAACCATCTAGTGGTTCCCAAGAACCAGCATCTACGGCAGTTGATCCTTAAGGAGGCTCATGAATCTCCTCTCACTATTCATCCCGGTGGTACTAAGATGTATCAGGACCTACGCCAGAGGTTCGGGTGGACTAGGATGAAGAGAGAAATTGCTCAGTATATTGCTAATTGCGACGTCTGTCGTCATGTAAAAGCAGAGCATCAACGGCCTGCTGGCACCCTTCAACCCCTAGCTATTCCTGAATGGAAATGGGATAAAATTGGTATGGATTTCATTACCGGTTTTCCCAGGACTAAGAGAGGGAATAATGCTATCTTCGTCGTGGTCGATCGTCTTTCCAAAGTAGCCCATTTCTTACCTGTTCGTGAGAGTATAACCGCTAGTCAGCTGGCAGACTTATACATCTCCCGAATAGTGTCTCTCCATGGTGTTCCTTTGGAAATTAACTCGGATCGAGGAAGTCTTTTCACCTCTCGATTTTGGGAAAGTTTCCAAAATGCTATGGGAACCCGTCTCTCCTTTAGCACCGCCTTCCACCCTCAGTCGAGCGGTCAAGTGGAACGCGTCAACCAGATTCTAGAAGACATGCTTCGAGCCTCTGTTATCTCATTCGGAATGGATTGGGAGAAGTGCCTTCCATTTGCCGAATTCGCTTATAACAACAGCTATCAATCTAGCTTGGGTAAAGCCCCTTTTGAAGTTCTCTATGGACGACGGTGTCGAACACCCCTTAACTGGTCAGAGACCGGGGAAAGACAATTCTTTGGCCCGGATATGATTCAGGAAGCAGAAGAACAAGTTCGCATCGTTCGTGAAAAGTTGAAAACAGCCCAATCTCGTCAAAAGAGTCAATATGACCGAAAACATAAGGCTATGACTTTCGAGGTTGACGAGAAGGCTTATCTTCGGGTCACCCCTCTGAAGGGAACCCATCGTTTCGTTATCAAAGGCAAATTGGCTCCTCGTTACATTGGACCTTTTCGCATTCTCGCCAAACGAGGAGAAGTTGCCTACCAGTTGGAACTACCTCTGCATCTCTCCAGAGTCCATGATGTCTTCCACGTTTCCCAACTCAGGCGTTGCTTCTCGGATCCTATCCGTGAAGTGGACCACGAAACGCTTGATCTCCAAGATAATCTTACATACCGAGAGTACCCCATTCGTATCCTCGATCGGGCCGAGCGTACCACTCGACGTCATAATATCAAGTTTCTCAAGGTTCAATGGTCGCACCATTCTGAAGATGAAGCAACTTGGGAAAGGGAGGATCGTCTTCGACTTGAGTATCCCGCCTTCTTCCCAGAGGAACCCAAATCTCGGGACGAGATTCTTTTGAGTGGGGGTGAGTTGTCACATCCTAGTTAGCCATGCATTAGAGTGTTGCATCATGTTTACTTTTTCATCAGAAACTTGAAATGGGGATGACAGAACCCCCAGTCCCCTCTGAAACCAACTAGGGTTTACTAAAAACTTTTTCAATGAACCTGAAATGCCCTTCTAAAATGCCCATCATTTTTGTCTTGGTTCAGAACCCCTGCCAAAAGTGGTGCACATTTTCCTAGGCCATCTTAGGGTTTTTGAATTAAATCATAAATATTTGAATTTGGGCATTTAAAATTATATAAAATATTTAAATGCTCAAATACCTCCAAACTAAAATGTTTCATGTTGGAAATAATCCAACTATGGACCAGGAGTAATTTGGTGATTTTTGAAGTTGCCTAGGTATTTTATTAAATTCAACAAAGTTGCAGATATATTAAAAAAAATAGAAACAGAAACAGAAAAAAGGGGAAACTTACCTGGCGCCACCGTAGGCCCACCAGCCAGCCCACCTGGCCGGCCCAGCCCGGCCACCGCTCCAGCGAGCTGCTTGGCTCGCCAGGCAGGCAGCCAAGGTGCTCGGCGGCGGCACCGCAGCTCGCCACGCAGCTGCTCGCCGCCTCGCCGCCTCCCTCGCCCGGCTAACGCCGTGGATCGGCCTCCCTCTCTCCCCCGAACCCCCCAGACACCCCCTCTCCTCTCCAGCTCCTCCCCCTCGCACGCCCCAGCCATGGCCGACGCCATCGCCGCCACCCCCACGCCGTAGCCACGCCCTCCGTCCACCCCACGCCGTGCCACCGTGTCCAGGAGCTCCGCCGCTGTCTACTTCATCGAGCAGCCGAGCCCCGTGTGCTCGTGCGGCCCGAGACCACCGCACCGACCTCGCCCGAGCTCACCGTCGCCGGAGATCCCCTTCAACGCCGTCGCCGCCTCAGCTCGTCCCCGACCTCACCGGTGGCCTCTACGGGAGCGCTGTGAGCCTAGCTACTCCTCCGGCCCTCTCTCTCTCATTCCTGAGCCGTGTAGCCACCGCACGAGGATCACACGCCCGCACCGCCGCGGACCTCGTCGCCGACGTGCTTCCGGCCACACTCCGGCCACAAGATGGTGTCCATCTTACTCACCAAGTCCCGCAACACCTAGCTAGCTACTCCACGAGCCTCACCGACCCCTCTAGCGCCAAGTTCACCTCCGACCGAGCCCCGGTGGCCGCCAAAGTCGTCGCCGGCGCCAACTCCGGCCACCCCGACCTCAACGGACTCCGCCAAGAGCTGCGGTTTGTCCTCAGCTCCCCTCCGGTGGTCTCCGCGGCCCATTTGGTGGCCGAAATGGCCAAAACCACTCCCGCCGCCGCGTCGGGCTCGCCGGCGGCTAAACGCCGGTGCAGCCGACCCGGGTTTGACCACGGGTGGGCCCTGGTTGACTCCTCTGAGTCAATGACAGGTGGGGCCCAGCCCTGTTAATTAAACAGGATTAGTTTTAATTAAGTTTTAATTAAAATAATCACCCTGACATGCGGGACCCACTGTCAGGTTTGACCCAGACCTGTTCCGTTGACCTGCTGACGTCACACTGACGTCAGGCTGACGCAGTAATTGATTTTCTGGATTTAATTTAAATCAGGAAATTCCAGAATTTAATTTAAACTTCAAAAATTCATAACTTTTATTCTGTAACTCCAAATTGGACAAATTATATATGAAAAATGATCAGAAAAATCCAATCTATCCATCTGTACTATTTTCATGCATGATCAAACAAGTTAAATTGATGTTTCAAGCAGAACAAGGAAAAGCACTTTAAAAGGCCATATTTGAATTTGAAATTTGAATCCTTGATTCAAATTTGTTCAAACCCTTCTGGTTTTAGTTGCATTAGCCAAATACACTCATTTTGCCATGTCTCATGCATGCATCATATTGTTGCATACTGTTTGGTAATGTTTGTGTATCGGTGCTCTCTGCGGCAGGTTCTGTCTCCGAGGAATACCGTGATTACCCTAACGAAGAACCGTATCAGTGCATGGAACCATCAGGCAAGCAACCAACCATTTGATCATATCGATACAATCCCATGTTCTCGCTCCTGCTCTCTTTTACTGCATTAAGACAACGCGTTTCAAACTGCTGTGTGCTACGGTAGTTGAACCCATTTCCTCTGCATGACCTGTCATTGCAACAGTAACTAGATGAAACCCACTAGCATGTGTAGGAGTTGTCTGAGCCATATGTATGTGTTGTTCCTACCTTGCTATGCCTGCTATGCTTAGAGTCGTGTCAGGTCTGGTTCATCGGGGTGATGGGCTAGAGTGAAATGATTATGTCGGTAATGAGAGTAGTGTGGTGAACACGATTTGGTAAAGGTATCGATGAGAGGCCATGTAGGAGTACATGGTGGGTTCTTTCATTGAAGCCGACCTTAAGCACTGAGATCTGTATGCGTGATTTAAGATACAGCTACTACCATGCATTGGGCCCTGAAATATGACCCCGCTCGACTTCTTATTCACCCTAGCTCTCTGTCCAGGAGTTGCAAGTAGTTTCTGGTGTTTGTAGCCTACTGGAGGCCGTGGACAGTGCTGACCGTAGGGGTGGGCTGTGATGCGGTAGGTACGTGGCCGGGTGTACCGAATACCCGTTAGGTATCTCGGGAACCCTGTTCACATCGTTCGGGGCCGTATGGGAAACCCCGGCCGGACTCCCTGCGGATGGAACCTGAATAGGCGATAAACCTGGACTAGAGGCTTAAGTGTTTAGGTAGGTCGTGGTCTACACCCACGTCGGCTTTCGCTTGAAGTCTGCCGAGCACATGTCGTGTGCAGACGCTAAGTGGTGGAAACATGTATGAAGAAGTACACCCCTGCAGGGTTATCATAATCTATTCGAATAGCCGCGTCCGCGGTAAAGGACTACTTGGTTGCCTATACAGTTCATAGACAAGTAAATGGAAACTGTTAAAAGCCTCAAGATAAGTGTGAGTGCCAAGGATGGCTCTTCCGTAGGAAGACGGAGGTGGATCCTCGGTAGTGTATTGAAGTGGTGAGTAGTGGACTCGTGTGCGCAAAACCATTTCAAGTTGGAGTATCGTAGGATAGTTTAGCCAAGAGTCAAAGCTGGCTTGCTGCAATAACTCCACCAACCCTTCTTGATAACATGCATGTATGTAGGATCTGATGTAAGTCTTGCTGAGTACCTTTGTACTCATGTTGCTATAATTTACATTTTTACAGAAGACGCTGCAACCCCTTCTGATGGGTTCTTTGTAGACGTTGACATCAACGAGTAGGCTAAAGACCCAGGTGGTGACCCTGAGCTTGTGAAGGACCACGTAGTATAGTTAGGCTTTCCAAGCCTCTTTTATTTTACTAGTTGTCTGTACTCAGACAAGCTACTTCCGCTGCTGGTTTGTATGACTGTATGACTTGTATGTTGGGTCGTGAGACCCGGACCTTTGTGTATGTTATGTATGGCTCCCTGAGCCTTAAATAAAGTACTTGTGTCGTAGAGTCATGTTGTGATGCTTCGTTGTATTTGCACATATCGAGCATATTGTGTGTATGATTGAAATGCTTGGTATGTGTGGGATCTGACTATCTAGTTGTTTATCTTTAGTAGCCTCTCTTACCGGGAAATGTCTCTTAGTGTTACCGCTGAGACATGGTAGCTTGCTACTGCTCTGGAACACTTAGGCTGGCCGGCATGTGTCCTTCTTCGTTCCTGTGTCTGTCCCTTCTGGGAAATGTCACGCTTTGAGTACCGGAGTCCTGTTAGCCCGCTACAGCCCTGTTTACCGGAGTCCTGCTAGCCCAGTGCTACAGCCCGGACCCACTTGCTGATGACCGACACGTTCGAAGCTGGGTCATGGATGCCTGTCCCTGTAAGTCTGTGCCACTTTGGGTTTACGACTAGTCATGTCAGCCCGGGCTCTTTATCATATGGATGCTAGCGACACTATCATATACGTGAGCCAAAAGGCGCAAACGGTCCCGGGCAAAGGTAAGGCGACACCCGTGGGGATACCGTGCGTGAGGCCGCAAAGTGATATGAGGTGTTATCGGCTAGATCGATGTGACATCGAGTCGGGGTCCTGAGAAACACACACAAGGCCTTTTCGGTCCCTCGGTTAACCGTTGGAGTATCAAACGAAGTCCAAATGATACGAAACTTGACAGGCGGTCTACCGGTAGTAAACCAAGGCAGCTTGGCAAGTCTCAGTCCAATCCAGAAATTTTTAATCCCCACACATGAAAGAAAGCTAGAAATGACCACCGAAGGAGAATGAAGCGCCGGAATGCAAAATGGACAACGAGGAAAATGCTCGAATGCATGAGATGAACACGTATGCAAATGCAATGCACATGATGACATGATATGAGATGCATGACCACGATAACAACACACAGAGACAAAAACCCGAACCCGAGAAAATAAAATAACTTAACGTCGGAAACGGCAAGAGTTGGAGTACAAATTGGGAAAATTACATCCGGGGTGTTACACCGCGTAAACAAGCTGACCTATTTAAGGAGACGAGGATTTAGATCCAAACCACACCTTCCCCCTTCGCGAGTGTTCATCAGAGTGCATTCGACAAAGATCCATTCCACCATGGCCAGCAGTCGCGACTCCTCCTCCCGCCCTTTCAGCCCTAAGCCTGGATATTGGGAAAGATGCTCCATCCCGCATAGCGAGTTAGTGACGCTCCAGACCAAGGGATTTCTCCCCCCGGCCTATATGATCCCGGTTCGAGCCGGTCTTGCCGTCTATAACGGCGGAGAGCAAGCAGAGAGCGCCCCTAATCCCTCCAAAGGAGAGCGGGTGTGCCTTGTACCTTATTTAATAAGGGGGCTCGGATTTCCAATCCATCCATTTCTCCGGGGGCTGCTGGAGTTCTACGGCCTCCAGCTACATCATCTCACGCCTGCCTCAGTATTGCATATCACGGACTTTGTAGCCCTCCACAAGCTGTTCTTGGGTGTTGAAGCTCATTTCGGACTATGGAGAGAGCTATTTTGCCTCGTGCCCCGTTCCAAGAAGGGGTCTATGTATCAAGTGGGCGGAGCTGAAGTATGGCGCATCGCCGGGACCGGCTATCTGTCCGGAACCCCAAAGAAGGCGTCCGAAGACTGGCCCTCGGAATGGTTTTACATAGAAGACGTCCCGCTGCCGGATCCTGTCTGGATCGGCCTCCCTGAATTCAACAATGCTCCCTTAAAGAAGCGCCTAAGCTAGCGCCCACGGAGCCCTCAGAGGGAAAGTGACAGGGACGTTGTTTACCTGATGGGCCGGATAAGATTGTTAGCTCATTCCGGACTAACCATGATCGGGGTCATGGCCACATGCATCATGCGAGGGGTGCAGCCGCTACAGTATAGAGGCCACCCCATGTGGGATTTCAACGGGGAGGACGACACCACCCGCTACGGCTGTAAGGGGCCGGATACGGCTGCGGCTCTAATAAAGACCTTGTCTGCTTTGTACAAGGGAGAAGAGGAGGATTTTCTCCGGGTTGACCCAAAGGGTGGATTTTCCATATACAATCCTCCAAGTTGGGTGAGTGATCACATCTTGCCCATCCGTTTTATATCCCCATTGTTAAATATTTAATCTTAGTGATTTCGACGCAGGAACTGCACCAGGCTGTTAAAGAAATAAACAACCCTCCTCCACAACCCGAGGACCCAGGACGGTCCCTCGACCCGGACTCGCAAGAGGATCCGGAGCTTTCGGTGGATCTGATTGATGGAGTGTTCCATCAATTGAGCAAGGACAACGCCCTGGTGGCCATTACGGCCGATTATCCAGGGCTAATCCCGGCCTCCCAGAAACGGGAGGCCGAACCTACGGCGACAAGCCAACGAGGGGCCGCTGGGCCCCGTGGGAAGAAAAGAGGTGCAGTCCGGACCGGGGCGTCAGCGCAAAGGTATGGCGCACCCCCTTATCCCACGTGTCGTACCTTCAGGCCATATTAACACTTGTGCTCTCTTCAGGACAAAGAGACCTCGCCGAACTATATTCGGAGAGACCGCCAATTGCGCCTCCACCAGCCAGGCTCCAAAGCCTGGCCCGGAAGCGGGGCTGAACACAAGGCGTGCACCAGACGCTCCTCCGACGGAGGATGTGGACAGGTTGTCTGCCACCAACTCTGAGGTGGAGAGTGCCATGAACCACAGGCGTCGCTGGACAATTCTTCGCGACGCTTGTTTCTCCCAAGAGGCGCTAGATGCCTTTAAGTCGGGAGATGCGTACCTCCGTGCCATTCAAAATGGTCTAACCAGAGCCACGGAGCAATATGTAAAAGACATACGGGTAAGAAAATGTTGGTAATTATATATATACCAGTAGCCCCCGAGACTTGAAATAGTTAAAATAACTGATTTAAGGATCATTTGTTATGCAGGTTCTTACAGAAAAGAATTCTCTACTGTCCAAGGAGCTGGAAGAGTGCAAAGCCCAACTTGAGGCCTCACTAGCCGCGGCAGGGGAGCCTAAGGCGTCCCCCTCTGGTAATATACACTTTGAAAGATAAGTATTTTGCGAAGCGCGGCTTTGGTCCGAATCTGAGAAATGAAATTGCAGATGGCGCCGGATTGGATCCGGAAAGGCAACACCTCCTACGCCAGCTAAAGGCTGGTGAGAGGGTGCTGTTAAAGGTGATGGGGGAGAAGATGATCTCCGAGATGCCAACACCAAGCTGGGCGTCGAGCAAAAAGATGTTCGTGCCCAGCTGTCAGACTCCGTGAAGGAGAATCAGCGGCTTCGGCGCAACATATTTAGTAAGTGCTTGAACGAACCTTTTGAAAGAAAGTTCGGCGGGGAAGTCGACTAACAGAGCAATGTCTGTAGGTGTGCTGACAGGTTGTTCTACAGAGGAGATGCCCGGTTCTACGGGTGACCTTCTTCCCGAGCTCTCGCAACTGCTCGATCGAGTTCGGCAGGCGATGCGAGGCGTCGCCCAGGCCCTGTGGCCATCCGTCTCCATGCCCGAAGGTCTTGGAGAGCTTGCGGAGAAGCTAAAAGGAGCACGGCGGCGCTTCCGATTGTGGAAGATATCAGCCTGCCGTCAAGGCGCTAGGGAGGCCTGGGCCATGGTGAAGACGCGGTACGCAAAGGCTGGCCCCAACCACATGGCCGAGGTCGGTCCTATAGGGCACGATGGGAAGGAGATCCCTGTAAGCTTAGTATACGGCCAAGTAGAGTTGGCCACAAAGTATTCCCAGCAAGACTGTAAATTAGACAGCCTGTTAGATGGTATTGAAGAGGAATATGATCAGTCAAAATACTATGTAATTTAGTTGACATTTATAATGCCTTCTAGCCGGATTGTAGATCATTTGTCATGGCCGACCTTTTCGCTTTAGCCTCGGGACCTGACGGTCCGGAGTGTGTCCGAATTCCCATGCGGTTATATAGGATCCGGGGAATGCATGGAGACCAGGCGTAGGGGTCATTAGTGCGTGAACAGACAAGTGCCCGACTAGTTATGTTATATTACATGGTTAGTAAGAAACATCTTCCAGGGAGAATAGTTCCGTTAGGGGTTCCTTTCCCTGGGAGGCATGCCCTAATGTGCATGTCCATGCTGCGAAAAGAAATGCAGGAAAAACATCTGGGGGCGTATAGATAAAAATAAAAAGATCATCTTTAGTTCACCGACCGAATATTCCCTTAAGAACGCTAGCTTTCGGCTTCACCCAGTCTGAGGTACAAGTCTGGCTGACCTGGCAGTAACAATAGCAGAGGTGCTCCCTTTACCACCTAGCCGAACAATCGGGAACGTAGGGGTAAGCACAGGAGCCAGGCAACCCAGCTTGGCCAAAACTTAAGTCATATCGATGCATATAATGGTGAATAAAAGGTACATGCGGAAGTGTGATGCATGTGTTGGGCATGAAGCCCGTATGAATAAGCTTCTGTTTAAAGAAGCCCCCAGGTTTAATGAGCACGGATGGCGCGTCACTTTATGAGCCTTTAAGGGCTATAAGAGAGAGAGAGAGAGAGAGAGAGAGAGAGAGAGAGAGAGAGAGAGAGAGAGAGAGAGAGAGAGAAGAAGAGATATTCAAGATAGAAAATATATAAAAAATGGACAGAGGAAGGAGACGAACATAGAGTCCGGTGCTAGGCATAGAATCTTTGGAGACGGGCTGTGTTCCATGGGTTCGGCTCGAGTCGGTTATCTGATGCATCTCGTAGGCGGTACGCTCCACCAGTCAGGACTTGGTCAATTATGAAGGGACCTTCCCACTTGGGCTTGAGTTTGTCCTTTTTCTTGTCCAGTAGTCGTAGAACTAATTCGCCAACGTTGTAATTTTTGGCCCATACTTCTCTGCTTTGGTATCTTCAAGCCTACTGTTGATAGAATGCGGAACGGGCTTTTGCCACGTCACGTTCCTCCTCCAATGCGTCTAAGCTGTTCTGCCGATCGAGCTCGGCTTCTCTTTCTTCGTACATGCGCACTCGAGGTGAGTCATGAATTATGTCGCAGGGCAAAACTGCCTCTGCGTCGTACACCATAAAGAATGATGTGTATCCCGTGGTGCGATTCGGCATGGTCCGCAGCCCCCAGAGTACGGAGTCGAGCTCCTCTACCCAGTGCGTGTTAGATTCCTTGAGGGACCACACTAATCTGGGTTTAATGCTGCTCATGATAAGACCATTTGCACGTTCGACCTGGCCGTTAGTTTGTGGGTGATAGACGGAAGCATAGTCGAGCTTGATGCCCATGTTTTTGCACCAGAGTTTTACCTCATCGGCCATGAAGTTCGTGTCGTTGTCAGTGATGATGCTGTGGGGAACGCCGTAATGGTGTACAACCCCGGATATAAAGTCTATCACCGGTCCGGATTCGGCCGTCTTAACAGGCTTGGCTTCTATCCATTTGGTGAATTTATCCACCATGACCAGTAAGTATTTTTGCTTGTGGGTTCCGCTTTTAAGGGGTCCAACCATGTCAAGCCCCCGGACCGCAAAAGGCCAAGTAATGGGGATAGTTCGGAGGGCGGTGGGTGGCATATGGCTTTGGTTTGCAAAGAGCTAGCAACCGGTGCATCGTTGGACTAAGTCCTGAGCGTCTGCCCGAGCCATCGGCCAATAAAAGCCTGTACGGAAGGCCTTTCTTACAAGGGACCAAGTTGCAGCGTGATGACCGCCCAGTCCGGCATGAATTTCAGCCAGGAGGTTCCGCCCCTCCTCTTCGGAGATGCACCTTTGAAGGACTCCGGTAGTGCTTTTCTTATAAAGCTCTCCCTCGTGGACTCTGTAGGCTTTGGATCGCCGCACTATGCAGCGTGCCTCATTTTGGTCCTCGGGGAGTTCCTGCCTAGTGAGGTAGGCGAGGAATGGTTCTGTCCACGGGGCGATGAGGACCATTATTACGTGGCCTGAAGGTGTTATTTCATTGGCAGAGCCTCCGATTGTGTCAGAATGTTCGGTGTCGGGCAGTGCGGTTGGGTCCAGGGTGTTATTGTTCGGCTCCCCTTCCCATACTACGGATGGCTTGAACAGCCTTTCCAAGAAGATGTTGGGGGGGGGGACTACATCGCATTTTGCGCCGATGCGTGCCAGGACATCTGCCGCCTGATTATTTTCCCGGGCTATATGGTGAAATTCAAGCCCCTCGAACCGAGCTGACATTTTAGGACGGCGTTGCGGTAAGCTGCCATTTTCGGATCCTTGGCATCGAAGTCTCCATTTATTTGGGATATTGCGAGGTTCGAGTCCCCGCGCACCTATAGGCGTTGAATGCCCATGGATACTGCCATCTGGAGACCATGTAAAAGGGCCTCATATTCGGTTGCGTTGTTGGAGTCCGTGTACATAATCTGGAGTACGTATTGAATTGTGTCTCCTGTGGGGGACGTCAAAACGACGCCAGCCCCCAGTCCGGCCAACATCTTGGAGCCGTCGAAATGCATGATCCAATTTGAATATGTGCCATACTCTTTAGGGAGTTCGGCCTCCATCCATTCTGCGACGAAGTCGGCCAAGACTTGCAACTTGATGGCTCGCCGTGGCTTATAAGTTATGTCGAACGGGAGGAGCTCAATGGCCCATTTTGCAATCCGGCCCGTTGCGTCACGGTTGTTTATAATATCGTTAAGTCGTACTTCCGAGGCTACTGTTATTGAACACTCTTGAAAGTAGTGTCATAGCTTCCGGGATGCCATGAATACCGCGTACACGATCTTTTGATAATGCGGGTACCGTGATTTGCAAGGAGTGAGGACAGTGGACACATAATAGACCGGCTTTTGAAGGGGGGATCTGTGTCCGTCCGCTTCTCGTTCGACGACGAGCACTGCGCTTACAACCTGATGTGTTGCTGCAATGTATAATAGCATTGGTTCGCCAATATTTGGCGCGGCCAGGACTGGGTTTGTTGCAAGTATGGCTTTTATCTCCTTGAGTCCGGCCGTGGCTGCATCCGTCCATTCGAAGTGTTCGGTGCACCCAGGTTCGCTCAATGTGGTTCTAGTCTATTTCCATTTTTTGAAGGGTTTCCTCGTAAATGAGGTTCAATCCACTGCCGCCGTCCATGAGTACCTTGGTAAGACGAAAGCCGTCCACTATTGGGCTGAGGACCAATGCGGCTGGTGCTCGGGCTGTTCGGAATTTAGGTTCATCACTGGCGTTAAAGGTAATAGCCAAGTCACTCCATGGGTTTATTGTTGCTACTTGGTAGACTTCGGCAAGGTTGCGGAGTGTCCTTTTTCGCATATTATTTGATGCGAAAGTCTCGAAGACTGTTAATACCGTATGGGTGTCTCTGGGGTGGCTTTCTGTTGCCTCCGGAATTAGGAGGTTTTCGCCAATTTTGGCCACCTGCCGGAGTATCCAACATGCTCTAAGGCTGTGAGTTGGTGTGGCGTCCTCTGTACTGTGAATTTTACAGGGTCCGTTAAGCCATCCTTCCAGTACGGTTCCATGCCCTATAGAGGGTTTTTGCTTTTTGGTATTTGACCTGGGTGTCTAGTTATGTTGCACCCTTTTATTTCGGACTGGGTTTGTATTTAGGGCCGGATTGTCCCAAAATTTTATTTTGGTTTTCCAGGCGCTTTCCATCGCACAATACTTTCGTACAATGGACGCCAAGTCAGCGAAGCGTGTGATATCACGGTGACTTATGGCATTGAGTATTCCCTTGTCCGTGCAATTATTGCAGAAGATTAAGATTGCGTCTTCCTCACGGCAATCCCTTAGCCTGTTCTTAACCAGGAGGAATCTAGCCTAGTAATGATGTACTGTTTCGTCGGGCTCTTGCCTGATTTTGGATAGATCGTTTATGTTGGGGTGGGTGGGTGGAGTTAAATCCGAAGCCTCACCCCGTCTGAGGCTCAGAGGCCGAGGAATTTCTAAACTCGAAATTTTGGATCCCTGGGTGTTGTCCAATGAATCCAGCCCGTCGCCTGACTCTAAGTTCAGGTCTTGAGTGACTCCCCTCCGCGGGTATCCGGCTTGGAGGGATCGGGAATCCGGATGTAGCGAGTCCTTAAGATAGACGAAGGGTCGCCGCACTGTCCCTCTACCACGGCAACGTGATGGGTGACTTGGGGAGAGTTAATCTCTCTTAGATCGGTTTTAGGCCCAATCTGGTCGTAATCCGTAGCGACTTCCAGGGCGGCGAAGCGATCCAAGAGCTCGTTTATGGAGGAAAGCTGCATTGAATCTAACTGCTCGGCGAGTTCCGAACTGACATGAAGATTGTTTTTGATGGCTCGAGAGGTCATCGTCGGCGCAGAAGCCGAACAGGCAGTCATAAGAAAACCACCTAGCCGAAGGGTTTGGCCGACAGCCAAAGCTCCCTTAGCAACGGTGCCGTCTTTAAAGACGGGGCGAGGCATCCTTCCTGATGGCGACGACACAGAGGAACTCTCAATGAAAGCACCAATGTCGGTGTCAAAACCGGCGGATCTCGGGTAGGGGGTCCCGAACTGTGCGTCTAGGCCGGGATGGTAACAAGAGGCAAGGGACACGAAGTTTTACTCAGGTTCGGGCCCTCTCGATGGAGGTAAAACCCTACGTCATGCTCGATTAATATTGATGATATGGGTAGTACAAGAGTAGATCTACCACGAGATCAGAGAGGCTAAACCCTAGAAGCTTGCCTATGGTATGATTGTTGATGTGTATGTTGTCCTACAGACTAAAACCCTCCGGTTTATATAGACACCAGATAGGGTTAGGGTTACATAGAGTCGGTTACAATGGTAGGGGATCTGAATATCCGTATCGCCAAGCTTGCCTTCCACGCCAAGGAAAGTCCCTTCCGGACACGGGACGAAGTCTTCAATCTTGTATCTTCATAGTCCTGGAGTCCGGCTGAAGGTATAGTCCGGCCATCCGGACACCCCCTAATCCAGGACTCCCTCACATGGAACATCAGCACTTTTTCTTATTGCGGCACCTCTGCACTCTGTGTGTCGCCCCTCGATCATCTTCGGCTTTACATTCAAAGTCTTGAGCCACATGCGGAAGTGTGGGGTAATACGGGGGAAGGCCTCACACACGACGACGAACGACAAGATGTGAAGGAGGGAATCCGGGGCCAGGTCATGGAAATCCAGCCCATAATAGAACATGAGCCCCCTAACAAAGGGATCCACAGCGAGGCCTATCGCTCAGAGGAAGTGAGAGATGCATACAACACTCTCGCCGGGTTCAGGAGCGGGAATGACCTGCCCTCGAGCAGGCAGCCTGTGCGGGATTTCGCTGGTCAAATACCTGCCCTCTCTTAGCTTCTTGATGTCTTCCTTTGTGACAGAGGAAGGCATCCACCGACCTTGAAGGTTGGATCCGGACATGGTTGAAGGTCCAAAGGTCCTGACCTGAGCCTTGGGTGTTGGAACTCGAGGTGGGGGAATGATTCGATTGAGTACGAGAGGGAAAAAAGGACAGGCCTTGGCCTCTTTATAAAGAGGGTGAATGTCAAGCGTCCTGCTCGTGGCCATTTGGGACTTGCCTAAAATCGAGGAGTCATACCAACGGGCATGATTGGGTTACCCACGTCCGTATTGATGAGAATCCCGTAATAAGGGGGACACGATCTCTGCTTCGACAAGACATATCAAGAAAACCGCCTCGTGATATGTGCTGTGCTGGTTGAGAAAAACGGTTCAAATAATGATCGGGCCATGGCATGATGTCATGTTGCTAAACATGTCAGCAGATTAGATTTGTGGAAATATTATTCTCTCTACGGTGGTATGTGGAACTTGTTTTGCAGAGCCGGACACTATCCTTGTGTTCAAAGTCTTCTATGGAGTATTCAGAGGAAGGACCCGCCTTGCAATGCCGAAGACAAATCCGCGCGCCGGACTCATTGTCATTGAAGCATGGTTCAGGGGCTACTGAGGGAGTCCTGGATTAGGGGGTCACCAGACAGCCGGACAATATCCTTTGGCCGAACTGTTGGACTATGAAGATACAAGATTGAAGACTTTGTCCCGTGTCCGGATGGGACTCTCCTTGGCGTGGAAGGCAAGCTTGGCAATATGGATATGTAGATCTCCTCCCTTGTAACTGACTCTGTGTAACCCTAGCCCCCTCCAGTGTCTATATAAACTGGAGGGTTTAGTCCGTAGGACAACAACAATCATACCATAGGCCAGCTTCTAGGGTTAGCCTCTACGATCTCATGGTAGATCAACTCTTGTAATACTCATATCATCAAGATCAATCAAGCAGGCAGTAGGGTATTACCTCCATCGAGAGGGACCGAACCTGGGTAAACATCGTGTCCCCCGCCTCCTGTTACCATCCGCCTTAGACGCACAGTTCCGGACCCCCTACCCGAGATCCGCCGGTTTTGACATCGACAGAGAGAATATGCATAAGTATTGTGAAATAATGTGTAATAACAGCCCATAATGCAATAAATATCGATATAAAAGCATGATGCAAAATGGACGTATCACACGACACAACAGGTCGATCTATGGATCGCGAGGACGTGCGTCCACACACAATGTCGGCTACCTATTCAGACGGGACAAGTCTAGTCATGGCCAGGCCAAAAACTGCAGACGGACTCCATCTGAGCTATGTCACGACGTGGCCAATATAGAGGCGCCACACACCCACTCTGCTTCACTGACGAAGTAATGAAGCATGAATTCCCAGAGGGGTTTAGACCCGTGAATATCGAATCGTATGATGGAACAACTGATCCCGCGGTATGGATTGAGGATTTTCTTCTCCATATTCACATGGCTCGCGGAGACGACCTTCATGCCATCAAATACCTCCCATTAAAACTCAGAGGACCAGCAAGGTACTGGTTAAACAGTCTGCCTGAAAACTCTATCGGCAGCTGGGAGGATCTGGAAGACGCCTTCCGCGACAACTTCCAAGGTACATACGTCCGGCCACCAGACGCCGATGACTTAAGCCACATCATCCAACAGCCCAGAGAGTCAGCCAGAAAGCTCTGGACTAGGTTTTTAGTTAAAAGAACCAAACCATAGACTGTCTGGACGCGGAAGCCCTAGCGGCCTTTAAACACAGTGTCCGGGACGAGTGGCTCGCCCGCCACCTTGGTCAGGAAAAACCAAAATCCATGTCAGCCCTTACCACTCTGATGATCTGCTTTTGCGTGGGAGAAGACAGTTGGCTCGCTCGTAGAGGCAATAGTGCCAGCGACCCGGGCACTTCCAAAGTTCGAGACGGCAACGGGAAACCACCATGCAATAAGCACAAATGTGGCAATAGTAATGAGGGAGCGCACGACACAGCAGTCATCGCCAAATTCAGCGGCCCCAAATCCGGTCAAGGAAGAAGCCATTCAAGGCAAACAGAGACGAACTATCCAATTTGGATAATATATTGGATAGGCCCTGCCAGATTCATGGCCACCCCAACAAAATAGCTAACCACACCAACAGAAGCTGTTGGGTCTTCAAACAGGCCGACAAGTTAAACACCGAATGCAAGGGGAAGAAGCCGCCCGGCGACGGCGATGACGACGAAACTCGCCAACCGAACACCGGGGATCAAAAGCAGTTTTCCCCTGAAGTAAAGACAGTGAACATGGTACACATGGCACCGTCTCCAACAAGAGAACGCATGGAACGTTCTCTCCTTGCAGAGGATCACACTACGACTATCTCAGCCAAACTACACAGCGGGGGCATTATACCACATACCTCGTTGGCCATTAAGCCACCGGTACCCATTCGACAGGACCGTTCAAATCCCACACAGGACTAGCAGTCTGGCTTCCAGCGTCCGCCTCATATACCTGGAAAATCTATACCGTGCATACAAGACTACACACTTAAAATACCCTGGGCACCGGCGGAAGCACAACATGGACAGACCTAAAAGTACTCCCATAACTTTCCTTTTTTAATTTTTTTCTTGTTTCCCTATACAGGTGGCTCAATGGCTGGCCTCGGACTCTATCGGAGTTCGGGTTCGTAGACTCACCTAAGGGCTATTTCTGTCAAGGAGTCCCTTCACCGAGGACAGGCAGCGCAGATGTGCGACAGCAGGTCCAAAATAACTTTTTGTAGACCGCACTCTCTATTTCGAGCCTGTAACATTCCTTTTTCCTCCGCCTTCGACCCCTGGCATAATAAATAGCCGGGGTTGCGGCTTTGTTATCTATATATATGATTGGCACATCACTCAGATCCCAGTAAAAATAATCCATTATTTTCTAAAAGGACTGAGCTTTGCCCCTACGGCTGTCTCCAACGTACACCTCGGCATAACTTGCCAGGGGCTTGGTATAGGAACAAATGAGTTGCTGACAAGTCCGAACAGCTCTATAGCGTACTTCGGCATCGCGAGTTTGGCCTTATATGCATCAGCTCCGAATCATGTCTTGGGTCAATAGTTGGGTTACCCAGCTCATGTGCTTGCTATCCTACGTTCCACTCTATCGGCTAGGGTAGTAAAGGGAGAACTACTGTGATTGTGCTTCCGGTTCACCTGGTTAAGCACCTTAGCAGAGAAAGCCGAAAACTGACTGTCATGATGCGGCGAGAGCTGGTCAACCACTCGATGACTTATAGGAATCTTTCACGATTCCATCCGTGTCATACGAAGGACCTCTTTCCGTTCAAATATGTAAACGCATCCCATAAATAAGCCGCATACATACCAGGGGCTATGTCGTAGACCCACCATAAAACTCCTATGGCTAAGTGAAAGTGTTAACGCCCTATAGTCTGGTTGCCTGGTTCGCCGCATTGACACCTCCTTCACGGACCAAGACGTTGGGTCAAGAGTGATCAGATGCTTTTTCGAACACCCCTGTACTTCCTATGAGGGGGCTGAAGCCGACGACTAGAAAAGTTTCAGATAATATACAAACGGCCGCACAGGAGGAACAAAAGCCTTTAGGCAAAATCAAAATATATACTGATTATAACAATCGTCTTTTACAATTCATAAAGAGGTCACTCGAATATTATGCCTTTCGAACATTGACCCTCTATCAAGTGGGCAGCCTCTAAGACGTCCTCAAAGTAATGCTCTGGTGCGTGATGGTCCTTGCCCTTGCGTGGACCCTGCAATGCAACATCGACGGCCTTCATCTTACCCTAGTATGTTTTGACTCGGGCAAAGGCCATCCGTGCACCTTCAATGCACGCAGACCGCTTCACGGCATCGATGCGGGGCATCAGCAAGCCACCGCACCAAGCCGAAATAGCTATTCGGAATCGGCTCAGTCAGCCACAGCTGAAGTGTGACATTCTTCATGGCGGCGCCGGATATTCTGTGAAGCTTGGCCCATTGGGACATCTGGTCATTCAGTAGCAGAGGGCGTTTTGATGCGCCGAACTATGACCAAAAAAGCTTCTCCGTTGCATATCCCTCTTGCGCTTGATAAAAATGCGCCGCATCGGATGAACTCTTCGGCAGGTCCAAAAACACGTCTAGAGAACTGCATACTTAGTTAAACTGAGCATAATTCGGATCGTCGAACTTAGCCTGTAATAAAAAGGGCTTACCAGCCGCAATCTCCCCAGCTTGTCGGATCTCCTCATGGGCCGCTCTAGATTCGGACCACGCTTCTTTCGCCTCTCGCAAGGCCTTGTCAAGCTCAGCCGCTTTGGCTTTATTCTCCTCCTCTAGGAATTCACAGCGGCAAGTAGCATTCTTCAGTTCGAGCGCCATCGAGGATATTTTTTCCTTATCTTGGTGCCGAGCAGCTTGTTCGGCCTTTAACTCAGCCGACACCTTTTCGGCAGCCGCATTGCTAAACCGGGCCTGCTCCTTGGCCCGGGCTAGTTCCGCCCGAAGAATCTCGACGGCGGAGGCACCATCTGCAGCCATGCATATTTTAGTATGCAATCTTCAGCGTCACGCTTATATTACAAACACGTACATGTAAGGATTGCTCCAAATACGTACCTTGCGACTCATCAAGACGCCTGTTGATAAGCGCGATATCGGTATCTGCCTCATCAATCTTGTGTTGCAAATCTGCAATCTCTATAGTCCGGACAGTTTCCGGGGAGGTCACAGCCTGTGTTCCAATTAATCATATTACTTCCTGGGCATATCTTTTGATCCTCTGATCTCCTCCCTCGGGAAGCCAATCAGAGTCTCAGGGGCTACTATCCATACACAGGTGTATTCTTGAATAAAACACAATCGAACATATTATGGTACAAACCTCGAAGCCTCTTAGCAGGCCCACGAAGGCCTCATTCAATCCACTTTTCATGGCCAGGACCTTTTCGATCAACGTGCCCATCAAGGTACGATGTTCCTCTGAGACGGATGCCGGTCGCAGCATGTTCGTCAATATGTCTGGTGCCTCTGGGTCTCCGGAGGCTGCTGTAGGATTACGGCCTTCCTTTGAAGGGATCTGTTTATTCGTATTCGGCTATAGACCGGAATGTTCAGGGCCTTTATTGGTTGTCCCCGGACCCTGGGCCACCGAAGTATCACCTTCGGGTTGTGTCTTCATCCTCCCTCGCACCACTTGTTGATTGGGAGAGACCCTCTGCGACGACACCTCGAAGTCGTCCGCCCTGTTGGGCGAAGAGATTGGCGGAGACTTCTTGCTTTCCATCATCTCCGGGAGAAGACCCCCGAGGAAGAGGATTGTTGAAGAAGACTGTGTGCCGAACTGCAAAAAAAACATATATTCTAGACGTTACAAGAAAGGGACGTGATGTGTTTAAAACACCCTTGTTCACTTATGATTTGGCCTAAGGCTTGTCCTCGCCATGGGACTGTGCGATGACGTTGTCCTTCAAGCCCGAGCCACCCGACGAAGGCATCTTGCCTCGCTTAGGAGCCGTTTCCTCCCAATCTTCGGAGGCGGCCCTTTTCTTCCCATAGGGGGAAGAGACGTTGACTTCCCCTTCATTTTTGTCTTCGGATGATGGAATCTTGATTCCTTCAGACACAATATATGATGCACCTTCAGGATGGGGGCCATCTTTGGTCCTCTCTGCCTTGCCCTCCTTCACAGGCATCTGGTATGGTGCCGGGGCTAGCATCCTTGTTAATATAGGATCCACCGAACCCTCGGGAAGAGGGGCCGGACACCTAATCAGCTCCGCTTTCTTTATCCAGCCCTGGAAGGTGATGGTTTTCTTAGTAATATATTATGGCATACTTAAAAAAGGGGGGTGTTCGGAAGTCAAGTGCTTACTGGTGTATCCGGACGGTTACAGTCAAGGCCTTTGTCCTCAGTAGTGTCTGGCCAATGTTTTCGTTTTCCAAAAAACAATTGCCACATCCCTTTGTGCGTAATGTTGAAGAAGTGTTGGAGGGTTCATGGTCCTTCTGGATTGAACTCCCACATACAGAGAGGCCTATGCCGGCATGGAAGGATTCGACGAATCAACATTACTTGAATCACACTGACAAGATCGATGTCCCTCTCGAGGAGGGTTCGGATGCGGCTTTGTAGAGTCCGCACTTCATCAACTGATCCCCAATCCAGCCCATTGTTGGCCCATGATGCAAGCTGTAACGGTGGGCCAGGACGAAACGTGGGTGCAGCTACCCACTTGGTGCTGCGGGGCTCCATAACATAAAACCACTCTCGCTGCCATTGATTGGAAGTTTCGGCAAAAGAGCCTTTTGGCCAAGGAGTGTTGGTGAGATGGCTGATTACAGCACCGCTGCACTCCACCTGTCCCCCATCGACTACCTTTGGTTTCACACTGAAGGTCTTGAGCCATAATCCGAAGTGTGGGGGGATTCGGATGAAGGCCTCGCACGTAATGATGAAAGTCGAGACATGGAGGAGAGACTCCGGGGCTAGATCATGAAAATCTAGTCCATAATAGAACATTAGCCCCCGGACGAAGGGGTGAAGAGCGAGCCCTAGCCCTCGAAGGAACTGTGAGATGAACACGACCCTCTTGCCAGATCTAGGGTTCGGGATAGCCTGCCCTTGAGTAGGAAGCCTATGGTGGATTTCCGCGGTCAGGTATCTGGCCGCTCGAAGCTTCGCAATATCCTCCTCTGTAATGGAGGAAGCCACCCATCGGTCTTGAGGGCTGGGTCCGGACATAATGGGGAAGCTCGGAGCAACAAAGTTGAAACTTTGGGTGCTAGAAATCGAGGTTGAAGAGGCTGAGGAGAAGTTTGGCATCAAAAAGGACGGTCCTTGGTTCCTTTATAAAGGCAGCGGGGATTAAACGCCTCCTCCTGAGCCTAAAAGCCTGCCTATTCCTAAGGAATTTTTCCAACGGAACGATTGGGTTACTCGCGCTCGTATTAATGAGAATCCCGCAATAAGGGGACACCATCTCTGCTTTGGCAGAATGTGCCAATAGCAACCGCGCCTCGAAACATGGAACAGTAGGACAGGAAACGGTTCGAAAAACCGGGTGAGCGTGATGTCACATTATAAAAACTTGTCAGCAGATTGGACTCCTGGAATATTATATTCTCTTTGTGGTTGTGTGTGGTGTGTGTGTGTGTTACAGGTCCGGACATTTTCAATATGTCCAAAGACTATCTTGGAGTTCGGAAGGAGCAACCCGCCTTGCAATGCCGAAGTTAGGTCTATGCGCCAGATACGTTGTCATTAAAGCCAGGTTCAGGGGCTACTGAGGGAGTCTTGGACTAAGGGGTCTTCGGGCGTCTGACCTGTTATCCATGGGCCAGACTGATGGGTTGTGAAGATACAAAGACCGAAGATTGCACCCGTGTCCAGATGGGACTCTCCTTGGCATGGAAGGCAAGCTTGGCGACTAAATATGAAGATTCTTTTCTTTGTAACCGACCTTGTGTAACCCTAGATCCTCCCGGTGTCTATATAAACCGGAGGACTTAGTCCGGAGGGGACACTCATTATCATAGCCATACAAGCTAGACCTCTAGGATTTAGCCATTACGATCTCGTGGTAGATCAACTCTTGTAATACTCATATTCATCAAGATCAATCAAGTAGGACGTAGGGTATTACCTCCATAAAGAGGGCCCGAACCTGGGTAAAACGTTGTGTCCCCTGGCTCTTGTTACCATCGACCTTAGACGCACAGTTTGGGACCCCCTACCCAAGATCCGCCGGTTTTGACACCGACACCCTCGCTCTCCTCGAGATTGTGCATGAACTCAAATGCTCGCATCAACCAATGATTCTTCTTAAACTCGATTTCGAAAGGCATACGATCGGGTAAACTGGGACTTCCTTCGACAGGTCCTCTTGGGGAGGGGATTCTCGTCGGTGTGGATCCACCGCATGATGCAACTGGTGTCGAGGGGCCAAACTGTGATTGCGGTCAACGGAGAAATAGGGAACTTCTTTCGTGACAAGAGGGGGCTGCGTCAGGGCGACCCCCCATCCCTGCTCATGTTTAACTTTGTCGCGGATGCTCTTGCTGCAATGCTGGACAAAGCCAGGGCTGCAGGCCACCTTAGGGGTGTGGTAAGACACATGATCCCGGGAAGGGTGTCCCACTTGCAGTATGCAGATGATAAGCTGCAACTGTTTGAGCCGGACACACATAGTATAGCCACAGTCAAGGCTATCTTGCTGAGCTTTGAGCTTCTGTCTGGATTCAAAATCAACTTCCAAAAGTGTCAAGTGGTGGCCATGGGGATGGACACAACCGAGGGGCAAGCGATGGCGGACTTGCTTATCTGTAAGTTGGGAAAACTCCCATTTACATACCCCGGTCTACCGATCGCTGCTAGGGCTTGTACCATCCAGGACTGGGAACCCCTTTGCACCATGGTGGCGGGCCGGGTTGGCCCTTGGAGAGGCAGGTTTATGTCGTCTGGAGCAAGGCTCATCCTTACTAACTCAAGCCTCTCCTCGCTTCCCATGTTCACCATGGGCCTCTTTCTATTGGTTGACGGTGTGCACACCAAGTTGGACACACTGTGATCTCGGTTCTTTTGGGAAGGATCTAGCCCCAAGCACAAGTACCATATGGTGAAGTGGGCAGCCGTTTGTCGTCCCAAGTCCCAGGGGGGCCTCAGGATCACAAACTCCAGGTTGATGAACGTGGCACTTATGTGCAAGTGGATATGGAAAATGCCTCAATGGGAGATGGGGTTCTGTGTTGACTTGCTCTGGGTAAAGTACTTACCGACTGGAAATCTTTTCGAGATCATGGGAATGGGCTCACCTTCTGGAATTCCATCCAATCGATCAAACCAGTCTTTGCCATGGGGGCGAAGTTTGCGGTCAACGATGGGCGTTCTACTCGCTTATGGCTAGACCTTTGGGTTGGTGAACAGACACTTTGGTCCGAGTTCAGGGACCTCTACACTATAGCACTTGAGCCCAAAATTATGGTGGCCCAAGCTCTCGATGTTTCTCCTCTAGCGCTCCTCTTCCACCATGAGCGCTCTGCCGCGAAGACTACAAGCTGGGGTTGCTTGCTATCTCTTCTTCGTGATGTCACGCCACCCTAGGGACGGATACCGTGTCTTGGCATCTAAACGCCTCAGGCAAGTTCTTGGTTAACTCGCTATACCGAGCACTCACCTGTGGACCTACTCAACAGGTGGCATCCGACCCATGGAAGGCTAGGCTTGCCCTTAAGATTAAGGTCTTCCTGTGGCAGCTTTGTCGCGATCGGCTCCCTACCATAGTCAATGTGGCCAACCGCAATGGGCCGACTAGTGGGTCGTGTGCGGTGTGTGGCGAGCTAAATAATGCCAATCATGTCTTCTTCAAGTGCCATTGGTGCGTTTTGCTTCGAGTGCAGTCCACGAAGAGGCTGGAAGGGATTGGGATCCTAGATCCAGTGCCGAGCTCGTGTCATATTTATTATCCTCAGTTAATAGTAGTCCTCGTCGAGTGATGTGGAGCTGCGCTGGGGCATTGCTATGGGTTTTGTGGCATATACGTAACAAGTTAACGATTGAGGGGTCCTTCCCGCAGCACCCAGCTGATGTGATCTTCAAATGTGTGATCTTCTTGCAGCAGTGGGCCCCATTGGGAAGGCAACAAGACGTTGAACTTCTATAGCTGGCTCTAGCCCGACTTCGACAAGTCTATGCTTTGTCAAGAGCTCCTACACTGGCCTCCTAGGGAGTGGAGGCACCTTTTGGTTTCGGTTCCTGGGCCTACGTGCTCTTATTAGGCCTTTTGGGGCGTGTAATACTTGATCTATCTCGGCCGAATGCTTTATGTGGATGCTGAATCGTGTAAGACTATGTGTCTGTGTACGCTGCTGATATGTCTCCGTCGTATCTATAATTTTTTATTGTTCCATGCCAATATTATACAACTTTCATATACTTTTGGCAACTTTTTATACTATTTTTTGGGACTAACATATTGATCTAGTGCCCAGTGCCAGTTCTTGTTTGTTGCATGTTTTTTGTTTCGCAGAAAATCCATATAAAACGGAGTCCAAACGGGATAAAAATGGACGGAGAATTTTTTTGGAATATATGTGAAATGTGGGAAGAAAATCAACGTGAGACAGTGCCCGAGGGGGCCACGAGGCAGGGGGCGCCCCACTGGGAGCGCCCCCCGTAAGGCGGTTACTGCTCTTATTTGGGCGCAAGAAAGCTAATTTTCAGGGGAAAAAATTGGGGTGAAGGTTTCAATCCAATCAGAGTTACGGATCTCCAGATATATAAGAAACGGTGAAAGGGCAGAATCCCAGAACGCAGAAACAGAGAGAGACAGATCCAATCTCGGAGGGGCTCTCGCCCCTCCCATGCCATGGATACCATGGACCAGAGGGGAAACCCTTCTCCCATCTAGGGATAAGGTCAAGGAAGAAGAAGAAGGAGGGGGCCTCTCTCCCCCTCGCTTCTGGTGGCGCCGGAACGCTGCCGGGGCCATCATCATCACCACGATCTTCACCAACACCTACGCCATCTTCACCAGCATCTCCATCACCTTCCCTCCTATATCTTCAGCGGTCCACTCTCCCACAACCCGATGTACCCTCTACTTGAACATGGTGCTTTATGCTTCATATTATTATCCAATGATGTGTTGACATCCTATGATGTCTAAGTAGATTTTCGTTGTCCTATCAGTGGTTGATGAATTGCTATGATTGATTTAATTTGCTTGTGGTTATGTTGCCGTCCTTTGGTGCCCATCATATGAGCGCGCATGTGGATCACACCATAGGGTTAGTTGTGTGTTGATAGGACTATGTACTGGAGGGCAAGAGTGACAGAAGCTTCAACCTAGCATAGAAATTGATGCATACGGGATTGAAGGGGGACCAATATATCTTAATGCTATGGTTGGGTTTTACCTTAATGAACGTTAGTAGTTGCGGATGCTTGCTAATAGTTCCAATCATAAGTGCATAGAATTCCAAGTCAGGGATGACATGCTAGCAGTGGCCTCTCCCACATAAAACTTGCTATCTGTCTAGTAAAGTAGTCAATATTGCTTAGGGACAATTTCACAACTCCTACCACAACTTTTCCACACTCGCTATACTAACTTTATTGCTTCTTTATCTAAACAGCCCCTAGCTTTTTATTTACGTGCTCTTTATTATCTTGCAAACCTGTCCAAAAACACCTACAAAGTACATCTACTTTCATACTTGTTCTAGGTAAAGCGAACGTTAAGTGTGCGTAGAGTTGTATCGGTGGTCGATAGAACTTGAGGGAATATTTGTTCTACCTTTAGCTCCTCGTTGGGTTCGACACTCTTACTTATCGAAAGAGGCTAGAATTGATCCCCTATACTTGTGGGTTATTAAGACCTTTTTCTGGCGCCGTTGCCGGGGAGCAATAGTGTGGGGTGAATATTCTCGTGTGTGCTTGTTTGCTTTATCACTAAGTAATTCTTATTTGCTGTTATTAGTTGTTCTCTATCTTTATTTATGGATATGGAACAAGAAATACCAAAAAAGTTAGGTTTACTTGCTACTCATGGAGATGGGGAACCTCCTAAAACCCTCGATGCTCATTATGTGAAAGAGATTATGTACTACTTTGATAATCTTGAGAAAACCCCATTCAATTATGTTATGGGAGACACGTTGGATCAATGTGAATACTTTAGGGATTATCGCTTGACTCAAAAAGGGAAACTATTATGGGATCAAATTCATATGTTGCATTGGTATGCTCGGGAACTATGCTTGAGATATGATTATACTTGTTGCTCTAGGATGAAGGCTCCACGCCTTCGCTTTTCATGCAAATTTAATGATGATAAAACCTTGGCTTCCTATGCTAATGGTATATATGATTACTATGATGTGGAACCAATAGAAGAATTCGTTTCTTTTATGGGTGCTTATGAAATTTAATCTTTGTTTAAAGAGTGTAAAAATCTTGATGATGCTATTTACAGACCTGAAAATTTTGCTATACTTAAATATTGCTATGAGAATTATGAATTCAATTCTGATATTGATGATTTTATTTAGAGAGTCTCCACTGTCCAAGAAGAGACTAATATTTTGCAGGAGTCTATGGAAGAAGAAATCAATGACATTGTGAGCTCAATGGATGAAAAAGATGGGGAGGAGAGAGAAGAACAATAGGAGAAAGAGCGGATTGATCACCCGTGCCCACCTAGGGAGGTGCTCACGAGGGTGGGGGCGCCCCCCCTAGGGCGCGCCCCCTGCCTCATGGGCCCCCCGTAGCTCCTCCGACGTACTTCCTGCACCCATATATATCGCCGTACCCTAAAACTTCCAAAACGCAGAGATTAGATCGGGAGTTCCGCCGCCAGAAGCCTCCGTAGCCACCAAAAAACAATCTAGACCCGTTCCGGCACCCTGCCGGAGGGGGCAATCCTTCTTCGGTGGCCATCTTCATCATCTCGGTGCTCTCCATGACGAGGAGGGAGTAGTTCTCCCTCGGGGCTAAGGGTATGTACCAGTAGCTATGTGTTTGATCTCTCTCTCTCTCTCTCGTGTTCTTGAGGTGATACGATCTTGATGTATCGCGAGCTTTGCTATTATATTCGGATTCTATGATGTCTCTTCCCCCTCTACTCTCTTGTAATGAATTGAGTTTCCCCTTTGAAGTTATCTTATCGGATTGAGTCTTTAAATATTTGAGAACACTTGATGTATGTCTTGCCGTGGATATCTGTGGTGACAATGGGATATCACGTGATTCACTTGATGTATGTTCTGGTGATCAACTTGCGGGTTCCGCCCATGAACCTATGCATAGGGGTTGGCACACGTTTTCATCGTGATTCTCCGGTAGAAACTTTGGGGCACTCTTTGAGGTCCTTTGTATTGGTTGAATAGATGAATCTGAGATTGTGTGATGCATATAGTATAATCATACCCACGGATACTTGAGGTGACATTGGAGTATCTAGGTGACATTAGGGTTTTGGTTGATTTGTGTCTTAAGGTGTTATTCTAGTACGAACTCTAGGGCTGTTTGTGACACTTATAGGAATAGCCCAACGGATTGATTGGAAAGAATAACTTTGAGGTGGTTTCGTACCCTACCATAATCTCTTTGTTCGTTCTCCGCTATTAGTGACTTTGGAGTGACTCTTTGTTGCATGTTGAGGGATAGTTATGTGATCCAATTATGATATTATTGTTGAGGGAACTTACACTAGTGAAAGTATGAACCCTAGGCCTTATTTCCACACATTGCAATACCGTTTACGCTCACTTTTATCACTTGTTACCTTGCTGTTTTTATAATTTCAGATTACAAATACCTTTATCTACTATCCATATACCACTTGTATCACCATCTCTTCGCCGAACTAGTGCACCTATACAATTTAACATTGTATTGGGTGTGTTGGGGACACAAGAGACTCTTTGTTATTTGGTTGCAGGGTTGCTTGAGAGAGACCATCTTCATCCTACGCCTCCTACGGATTGATAAACCTTAGGTCATCCACTTGAGGGAAATTTGCTACTGTCCTACAAACCTCTGCACTTGGAGGCCCAACAACGTCTACAAGAAGAAGGTTGTGTAGTAGACATCAAGCCCCAGTGCTTTTGGTTGAGAAGAAGGATAAATCCCTAAGAATGGTTGTTAATTATCGGGCCTTGAATGAAGTGACGATTAAGAACAAGTACCCATTGCCGATGATTAATGATCTGTTTGATCAGCTGCAAGGAGCTATGGTGATTTCGAAGATCGATTTGCGATTGGGATACCACCAGTTGAATATTCGAGAGAAAGATATACCAAAGACAACATTCACCACGCGGTACGGATTGTACGACTATACGGTCATGTCGTTTGGACTAACTAATGCATTGTTTGCATATGTTTGCTTCTTTAATGATTCTATTTGAGGATAGGACTATTAAATATGCAGAGGAATTTAGTATGCAATGTTGAATAATAATTTTAGTGATTTGCTACAGTAGAGTATGATAAGGTTTTTGCAATGGTCTATACTAACTTATCTCACGAGTCCTTGTTGAGTTTTGTATGGATGAAGCTTTTGAGATTTAGGGAGACCGTGATATGAGAGGAATTAAGGAGACACAAAATCTCAAGCTTGGGGATGCCCAAGGCACCCAAAGATAATATTTCAAGAAGTCTCAAGCGTCTAAGCTTGGGGATGCCCCGGTTGGCATCCCACCTTTCTTCTTCAACAACTATCGGTTAGTATCGGTTGATCCTAAGTTTTTGCTTCTTCACATGATGTTTGCTATTCTTAGATGTCATTTTATTTTGCTTTGCTTGCTGTTTGAATAGAGTACCAAGATCTGAAATTATTAAATGTTAGAGAGTCTTCACATAGTTGCATAATTATTCGACTACTCATTTATCTTCACTTATATCTTTCGGAGTAGTTTGTCATTTGCTCTAGTGCTTCACTTATATCTTTTAGAGCATGGTCGTAGTTTTATTTTGAAGAAATAGATGAACTCTCATGCTTCACTTAGATTATTTTGAGAGTCTTAAATAGCATGGTAATTTGCTTAAAATCCTAATATGCTAGGTATACAAGATTAATAATAAAACTTTCTTATGAGTGTGTTGAATACTATGAGAAGTTTGATGCTTGATAATTGTTTTGAGATATGAGGATGGTGATATTAGAGTCATGCTAGTTGAGTGGTTATGAATTTGAGAAATACTTGTGTTGAAGTTTGTGATTCCCGTAGCATGCACGTATGGTGAACTGTTATGTGATGAAGTCGGAGAATGATTTATTTATTGATTGTCTTCCTTATGAGTGGCGGTCGGGGACGAGCGATGGTCTTTTCCTACCAATCTATCCCCCTAGGAGCATGCGCGTAGTACTTTGTTTCGATAACTAATAGATTTTTGCAATAAGTATGTGAGTTCTTTATGACTAATGTTGAGTCCATGGATTATACGCACTCTCACCCTTCCACCATTGCTAGCCTCTCTAGTACCGCGCAACTTTCGCCAGTACCATACACCCACCATATACCTTCCTCAAAACAGCCACCATACCTACCTATTATGGCATTTCCACAGCCATTCCGAGATATATTGCCATGCAACTTTCCACCATTCTGTTCATCATGACACATTCATCATTGTCATATTGCTTAGCATGATCATGTAGTTGGCATAGTATTTGTGGCAAAGCCACTGTTCATGATTCTTTCATACTTGTCACTCTTGATTCATTGCATATCCCGGTACACTGCCGGAGGCATTCATATAGAGTCATACTATGTTCTAGTATCGAGTTGTATCATTGAGTTGTAAATAAATAGAAGTGTGATGATCATCATTCAATAGAGCTATGTCCCAAAAAAAAAGAGAAAGGCCAAAAAAAGAAAGGACAAATAAAAAAGGGGGGCAATGCTACTATCCTTTTACCACACTTGTGCTTCAAAGTAGCACCATGATCTTCATGATAGAGAGTCTCCTATGTTGTCACTTTCATATACTAGTGGGAATCTTTCATTATAGAACTTGGCTTGTATATTCCAATAATGGGCTTCCTCAAAATGCCCTAGGTCTTCATGAGCAAGCAAGTTGGATGCACACCCACTTAGTTTCTTTTTGAGCTTTCATACACTTATAGCTCTGGTGCATCCGTTGCATGGGAATCCCTACTCACTCACATTGATATCTATTGATGGGCATCTCCATAGCCCGTTGATACGCCTAGTCGATGTGAGACTATCTTCTCCCTTTTTGTCCTCTCCACAACCATCATTCTATTCCACCTATAGTGCTATGTCCATGGCTCACGCTCATGTACTGCGTGAAGATTGAAAAAGTTTGAGAACATCAAAAGTATGAAATAATTGCTTGGCTTGTCATCGGGGTTGTGCATGATTTAAATATTTTATGTGGTGAAGATAGAGCATAGACAGACTATATGATTTTGTAGGGATAACTTTCTTTGGCCATGTTATTTTGAGAAGACATGATTGCTTAGTTAGTATGCTTGAAGTATTATTATTTCTATGTCAATATGAACTTTTGTCTTGAATCTTATGGATCTGAATATTCATATCACAAGTAAGAAGAATTACATTGAAATTATGCTAACTAGCATTCCACATCAAAAATTATCTTTTTGTCATTTACCTACTCGAGGACGAGCAGGAATTAAGCTTGGGGATGCTTGATACATCTCCAACGTATCTATAATTTTTTATTGCTCCATGCTATATTATCTACTATTTTGGGCAATATTGGGCTTTATTTTCCACTTTTATATTATTTTTGGGACTAACCTATTAACCGGAGGCCCAGCCCAGATTTGTTGTTTATGCCTATTTCAGTGTTTCGAAGAAAAGGAATTTCAAACGGAGTCGAAACGGAACGAAATCAACTGGAGAAGTTATTTTTGGAACGAAAGCCACCTGATAGACTTGGATTCCACGTCAGGAGATACGGGAGGTGCTCACGAGGGTGGGGGCGCCCCCCCTAGGGCGCGCCTTCCTGCCTCGTGGGGCCCCGTAGCTCCTCCGACGTACTTCCTGCACCCATATATATCGTCGTACCCTAAAACTTCCAAAACGCAGATATTAGATCGGGAGTTCCGGCGCCAGAAGCCTCCGTAGCCACCAAAAACCAATCTAGACCCGTTCCGGCACCCTGTCGGAGGGGGTAATCCTTCTCCGGTGGCCATCTTCATCATCCCGGTGCTCTCCATGACGAGGAGGGAGTAGTTCTCCCTCAGGGCTGAGGGTATGTACCAGTAGCTATGTGTTTGATCTCTCTCTCTCTCTCTCTATCTCTCTCGTGTTCTTGAGGTGATATGATCTTGATGTATCGCGAGCTTTGCTATTATATTTGGATCCTATGATGTTTCTTTCCCCCTCTACTCTCTTGTAATGAATTGAGTTTCCCCTTTGAAGTTATCTTATCGGATTGAGTCTTTAAAGATTTGAGAACACTTGATGTATGTCTTGCTGTGGATATCTGTGGTGACAATGGGATATCACGTGATTCACTTGATGTATGTTTTGGTGATCAACTTGCGGGTTCCTCCCATGAACCTATGCATAGGGGTTGGCACACGTTTTCGTCGTGATTCTCCGGTAGAAACTTTGGGGCACTCGTTGAGGTCCTTTGTGTTGGTTGAATAGATGAATCTGAGATTGTGTGATGCATATAGTATAATCATACCCACGGATACTTGAGGTGACATTGGAGTATCTAGGTGACATTAGGGTTTTGGTTGATTTGTGTCTTAAGGTGTTATTCTAGTACAAACTCTAGGGCTGTTTGTGACACTTATAGGAATAGCCCAACAGATTGATTGGAAAGAATAACTTTGAGGTGGTTTCGTACCCTACCATAATCTCTTTGTTTGTTCTCCGCTATTAGTGACTTTGGAGTGGCTCTTTGTTGCATGTTGAGGGATAGTTATGTGATCCAATTATGATATTATTGTTGAGGGAACTTACACTAGTGAAAGTATGAACCCTAGGCCTTATTTCCACACATTGCAATACCGTTTACGCTCACTTTTATCACTTGTTACCTTACTGTTTTTATAATTTCAGATTACAAATACCTTTATCTACTATCCATATACCACTTGTATCACCATCTCTTCGCCGAACTAGTGCACCTATACAATTTACCATTGTATTGGGTGTGTTGGGGACACAAGAGACTCTTTGTTATTTGGTTGCAGGGTTACTTGAGAGAGACCATCTTCATCCTACGCCTCCTATGGATTGATAAACCTTAGGTCATCCACTTGAGGGAAATTTGCTACTGTCCTACAAACCTCTGCACTTGGAGGCCCAACAACGTCTACAAGAAGAAGGTTGTGTAGTAGACATCAAGCCCCAGTGCTTTTGGTTGAGAAGAAGGATAAATCCCTAAGAATGGTTGTTAATTATCGGGCCTTGAATGAAGTGACGATTAAGAACAAGTACCCATTGCCGATGATTAATGATCTGTTTGATCAGCTGCAAGGAGCTAAGGTGATTTCGAAGATCGATTTTGAGATCGGGATACCACCAGTTGAAGATTCGAGAGAAAGATATACCAAAGACAACATTCACCACGCGGTACGGATTGTACGACTATACGGTCATGTCGTTTGGACTAACTAATGCTCCTGCCTATTTCATGAGCATGATGAACAAAGTATTCATGGAATATTTGGACAAGTTTGTTGTGGTGTTTATTGATGATATAATGGTATATTCGAAGAATGAAGAGGAGCACAAGGAGCATTTGCGATTAGTTCTCAAGAAACTCAGGGAACACCAGTTGTACGCCTAGCAAATGTGAGTTTTGGTTGAAGGAAGTCGGATTCCTTGGACATGTTATATTAGGAGAAGGTATAGCAGTAGACTCCAGCAAGGTTCAGTCAGTCACTGAATGGTTGGCACCCACTTCAGTTAGCGAGATCCGCAGTTTTCTTGGACTCACGGCATACTATCGGAGATTCATTGAGAATTTTTCCGAGATTCCGAAGCCAATGACTGAATTATTGAAGAAGGATACTAAGTTTAAATGGACGGAAGACTGCGGGGCAAGTTTCCAGGAGTTGAAGAAACGTTTGACTACAGCCCCAGCGCTGACCCTGCCAGATATACGTAAGGAATTCCAAGTGTATTGCGATGCCTCTCGCTTAGGACATGGAAGTGTGCTTATGCAGGACGGAAGAGTTGTTTCATATGCCTCGCGACAACTAAAACCTCACGAGTTGAATTATGCCACGCATGATTTGGAGCTAGTAGCGTAGTGCATGCATTGAAGACTTGGAGGCATTACCTTATTGGAAATCGTTGTGATGTGTACACGGATCATAAGAGTTTGAAGTACATCTTCACACAGAAGGAGCGGAACCTTAGGCAGATGAGATGGTTGGAGCTTATAAAGGATTATGACATGAAGCTGCACTATCATCCAGGTAAGGCCAACGTCGTAGCAGACACTTTGAGCCGGAAGAGTTATGCTAACATCCTAGCAAGTACGGATTACCGAAGGAGTTGGCAGAGGATATCATGGAACTTCGATTAGAGATTGTTCCTAGAGGTTTTGTTGCAACAATGGAGGTTCAGTCGACATTGTTGGGTAAGATTCGGGAAGCTCAGAAGGATGACAAAGAGATTGCCAAGATAAAAGAGAGAATGAGCAAAGGAAAGGCCAAAGGTTTTCGTGAGGATGAGCACGACACCTTATGGTTTGAGGACTGAGTTTATGTGCCCAATAACCCAGAGATCAGGAAGTTAATACTTCAGGAGGCTCATGATTCACCATACTCGATACACCCCAGAAACACTAAGATGTATTTGGATTTGAAGGAAAATTTCTGGTGGATGGGGATGAAGAAGGATATTGTCGAGTATGTTGCCGTATGTGATGTATGTCAGAGAGTGAAGGCAGAGCATCAAAAGCCAGCAGGATTGTTACAGCCTATGCCGATACCCGAGTGGAAGTGGGATAAACTTGGCATGGATTTTATCACCGGATTGCCCAGGACCAAATCAGGATATGATTCCATATGGGTATTAGTTGATCGCTTGACCAAAGTGGCTCACTTTATCCTAGTGAAAACCACTTATACAAGTGCGAAGTTGGCCAAGAAATATATGTCCAGGATCGTATGTCTGCATGGAGTTCCGAGGACCATCGTATCAGATAGAGGAACACAGTTTACCTCAAAGTTTTGGCATCAGCTACACCAGACTTTGGGAACGAGATTGGAGTTCAGTACTGCGTTTCACCCGCAGACGGATGGATAGACCGAGAGAGTCAACCAGATTCTGGAGGACATGTTGAGAGCCTGTGCGCTAGATTATGGATCTAGTTGGGATGACAATTTGCCTTACGTAGAGTTCTCATACAACAATAGCTACCAAGCCAGTTTGAAGATGGCACCGTTCGATGTGGGATGAAGTAGGAGACCGACAGTTATTTGGACCAGACCTGATCAAGGAGTCCGAAGAGAAGTTTAAGCTGATTCGTGATAGACTGAAGATAGCTCAGTCTAGGCAGAAGAGTTATGCAGACTCGAAATGCAAGGAGGTACCCTATGAAATTGGAGGCAGAGCATATCTACGAGTATCACCCTTACGAGGAGTGAAACGTTTTGGAGTTAAGGGAAAGTTAGCCCCGAGATTTGTAGGACCGTATCGTATGTAACATCCCAAATTTTCAATTTGGTATGTTATACACTAGATCATCATGCATATCATATTTCTTGCATTTTGGTTGATCCTAGAAATTTCACGCAACTCAAGGACCCTCGGAGAGAGTTGGAGATTTCGTTATTTTCATATTTGAGAGTTTTCTCGAATTTGGAAAAGAGGATCATTTGATTTATTTATTTCATCTTCAATAATTTTTCCGGTGTCAAAATATATGAGAGAGGGAATAATATGACTTTCCCAAATTTAGGAAAAATGAAGATTTAATAAATAGATCAAGTTTTGGTTTTGCCGGAGTTTTATTTGCATTTTATTTGGATAGGGAAAAATGCGTGTTTTCAAAAATTGCATTTTAGGCCCGGAGAAAAGTTCATTTTGTTTGACTCATTTTTAGGAGTCGGGGAAAATTTAGTTTAGGAATTTTGGAGTTCGTTTAGTTATCTTTTTGTTTTTTTTCTGCGCGCGGAACCGTTTAAAAAAAAGGAGAGCAGGCCAGCCGGGCCAAAGGCCCAGCCAGCCAGCCGCCCCAGCCACGTGCGTGCGCCAGGCGCAGGAGCGCAGGCCGCCGCCTCGCCTCTTGCTTCTTAGCCGAATCCTTTTAGGATTCTAGGCTAGCCCTTTCCTTTGTTCCGTTTTCCTTTTTCTTCTAGGACTCTTTTTCCTATTCTATTTCTTGTCCCCTACCCCAAGTCTCCTCTCCCCTCCCCAATATAAATACCCCAACACCCCCCCTCTAAACCCATCAAATCAAACCCCCAAGCCCTCCACCGCACCCCACCCCGTGCCCTACACCGCCGCCGCGCCACCCCACACCCGCGCCGCCGCACCTTACCCACGCCGCCGCCGCACCTTGCCCACGCCGCCACCTTGCCCCGCCGCCGCCGGAGCCTCTTCGAGGTAGCCGCGCCTCTCTCTTTCCTCGCCTCAGTTCGGTTTTTCTCTAGAAAAATCGTTCCGTAATCATTTCGATTCTTTTCTTCTCTTCTGATTCGTTTTCTAGATCGGTTTTTCGTTTCGGTTTTCTTCCGAAACCCTAGATCGGATTCGTTTTCTTTTCCGATTTAGTTGCCTTTGGACCGTTCGCCGGACCGTTCGTCCTAACGAACGTGATCACCGGATTCTTCTAGGTTAATGAACGTCCGTTCGTTTAATCGTTTGTCTCTTTTTTTCGTCGGATTTATTCCGCGATCGTGATCTCAGATCCGATCTTCGTTCTAGTCTTTCTTCTCGCTCGTTTATCGGAATCAGGTGATTCAAGCGCCTGGAGTTTCGTTTCGAAACCGTCATTCCGTATAATCAACTTGAACAAGTTTTTTCCCCAGTAAAATTTGACCTAGTTTCAACTTGCTAGAACCGAGTTGTTTTCTTCCGCCGTTTGTTTTTCCGTCGTCTGTTTGGTTCGTTCTTTCTTTGCAACCGGAGTTCTTAAGTTGAACTTTCTGGTTCGTTCTCTTGTTCGAGTTTTGCCTGTGCATTGGATGAGTACTTAGTGTGCGCTTGTTGTTTGTCTGCGATAGATCACCCGGATTGCGCCGCCTGTTACTTCGAAACCCTAGGCCTCGCGGATCATCAGCAAGGCAAGTAACACTTTGATCATACCTTTTCTACAACCCATGTTTTATTGCATTAGATCAATCCTCTCACATTGCATGATTAGGATCTAATTAAATTGTGGGATGGGAAGTAGATGAGGTAGTACCGATTACCTGTTTACTATGAAACCTTTGGGAGTTACTTCTACGTTTGCTCATTATGCCATGCTATGCTAGTAGACATGGATTGGGTGAGTGATATCCATGACAGATGTGAGTTGATAATTTTAATGGTTTATCTAAGGTGGCAACTTAAACACACATCTGGGTGGATTGAGGCACCTGATGTCTATCAGGACTTGCCTATTTTTTTGGACCGCCACCCAGGCTCAAAGGGATCATAAGATCTTTCATGCTAGAAACTTCCGTGTGCAGCCACAAGCCATTATGGGCTCTGGCATAGTTGACTAAGTCGTGCAAACTCTTACATGGTAGACTAGCAGATGTAGGGGAAAGTAGGTGTACCGGTCTATCCATCGTAAGGTGCTAGCGCTTCTGAAAGACTGTGTCTCGGTCATCCGTCTTCTCAAACACCATGTAGTGCGAGAAACCAAACGGAGGCGATCGAGTCTTGTGGGGAAAAGTGCGCAAACCTCTGCAGAGTGTATAAACTAATCATGATTAGCCGTGTCCCCGGTTATGGACATCTTGAGTATCTAGTACTTGAATATCATGTGAATCTCAACATGTTACTTCTAATTAATGTTGTTGGGTTTTAATTATTTTTAATTGGGATTGAGAATGCTGTCAACCATTCTCAATGTTTAACAACCACCATGATAGTTAAAATAAACTTATTCCTTTGCAGTAGGGAAAAACTGGCTTTACGCAAAACTGTAACCATAGAGCTTTCCACCAGCCATATATGCATATAGTATAGATGTTTCATTCCATTACTCTCTATGTGTTACATTGCCAGCATATTCCTTGTGCTGACCCGTTTTCGGGCTGCAACGTTAATGTTGCAGACTTTTCAGACGACGATTGAGGTGCTTTTAGGTCGTGGTTCTATACTCAGTGATGCCGTTGGAGTTAATGGACCCATTTATCTTCCGAGTCTTCCACTGTTATCGACACTAGATGGCCTTAAGCCATGTTTATTGTAATAAGTTCTCTTTGAGACAACGATGTAATAAGTGTGTGATTGCCACTCTGCTATAAATCCTTCAATGTACTATGTGGTGTCAGCATTACTGATCCAGGGATGACACCTGAGCACAGAGCACTTGATCCATTCGGGTCGGGTCGCCACAGAGAATGGTATCAGAGCACACGCTGACTGTAGGACACGACCATTAAGTTAAAGACATAGGTCACCATTCTCTTCTCATTTTTCTAACTCCTCATCTTTTCTACTCTTTTAGGATGATGCATGCGAAGATTAAGTACGCTCAACCGGATGAAGGCATACCTTTTGGATTGCACCTGAAGGAAGTCACCAAGTACCTGAACATTGGATTACCAAGCTTCACCGGGACCTTCAACGCCACTCTGCCTGAAGAGGAGCGCTGGAAGATTCAAGCTCACTTTCCGGGAAGAACATTCGCGCCAATCACGAAGCCTATAGATAGTGTTTTCAATGCACCAACCTGGAGTCTGGGGAAGAGCATGGCAGCTCATAGGACGCATTAGAGAAGTTTACCAAGAAGACCTTAAGGACACTATCTACCAGATTTGCGGACGCCGAGATGAACAATGGGAGTTAGTCAGCACCAAGAAGGATAGATCCATTGCATCTTTCATCCAGGAGTTAAACCAGCACATTCGCCGCCACAAGAACCAGATGTGCAATGACATGATAGAGTTGAAGAATGCAAAGGCAAGGATCATCGAGCTAGAAGGAGAACTGAAGGCTACACGCAAGGACTACATGGATGAGATCGTAGCTCTAGCAAGGCACAATATCGATCTTAAGCAGGAGATTGAAGAACTCAAGAGGAAGTTAGCATCCTAGGAGGAAGACGATTACGTCGCATGTCCGGACAACTACATCATCATCGACGACACCGATTCGGATCCAAGTGAACCCGACTTTGAAGACGAAGCTGGAGCAGATATCATGGAGTCTTCCACCGGTTCAAATTTCTAGATGACCACCAGATAGTAGTAGTATTTCCCCCATGTAAACCTTATAGTTCGAGCACTTTTGCGATAGTTTTAGACCGATTGTAAGCCCTTGTTTGATTGATTGAAGTGAATTGTGTGCTTTTGCCTCATGTGCATATGGGTAGTGTTTTCCCTTTAGACCCCCTTTATTCTTAATTCTCGTCTTTTCTAAACCCTCAGATGCCTCCGAGACGTGACAATGGATTCCCACTGGAGCTCACTCAGTTGATCCAGCAGCAGAATCAATTGATGCAGATGTTAGTCCAGAACCAGCAGAACAACAACAACAACAACCTGCCACCACCACCACCACCTGTTGACCACTTAGCCCGTTTCCTTAGGCTAAATCCGCCGGTGTTTTCTAGTAGCACCGAGCCGATAGTAGCAGACGATTGGCTCCGCAAGATAGGAAGGGAGTTGACCACTGCAGGATGCACGGATGGTGAGAAAGTGAAGTTTGCCGCACATCAGCTTGACGGACCCGCGGCAGCATGGTGGGAGAATTTCACAGCCACTTACCCAGTTGACACTGTCACATGGGATCAGTTTCAGCAAGCTTTCCGCACTGCCCATGTTTCAGCAGGAGCTATGGCCATAAAGAAGCGTGAGTTTCGCAACTTACGCCAAGGAGGAAGGACAGTTGGCCAGTACGTTGACGACTTCAGCAAGTTAGCACGTTATGCCCCAGATGACGTTGCTACGGATGCAGCTAAGCAGGAGAAGTTTCTGGAAGGACTGAATGATGAACTAAGCATGCAGTTGATGGTAGCGAGTTTCAACAACTACCAGGAGTTGGTAGATCGTGCCATCATGATTGAAGGAAAGCAACAGCAGATTGAGAACCGTAAGAGGAAGTATGGACAGGGGAAGTATAACTCTGGAGCCCAGCAGAAGCCCCGTTTTGCCCCTAAACCGGGATTTCAGTTTCAGCACACCCATGGAAGAGGTAGCTCGCACAACCATAATAGCCACAAGAATGGTAATGGGAATGGAGGAAGCAATGGCCAGAACCGGACCAACCCATCCACCCCAGCCAAGAAGGATTTGAGCCACGTCACTTGCTTTAAGTGTTCCAAGACCGGACATTATGCCAATGAATGTCCTGAAGGCCAGAATGGAAATGGCAATGGAAGCTCTGGGAAGAAGCCGAACCCTTTTAATAGGGGACAGGTGAACCACGTTAATGTGGAGGAGGTTGAAGATCAGCCCGATGCAGTAATCGGTAAGTTTTTGGTTAAGTCATTTACTGCACTCGTTCTTTTTGATACTGGTGCATCGCGTTCATACATATCAAGGGGATTTGTGGAAAAGTATAGCCTGCCCACTAGGATTCTTAAAACACCTATGCTAGTAAGCTCACCAGGAGCAGAGTACATGGCCAGACAAGGATGTTTTCAAGTGCCATTAAGTTTAGGAAGGCATGTTTTCCCAACGGATTTAATTATTCTGGAATCCCAAGGTCTGATGTGATTCTTGGTATGGATTGGCTGTCGATGTATGGAGGAAACATCGATTGCGCCAGTAAGACAATTCTGCTTACCACACCAGAAGGAAGAAGGATCAAGTATGTATCCCGGCATGTGCCAAACAGGACACGAGTAAATTCCTTATCAGGAGTTGTGCAGGAGGAAGTACCAGTGGTAAAGGATTTTCCTGATGTATTTCCTGAGGAATTACCAGGCATGCCACCGGATAGAGACACTGAGTTTTTGATTGAGTTATTGCCAGGTACATGCCCAATATTGAAGCGACCGTACCGGATGCCAGCAAAGGATTTGGTGGAAATTAAGAATCAGATTAAGGAATTATTGGATAAAGGTTGCATTCGCCCAAGTTCTTCGCCTTGGGGATCACCCGTACTTCTAGTGGAAAAGAAGGATGGATCATTAAGGATGGTTGTAGATTATCGGGGATTGAATGAAGTAACCATCAAAAACAAGTACCCACTTCCAATGATCAACGGTCTGTTTGATCGTTTGCAAGGAGCTAAAGTGTTTTCCAAGATCGATTTGAGATCAGGGTACCATCAGTTGAAGATTCCAGAGCAGGACATACCTAAGACATCATTCACCACAAGATATGGACTCTATGAGTATACCGTTATGTCATTTGGATTGACTAACGCACCTGCCTATTTTATGAACCTGATGAACAAAGTATTTATGGAGTTTTTGGATAAGTTCGTCGTAGTGTTCATTGATGACATCCTGGTTTATTCAAAGAATGAAGAGGAGCATAAGGAACATTTGCGTTTGGTTTTGGAGAAACTAAGGGAACATCAGTTATGCGCCAAATTCAGCAAATGTGAGTTTTGGTTGAAGGAAGTTGGATTCCTCGGACACGTTATATCTGGAGAAGGTATAGCAGTTGACCCCACTAAGGTTGAGACAGTAACCGAATGGGAAGCACCAACAACAGTTGGAGAGATCCGGAGTTTTCTTGGACTCGCAGGATACTACCGGAGATTTATTGAGAATTTCTCAAAGATTGCAAAGCCTATGACTGAATTGTTGAAGAAGGATACTAAGTTCGAATGGACTGAGGAGTGTGAGGCTAGTTTCCAGGAGTTGAAGAAACGCTTGGTTACCTCACCAGTATTGATTTTGCCAGATCAGACCAAGGATTATGAGATGTATTGCGACGCTTCACGTCGAGGACTTGGAGCAGTGCTTATGCAGGAAGGGAGAGTTGTTTCGTATGCTTCACGGCAACTGAAGCCTCATGAGTTGAATTATGCCACGCATGATTTGGAGTTAGCAGCCGTAGTGCATGCATTGAAGACGTGGAGAAATTTCCTCATTGGAAATCATTGTGAGGTGTACACGAATCACAAGAGTTTGAAGTACATTTTCACACAAAAGGAGTTGAACCTCAGACAAAGGAGATGGTTGGAGCTCATCAAGGATTATGACATGAGATTGCATTACCATCCCGGAAAAGCTAATGTAGTAGCTGACGCATTGAGCCGTAAGAGCCATGTCAATACTCTAATGATGGGGGAAGTACCAAAGGAGTTAGCAGAAAACCTTCGTGAGCTATGTTTGGAAGTAGTTCCGAGAGGCTATGTAGCAACATTAGAGGTTCAGTCAACATTGATGGATAAGGTCAGGGAAGCTCAGAAATCTGACAATGAGATTGCTGCTATAAAAGAGAAATTGAGCGAAGGAAAAGCAAAGGGATTTCGTGAGGATGAGCACGATACCCTATGGCTTGAGGACCGTGTTTATGTGCCCAATGACCCGGAGATCAGGAAGTTGATTTTGCAAGAGGCACATGATTCACCGTATTCGATTCACCCAGGGAATACCAAGATGTATTTGGATTTGAAGGAAACATTCTGGTGGACCGGAATGAAGAAGGATATTGCAGCATATGTAGTAGTTTCTGACGTATGTCAGAGAGTAAAGGCAGAGCATCAGAAGCCAGCAGGATTGATACAGCCATTGCCGATACCCGAATGGAAGTGGGATAAGATAGGCATGGATTTTATCACAGGACTACCCAGGACAAAAGCAGGCTACGACTCGATATGGGTAGTAGTTGATCGTTTGACGAAGGTAGCACAGTTTATTCCAGTTAAGACCACTTACACCAGTGCTAAGTTGGCGAGGATATACATGACTAGGATCATTTGTTTGCATGGAGTTCCGAGGAGTATCATATCAGACAGAGGAACCCAATTTACCTCAAAGTTTTGGAAGCAGTTGCATGAAACTTTAGGAACCAGACTAGAGTTCAGCACAGCTTTTCATCCGCAGACAGATGGACGGACCGAGAGAGTCAATCAGATTTTGGAGGATATGCTGAGAGCTTGTGCACTAGATTATGGATCTAGTTGGGACGATAACTTGCCATATGCGGAGTTTTCCTACAACAATAGCTATCAAACCAGTTTGAAGATGGCACCTTTCGAAGCTTTATACGGAAGGAGGTGCAGGACACCGTTGTCATGGGACGAAGTTGGAGACCGTCAATTCTTTGGACCAGATTTGATTAAGGAGTCTGAACGGAAAGTTAAGTTGATTCGCGATAGGCTCAAGGTAGCCCAGTCCAGACAGAAGAGCTACGCAGACTCTAAACACAAGGAGACAGTTTACGAAACCGGAGACAGAGTTTATCTCCGAGTATCCCCACTTCGAAGAGTTAAGCGCTTTGGAGTTAAGGGAAAGTTAGCACCGCGTTTCGTTGGACCGTATAAGATCTTGCAACGTATGGGAGAAGTCGCTTATAAGTTGGAATTACCAGAGGGACTGTCAGGAGTTCATGATGTATTCCATGTTTCTCAGCTGAAGAAATGTCATGCCGAGATGGCGGAGGTACCGCTAAGAGATACAGTGCCATTCGAAGCGATTTAGTTGAAGGACGACTTAACGTATGAGGAGAAGCCAGTCAAGATTCTCGAGTTGCCAACAGAGTTACCCGCAGCAAGGTTATCAAGTTTTGCAAAGTTCAGTGGAACCACCACTCAGAGGATGAAGCCACCTGGGAGAGAGAAGAAGATTTGCTCAAAGACCACCCTCACCTATTTTCTAGCCAACCCTAATCTCGAGGGCGAGATTCGTCTTAAGGGGGGTAGGTTTGTAACATCCCAAATTTTCAATTTGGTATGTTATACACTAGATCATCATGCATATCATATTTCTTGCATTTTGGTTGATCCTAGAAATTTCACTCAACTCAAGGACCCTCGGAGAGAGTTGGAGATTTCGTTATTTTCATATTTGAGAGTTTTCTCGAATTTGGAAAAGAGGATCATTTGATTTATTTATTTCATCTTCAATAATTTTTCCGGTGTCAAAATATATGAGAGAGGGAATAATATGACTTTCCCAAATTTAGGAAAAATGAAGATTTAATAAATAGATCAAGTTTTGGTTTTGCCGGAGTTTTATTTCCATTTTATTTGGATAGGGAAAAATGCGTGTTTTCAAAAATTGCATTTTAGGCCCGGAGAAAAGTTCATTTTGTTCGACTCATTTTTAGGAGTCGGGAAAAATTTACTTTAGGAATTTTGGAGTTCGTTTAGTTATCTTTTTGTTTTTTTTTCTGCGCGCGGAACCGTTTAAAAAAAAGGAGAGCAGGCCAGCCGGGCCAAAGGCCCAGCCAGCCGGCCGCCCCAGCCGCGTGCGTGCGCCAGGCGCAGGAGCGCAGGCCGCCGCCTCGCCTCTTGCTTCTTAGCCAAATCCTTTTAGGATTCTAGGCTAGCCCTTTCCTTTGTTCCGTTTTCCTTTTTCTTCTAGGACTCTTTTTCCTATTCTATTTCTTGTCCCCTACCCCAAGTCTCCTCTCCCCTCCCCAATATAAATACCCCAACACCCCCCCTCTAAACCCATCAAATCAAACCCCCAAGCCCTCCACCGCACCCCACCCCGCGCCCTACACCGCCGCCGCGCCACCCCACACCCGCGCCGCCGCACCTTACCCACGCCGCCACCGCACCTTGCCCACGCCGCCACCTTGCCCCGCCGCCACCGGAGCCCCTCGCCGGAGCCTCTTCGAGGTAGCCGCGCCTCTCTCTTTCCTCGCCTCGGTTCGGTTTTTCTCTAGAAAAATCGTTCCGTAATCGTTCCGATTCTTTTCTTCTCTTCTGATTCGTTTTCTAGATCGGTTTTTCGTTTTGGTTTTCTTCCGAAACCCTAGATCGGATTCGTTTTCTTTTCCGATTTAGTTGCCTTTGGACCATTCGCTGGACCGTTCGTCCTAACGAACGTGATCACCGGATTCTTCTAGGTTAACGAATGTCTGTTCGTTTAACCGTTCGTTTCTTTCTTTTCGTCGGATTTATTCCGCGATCATGATCTCAGATCCGATCTTCGTGCTAGTCTTTCTTCTCGCTCGTTTATCGGAATCAGGTGATTCAAGCGCCTGGAGTTTCGTTTCAAAACCGCCGTTCTGTCTAATCAACTTGAACAAGTTTTTGCGCCGGTAAAATTTGACCTAGTTTCAACTTGCTAGAACCGAGTTGTTTTCTTCCGCCGTTTGTTTTTCCGCCGCTGTCAACCATTCTCAATGTTTAACAACCACCATGATAGTTAAAATAAACTTATTCCTTTGCAGTAGGGAAAAACTGGCTTTACGTAAAACTGTAACCATAGAGCTTTCCACCAGCCATATATGCATATAGTATAGCTGTTTCATTCCATTACTCTCTATGTGTTACATTGCCAGCATATTCCATGTGCTGACCCGTTTTCGGGCTACAACGTTAATGTTGCAGACTTTTCAGACGACGATTGAGGTGCTTTTAGGTCGTGGTTCTATACTCAGTGATGCCGTTGGAGTTGATGGACCCATTTATCTTCCGAGTCTTCCGCTGTTATCGACACTAGATGGCCTTAAGCCATGTTTATTGTAATAAGTTCTCTTTGAGACAACGATGTAATAAGTGTGTGATTGCCACTCTGCTATAAATCCTTCGATGTACTGTGTGGTGTCAGCATTACTGATCCAGGGATGACACCTGAGCACAGAGCACTTGATCCATTCGGGTCGGGTCGCCACATCGTATTTTGGAACGTATGGGAGAAGTTGCCTACAAGTTGGAGTTACCTGAAGGACTGTCAGGAGTACATGATGTGTTCCATGTTTTGCAGTTGAAGAAGTGTCATGCTTAGATGGCCGATATACAGTTAAGAGATACAGTACCCTTGGAGGCGATTCAGTTGGACAGTGATTTGACTTATGAGGAAAAGCCAGTTAAGATTCTTGAGTTTGCCAGCCGAGTCACCCGCAGCAAGGTTATCAAGTTTTGCAAAGTTCAGTGGAGCCACCATACCGAGGATGAAGCCACCTGGGAACGAGAGGATGATCTTCACAAAGACCACCCACACCTATTTCCTAGCCAACCCGAATCTCGAGGGCGAGATTCATCTTAAGGCGGTAGGTTTGTAACATCCCAAATTTTCAATTTGGAATGTTATACATAGGTCATTCATGCATGTCATATTTTATTGCATTTTCATTCTGCAATCCTCGAGATCCTAAGCAACTCAAGGACCCTCGGAGAGAGTTGGGGATCTCCCGTTTTTATATTTGATTTTTATCAAATAATGAAACGAGGATTTTTTATTTTAATTATTTTTCTCTCCGAAGAATATTTCATATTAAAATATATGAGAGGAGATAACATGACTTCTCCAAAATAATTGAAATATTGGAGGAAAAATATTAAAATCATTTATTTGATTTTATTTGATTTTATTTGGATTTTATTTGCATTAGAAAAATTGCACGTTTTCAAAATTGCATTTTAGGGCCAAAAATGTTCATCTCGTTCTAAATATTTTATTTAGACGGTGAAAATTTATTTTGGCATTTTAGATTTTTTTTTTATTTTCTAGGATTTATTTTCTGTTCGACGGAATTATTTAAAAAAAACTTCCAACGCCCGACCGGGTTGAAGCCCAGCCGAGCCAGGCCGGCCCAACCCCACGCCACCGCCTTCCCCGTCCCATGCCACCGCCGGACTCGGAAGAGTCCGAGCCGCCGCCGTCGCCGCGACCCCC
>NC_041380.1:608105900-608117910 GCF_002162155.2 Triticum dicoccoides | reverse complement strand
CAGCCCTCGCCAGTCCCGCCGCCGCAGCCCGCGCCACCGCCTGCCGCCGCCCGCGCTGCAGCTGCCCCGCGCCACTGAGCCGCCCCACTGCCCAAGCCCCGCCTCGCCGGAGCTGCCTCGAAGGAGAGGTAACGCGCCGATCCGCCGCCGCCAGTTTTTTTAAAAACCGATTCGGTTTTTTTTAAAACCCTAGTTCGTTTTTTTAGATCGGTTCGCCGGTTTTTCTCGGTTCTGCTACATAGCGGATGTTCATCCGTACGTTCGGTTTAACGAACGGTTTTCGCCCGTTAGTTACAGATAACAAACGCTCGTTCGTTAGTCTGTTCATTAGTTTTCTTTTTATCTGATTTTCCACGATTATTCTCGATCGCGATTTTCGTTTCAGTTTATCTTTTCGCTCGTTTATCGGAATCAGGCGATTCAAGCACCTAGATCTTCGTCTCGAGACCCTCCTTCTGTTTAATCAACTTAAACAAGATTTTGGTACTGTAAAATTTGACTTTAGTTCAGATTAGTAAATGGATCCTATTTCTTTTGCCGTTTGAGTTTCGTTGCTCCGTTTGATTTGTTTCTTTTTGCAAACCGGAGTTCTTAAGTTGAACTTTTTGGTCAATCTCTCTTATTTGAGTTTTGCCTGTGCATCTCTTCTTGTTGCTTATGTATGCTATTGTTTGATTGCGATAGAATTCCCGGAGTGTGAAGCATGCTACTACGAGTCCCTAGGTTTCACGGATCGTCAGCAAGGCAAGTAACACATTGATCGTACTCTTTCCATACCCTGTTTTTGTGCATTAGAATCAATCCTCAAACATTGCATGAATAGATGTCATTAACTTGTGGGTTGGGAAGTAGTTGTTGAGGTAGAACCTATTGCCCTATTATATCAAACCCTTGGGAGTTACTTCTACATGTTGCTTATATTGATATGCTATGCTCGTAGACGTGGTTTGGGTTTGAGTGAAATCCATGACAGATGTGAGATTGTTAATTAATAGTTCAACTTAAGGTGGCAACTTAAATGCACATCTGGGTGGATTGAGGCACCTGGAGTACCCAGTGTTGCCTGTATTTTTTGGAAATCCCGGGGTTCCGTGTGATTTTCCTATGGACCGCCACCCAGGCTCAAAGGGAACTGAGATTATTCATGCTAGAAACTTCCGTGTGCAGCCACAAGCTATTATGGGCTCTAGCATAGTTGAGTAAGTTACATGAAGCTCTTGAAGAGATGGATTGGTAGGTAGAGGGTTGTAGGTTTGGTATGGTCCGCCCGGAGTAGAGAGTTAATGTTTGTGAAAAACTGTGACTCGGTCATCTGTTTCTCAAACATCATGAAGTGCGAGAAATCTAACGGAGGCGATCGAGTCTTGTGGGGAAAAGTGCGCAAACCTCTGTAGAGTGTACAATCTAATCATGGTTAGCCATGTCCCCGGTTATGGACAATCTTGAGTATCTAGTACTTGGAGTATCTTAAGTATCTCATCACTCTTAATTAATATTGTTGGGTTGTTAATTACTTTAATTGGGATTGAGTTGGAGGAACCTTCTCAATGATGTTTCAACCACCATGATAGTTAAATTAAAATCTATTCATTTGTTGTAGGGAAAAATTGGCTTTTCGCAAAAACTATAACCATAGAGCTTTCCACCAGCCAAATATGCATGTAGTGATAGCATTATTCTGTTCTTGCTCTACTGTGTTATATTGCCAGCATATTCCATGTGTTGACCCGTTTTCGGGATGCAACGTATTATGTTGCAGACTTTTCAGACGAGGAGTAAGGTTCGTTATGTCATTGTCGTGCAGCTCAGCTATGTCGTTGGAGTTGATGGACTCACTTTATCTTCCAAGCCTTCCGCTGTTATCGTATTAGATGGCCTTAAGCCATATTATTGTAATAAGTTCTCTTTTGAGACATTCGATGTAATAAGTATGTGATTGCTACTCTGTTATAAATCCTTCAAGTACCGTGTGTGTTAGCATTACCGATCCAGGGATAACACTGAAGAACAGAGACTTGACCATTTGAGGTCGGGTTGCTACACATGATGTTTTCATGGCTTGTCCGATTTTTGATGGCATTGCTACACTAGATCATTGCACATCCCAGTACACCGCCGGAGGCATTCATATGGAGTCATATCTTTGTTCTAGTATCAAGTTGTAATATTGAGTTGTAAGTAAATAAAAGTGAGATGACCTTCATTATTAGAGCATTTCCCCATGAAAAAAAGAAAAAAAATAGAGGCCAAAGAAGCCTAAATAAAAAAAGGGGACCAAAGAAGCCCACAAAAAAGGGGCAATGTTACTATCCTTTTACCACACTTGTGCTTCAGAGTAGCACCATGTTCTTCATATAGAGAGTCTCTTGAGTTATCACTTCCATATACTAGTGGGAATTTTCACTATAAAACTTGGCTTGTATATTCCGATGATGGGATTTCTCAAATGCCCGAGGTCTTCATGATCAAGCAAGTTGGATGCACACCCACTTAGTTTCAGTTTGACATACACTTATAGCTCTAGTGCATCCGTTGCATGTCAATCCCTACTCCTCACATTGACATCAATTGATGGGCATCTCCATAGCCCGTTGATTAGCCGCGTCGATGTGAGACTTTCTCCTTTTTTGTCTTCTTCACACAAACCTCCATCATCATATTCTATTCCACCCATAGTGCTATGTCCATGGCTTGCGCTCATGTATTGCGTGAGGGTTGAAAAGGCTGAAGCGCGTTAAAAATATGAACCAATTGCTCGGCTTGTCATCGGGGTTGTGCATGATTTGAATGCTTTGTGTGGTGAAGATGGAGCATAGCTAGACTATATGATTTTGTAGGGATGAGCTTTCTTTGGCTATGTTATTTTGATAAGACATAATTGCTTGGTTAGTATGCTTGAAGTATTATTGTCTTAATGTCAAATGATAGACTATTGCTTTGAATCACTCGTGTCTTAATATTCATGCCATGATTAGATTACATGATCAAAATTATGCTAGGTAGCATTCCACATCAAAAATTATTTTTCTTATCATTTACCTACTCGAGGACGAGCAGGAATTAAGCTTGGGGATGCTGATACGTCTCCGTCGTATCTATAATTTTTGATTATTCCATGCCAATATTATACAACTTTCATATACTTTTGGTAACTTTTTATACTATTTTTTGGGACTAACTTATTGATCCAGTGCCCAGTGCCAGTTCCTGTTTATTGCATGTTTTTTGTTTCGCAGAAAATCCATATCAAACGGAGTCCAAACGAGATAAAAATGGATGGAGAATATTTTTGGAATATATGTGAAATATGGGAAGAAAATCAACGCGAGACGGTGCCCGAGGGGGGCCACAAGGCAGGGACGCCCCCCTAGGCGTGCTCCTGACCCTCGTGCCCCCCCCCGTAAGGCGGTTACTGCTCTTCTTTGGCCGCAAGAAAGCTAATTTTTGGGAAAAAATCGGGGAGAAGGTTTCAATCCAATCGGAGTTACGGATCTCCGGATATATAAGAAACGGTGAAAGGGCATAATCCCAGAACGCAGAAACATAGAGAGATGGAGAGACAGATCCAATCTCGAAGGGGTCTCGCCCCTCCCACGCCATGGAGACCATGGACCAGAGGGGAAACCCTTCTCCCATCTTGGGATAAGGTGAAGGAAGAAGAAGAAGGAGGGGGGCTCTCTCCCCCTCGCTTCCGGTGGCACCGGAACACCGTCGGGGCCATCAGCATCACCGCGATCTTCACCAACACCTACGCCATCTTCACCAACATCTCCATCACCTTCCCCCCTCTATCTACGGCGGTCCACTCTCCTGCAACCCGCTGTACCCTCTACTTGAACATGGTGCTCCATGCTTCATATTATTATCCAATGATGTGTTGCCATCCTATGATGTCTGAGTAGATTTTCGTTGTCCTATCGGTGGTTGATGAATTGCTATGATTGATTTAATTTGCTTGTGGTTATCTTGTTGTCTTTTGGTACCCATCATATGAGCGCGCGTGTGGATCACACCATAGGGTTAGTTGTATGTTGATAGGACTATGTATTTGAGGGCAAGAGTGAGAGAAGCTTCAACCTAGCATAGAAATTGATGCATATGGGATTGAAGGGGGGCCAATATATCTTAATGCTATGGTTGGGTTTTACCTTAATGAACGTTAGTAGTTGCGGATGCTTGCTAATAGTTCCAATCATAAGTGCATAGAATTCCAATTCAAGGATGACATGCTAACAATGGCCTCTCCCACATAAAACTTGCTATCGGTCTAATAAAGTAGTCAACTGCTTAGGGACAATTTCACAACTCCTACCACCACTTTTCCACACTTGCTATACTAACTTTATTGCTTCTTTATCCAAACAGCCTCTAACTTTTTATTTACGTGCTCTTTATTATCTTGCAAACCTATCCAAAAACACCTACAAAGTACTTGTAGTTTCATACTTGTTCTAGGTAAAGCAAACGTTAAGCGTGCGTAGAGTTGTATCGGTGGTCGATAGAACTTGAGGGAATATTTGTTCTACCTTTAGCTCCTCGTTGGGTTCGACACTCTTACTTATCGAAAGAGGCTACAATTGATCCCCTATACTTGTTGGTTATCAGCTGCCTGATGTGGGCTTTATTAATTTAAAGCCGGATGCCTCTGGCGTCTCCATTCTAAAAAAAAACCCTGCTCCAACAATATACACACCATCGTGAACAATGGTTGGCCACATACGTGACCAATGCACACATCGGTTTATAACCTACATGATGGAAGGAGATTTATCATTAAAATCAAAATCATTTGTACATAGTCAAAGGGACTTCCAACCTTATTATCATACTAATTGTTTCTAGATATTTTGTCTAGCCAGTGACCATATATATTGGCAGAACTTGTGGGTGGATACAAATTTAATGCTATTTGGATGACTGGACACATAGAACGCTTGCACTTGCATTGAAAGAAGAGGTGTTTAATTGCACCATCATGATCGCAAAAGTTACACTTTTTACTTTCTTGCTAGTTGCGGCCAGTGAGGTTGTTGTTTTTCAGCACAACACCTCCGCTCAGATAGCATAAAATCTTCACTTTAGTGGTATACTTGCTTCCCAGATTTTTTTATTGTCATTGAATCTCGGAGTGTGAAAGCACACGATATATAGGGTCAACTATGAAGGCCTAGTTGTAGATAGATTATAGTGAAACACATCAGGTGTCCCAGTCATTGTGTTAGGTTAATCGAATCCAAACAAGATAGAAGATGTTGTCATGACAGTAGCACCTAAAAGATATATCCAGCGGGAAAGAACTGATCACTTGTGCAAGAACATTATTCTTATCGCAAACAATGCAGTACAAGGTTGGATACTGTTCCTAGAGGGTGGTGTTTCCCAGCCATTTGTCCTCCTAGAAGCGTAACTCATTCATTACCAAGTCCCCATGCATATATTTGTGTTGATAGATTTCATTCTTCAATCCATCCAATATTCTTGATGCATTGCCTATGCAAGTTCCACTCAAATATTTATCTCAATGCAAATGCTATTCCATAAAGGTTGTCATTAATTATCAAAACCACACATTGGACTACATGCACTTTCAACAAGTAAGCGTAAATCGGAAGGATCCAACTTATAGACACATGAATATAGACAAACAAAGACTAGATCCACACAGTTCCACCAAAGACAAAAACCGACTGAATCCCATGAGATCGATTGAAGAAACACCTCCACACGCCCCCGATGACGCAAGACACCTAACCGGGATTGGGGCTAGATAGAGAGAATCTTATTCAATTTCCAGGGAGCCGCCGCCGCCCCCACCTTCTCGAGTAGGACACAAACCGTAAACAAACTAAAAACACCTAAAAATGAAGCATGAGCCCTCTCGCCGGCAATGGACGGGATCCACTGCGCCTCCATAGCTCTAAGCACAAAGGAGATGATGCAACTCGGCGGCGGCATCGACGGGAGGCAAAATATCCTAAACTCTTGCGAGCCTTTCTTTCTTTCCTTCTCATGAGGACCTATGATGCTTAAAATACGACCTTTAGCCTTTTCGCAATCTATATTAAAAATAATGGGTAAGAACGAAAATTGGACATACCAATTTAATTTCCCCTTTTTTTGTTTCGGTAATGTTAAAAACCTGATGTCAGATTTTAAATCATGTCAAGTCGAATGTTTTTATGTCAAATTATGAACAATATAATTTATCTCCTGGCACAAAATTGAACATGTCAACAATTTGCCATGCTTGCTAAATGAAATTGTCATCTCCGATCACGACTACATAATTTGTCATCTTGGACGTTCAATTTGCCATGCGAATACTTTTGCTTTGGAGGGGTTGGGGTGGTCTCAAACCATGTTTCTTTCACCACTTCGGGCATAAACACTAAACCAAATGAAAAATAAGGATTCAACTTGTTGGTTCAATTTTCAGCATGCTAAGATCCAAAAGTTGGTAATAGTTGACTTAAACATAAGGAAATCAATCAATTGTAGAAGGGGTTTTTCTTTTTCTTTAGTCAACACATCATCCATATCACAGATATCAGAATGTATGAGTTTCAATGGTGCCAAGTGTCTCTCCTCCGCAGCCTTGTGAGGTTTGTGAGGCTACTTAGCTTGCACACATGCATGACACTTAGAACCTTTGGCTAAAATGAAAGTCGGGATTAAACTCAACTTAGCTAGCTATGGTATACAACCGAAATTAATGTGAAAAAGTGAAAGCACAGGTTTACTCCCAGAGGAGGCGAGGGGAGTGAATGGAAGATTTTTGGAAATTCATCAAACTTTGATGAATTTGACGAAGATCAGAGTGAAGAAATAGAAACGTGAGGGAACTAAGTCATCACAGAAACAGAAATCATGCATACAAGATACATACAGATGAAGAACATGTAATCATACACGCATACAAGCATGAGGAGAATGAACTGAAGAAATAAAGAACAACATGATGAAAGTCTCCAGTTCAAATTCTTTAGAGGATAGATCATAAATTCTCCAGCAGCGGAAATACGTAAAGTAAGGATGAGGAATTTGAAACCAGGTAGACTCGGTGAAGGCATGGTGATTTGGTGGACTAGTTCCAGTTGTTGTATCAATTGTAAGCCTGGTTGAGGCGGCTAAGACGAACTTAGAGGACACTTAGTCCTCACTGTATTCCTCTTGAGCCAAGGTCACTTAGACCTCACCCAATAACTCATGGTAAGTCTTCAAGGTAGATTTCCAAAACCTTCACAGACTTGTTCACCGGCACACCATAATTACTCTTGGGTGCTCAGAACGTGACACCTAACCGTCTAGAAGAATGACAGTCTTCAAAGGTAACAGGCATCACATCACAGAAATCAATATCTTTAGTGGTTCTCAATCACTTTGGCTCTGGTTGGGTTTTTCTCACTTAGGTTTCTCTTAAAGCCGTTAGAGGAAGGATTGCTCTCAAATGACATGTGTCAAGTTCTCTCTAGAGCAGCCAACCAACAAGTGGTTGTGGGGCGGCTATTTATAGCCAGGGGCAACCCGACATAATTGTCATCAATGCCCTTTCCAGACATGACCGTTGTCAGGATAAGGATCCACTCGACAGCTGGCACGCGGTGCAGCAACGGTTGAAAAAATGAACTCTCAATTTCTTTGGGGCACTCAATTTCATCACAATAGGCAGATCGCATTGACGAAATCCTAACTCCTCAGCGTAACCAATTTCGTCAGTTACCAGATGAACTTCGTCACTGTCGCTAGCAAAGTCGTCAGCTGTTCTGGAGGTTTCCAAAGGCTTAACTCGAAGCCGCTTGTGTATGTATAGGTTTGATCATTACTTTGAAAATGTGAACTATGATTCACCTAGACCCCCTTTTACAGTACATTTTTTCCTATGACTCAAAATAAGAAGAAAGAAACTATGAAAACAAAGTCATCAAGCGTCAAAGTCTTCATATCAATTTCTTCAAAGGCCGTGCCAATTTCTTCACTTGAAGAAATACATTTGTAGGGGTCGTCTTTCATGGGTTAAACCAAATCTTTAGGGACTATAACACATGTGTACACTCAGAAACACATTAGTCCCTTAATGTGACACCCAGATAATTAAGTTACAGTAACCCTCTACTAATGATGCCATGTCACCTTGGTTACTGTTGTTAAACTCATGTCGATTCAAAACTGATTCAAAATTCAAATTTAAAATAATGTCAAACGGGAAAAGTTTTCAAACATTAAAACTAAAATGTGAAAAATGTGAAAATGTGAAAAATAAATCATAAGTAGTAATGGTGGAGAAACCACATTTTTATAAATTGTTTAAATGCTCTAAAATAAATAAAACAACAGCGAAAACAATTAATTAAATGCCTTTTATAAAGTTATAAAAATATAAACTAATATTTGGAGTGCCAACCTTTTTGTCGTAGTGACCTAAATTGAAATACTAAATTAGGTGCAAGAAATATATTTTATAAAACTAAAATATATAAAAGAAAAATGAAAAGAAAAAGGAAATAAAAGGTAAAATAGAAAAGAAAAAAGAAAAAAAGGGGAAAAGCCTGGCACTGTGCACTTGGGCCCAAGTGCCCAGCACCAGGCCCAGCCCACCAACACCATCGTTGTCCTCCCGTGTTCACCAGGGGAGCGTTGGCCGCCGGGCACCCGTCGACGCCGTGGATCTCCATGCATCAGGCGTCCAGCCCCCTCCCGTGCTCCATAAGGACCCTGCATAGTAGGTGGGAGCGTAGTCATCAGCATAGTCTTCAGAGTTGGTAGAGTCACCTTTTTCTTCATGATCGAAGATAGACTTGCTGACGAGCTTATTTGCGAGAGCCAAACTTGCAACCCGGAGTTAGATTCCTCCTCGGATTCCTCAGCTTCTTCAGATTCTTCCTTAGAATCCATTTCCTTTCTAATGAAGGCATGAGCTTTGTCGGAGGTGCTTTTCTTATTTGATGAGGACTTTGATGAAGACTTTGACGACTTCTTCTTTTTTTCATCAAAATCGTCATCCTTGCCAGACTTTTTCTTCTTTGTGCCCTTTTTCCAGAGGGGGCAATTGGTGATGTAATGGCCTAGCTTCTTGCATCTGTGGCAAGTTCTTTTGCCGTAGTCTCGAGCAGAAGCTTCAGTGTTCTTTGAATCGTACTTTGAAGACTTTCCAAAGTGGCCCCTTTTGGATAACTTCTAGAACTTCCTCACGAGCATAGCCAGTTCTCTGCCAATTTCCTCAGCATCATCAGTACCGCATTCTGACACTTCTTCTTCTTCAGATGAAGAAATTTCCTTCGCTTTAGCCTTTGCCTTCAGAGCGCGAGGTCATCCATAGCTAGGACCATGCATATCCCTCTTCTCAACTTGTTGAAATTCATGAGTATTGAGCCTCTCAAGAATATCAGCGGGATCAAGTGACTTGTAATCAGGACGCTCTTGAATCATCAGTGCAAGGGTGTCAAAGGAGTTGTCAAGAGATCTCAGCAGTTTCTTCACCACCTCGTGGTCAGTGATGTCAAAAGCGCCCAGAGCATGTAGCTCATTGGAGATATTAGTGAGGCGATCAAAAGTTTGTTGAACATTTTCATTCTCAAGCCTCTTGAAGAGGTTGAAGAGATTGCGAAGCACATCAACTCGAGAGTCACGTTGAGTGGAAACTCCCTCATTGACCTTGGAGAGCCTGTCCCAGATCAGCTTTGACGTTTCCAGTGCACTCACTCTGCCATACTGCCCTTAATTTGTTGAGATGTCCACATAAGATGTTCTTCTCTTGAGAGTCGAGTTGCTTGAATCTCTTCACATCAGTAACATTGATGCTAGGCACAACAGTGGGAAACGTCGTTCTCAATGGCAAACCAGAGATCGTTGTCAATTGCCTCAAGATGCATGTGCATCTTGTTCTTCCAGTAAGGATAGTCTGTGCCATCGAACATGGGGCACACGGCAGAAACCTTGATCATACCTGCGGTTGACATAACTAAAACTCCCGGTGGTTAAACCAAAATCACACAGAACAAGGGAGTAACTTGCTCTAATACCAATTGAAAGTGCAGGTTATCTCCCAGAAGGGGGGGGGATGGGAGATTTTTATAAATTCGTCAAAATCTCAAGAATTTGACGAAGATCAGAGTGAAGAAATAGAACGCAATGGAAACTAAGTCATCGTAGAATAAGAGTACATGCAATCAGGATACGTAAGAGTGAAGAACATACAATCATACAGTCATACAAGCATGAGGAATATGAACTGAGGAAATGAAAGGCAGCGTGATGAAATTCTTCAGTTCAAATTCGCCAGAGCATAGATCACAAATTCTTCAGGAGTGGAATAATGTAAGAGATGATTGAGGAATTTGAAACCAGGTTGGCTCGGTGAAGACAATGCAATTTGGTAGACCAGTTCCAGTTGTTGCATCAACTGTACGTCTAGTTGAGGCGGCTGAGTCGCAACTCAGAGGACACACAGTCCTCACAGTATTCCTCTTGAGCTAAGGCCCGCAGACGTCGCCTGATCACTCGTGGTAAGTCTTCAAGGTACACTTCCCAAACCTTCACAGACTTGTTCACCGGCACACCACAGTGACTCTTAGTGTACTCATAACTTGAACCGTCTGGAAGAATGACAGTCTTCAAATGTAACAGGCGTCGGATCACACAGATCAATCTCTTCAGTGATGCTCAATCACTTTGGCTCTGGGTTTTTCCTCACTTAGGTTTCTCTCAAAGTCGTCAGAGGATGGGTTGCTCTCAAATAACAAGTGTCAAGTTCTCTCGGAGCAGCCAACCAGTGGTTGAGGGGGGGGGGGTATTTATAGCCAGGGCAACCCGACATGAATTGTCATAAATTCTCTTCTTTGATTCGACCGTTGTCAGGATAAGGATCCACTCGACAGCTGGCAGGTGGCACAACAACAGTCAAAATTTGAACTCTCAAATTCGTCGGAGCACTCAATTTCCTCACTTTTAGGCAAGTCGCGCTGGCAAACTCCTAACTCCTCAACGTGACCAAATTTGTCGGTGACCAGATGAACTTCGTCACTGTCGCTAGCAATTGCGTCAACTGTATTGAAGATTTCCAAAGGCTTCACTCGAAGCGGCTTTTGGGTATAGGTTTGAATATGTTTGAGCATCACTTTGGAAATGTGAAATAAGTTTCACCTAGACCCCCTTTAACAGTATAGTTTTTCTTATGACTCAAAGAAGAAGAAAAGAAACTATGAAAACAAAGTCTTCAAGCTTCAAAGTCTTCACATCAATTTGTTCAAATGCCATACCAATTTCATCATAAAATTCTTTACTTGAAGAAATCCATTTTTAGGGGTTGTCTTCCATGTGTTAAACCAAATCTTCTAGGACTCTGTCTTCTGCGTATACTCACAAACACATTAATTCCTCAACCTATTTGTCTTCAATACTCCAAAACCACTAAGGGGGCACTTGATGCACTTACAACAACCCTTGTCATGACACCTACATGGCCACTTAGAGATTTTTCTGAAATTGTTATATGGGCATAGAGCCCATCCTATATTTCAACATAGTTGTCTCCGGTTGGTCTTTCGGGATCCAGTTGATTTAGGTTTTCGGTGGATTCTTCTCGCTTCGGCTGGCTTTTGTTGTCTTTGGAGTTTCAACATGCCCTTCTCGGTGTTTCCTTCTCCGAGGCAGCGATTTACTTCGTAGATCACGGCCGCCGATGTCTCTTGGTCTGCATCGACGGTTTTACCGGCCGCTGCTTCTACAAGTTCCTGGGTTTATAAAAGTTAGCTCCGCGCAAGTGGAGACTGAGAGGTGACATCAAGCTATGCTCACGGCGCGCCACTAATATATCGTTCGGCCTTTTCGGAATATATATAATATTGAAATTAGAACTCCTCAACTTTTTTTTTCTTTTTGCTTGGGTAAATCTTGACGTCAGATTTCTAACCATGGTAGATCGAACGTTTTTTACGACAAATTATACTGTCGCGGGGATGGCAATTTTATCACATAATTTGGCATCTCACACGTATTGGATTTGCCATGCTAA
>NC_041380.1:608101120-608105307 GCF_002162155.2 Triticum dicoccoides | reverse complement strand
GATTGGGATGAGAAATGGGGAGGTGCTGAGCATGCTTATTATAGGCGGGCGGAGAGGGAGAGCGGCGTTGCATCCTGAAAAAGCTCATGACCGCTCGAATTAAGAAGGGAGCAGGCAGGCAGAGAGACGTAGGTAACAATGGCGTGGGCGTGGCGACCTCACATCTCTAATACGCGTGGACAGGACAAGCTCAAGGTAGGGGCCGGGAGAAGAAGATAGCAAGGCGGGCATGCACCAAAACAAATTTACAAAGGTCGATCAATGACCAAGATGCACGGCCATTACGTCGCCGCCGCCGCCGTTGTGGTGGTGGCGGTGGTACTCCTCCTCCCCGGCTGCCTCGACGCCGCCTTCCCGGACCCGGATGAGGTGGTCGTCGTCGACGCGGGGGCGCTGGAGGAGGGCAGCAGCTGCTACTTCCCGGTGACGGCGCCGGTGGTGCCGGAGTCCCCGGAGGCGCGGCGCGAGCACTACCGAGCCATTGCGGCCAAGGACCTGGCCCGGCACCAGCGGATGGCGGCCAGCAGCAGGAGGCGGCAGCTGGCGGCGTCGGACATGCCGGATCTTTTGGCGGCCACGAGCGGGAGCGGCACGGCCCTGTCCACGTTCGAGCTGCCGATGCAGAGCGCCCTGGACTCCATGGACGTGGGCATGTACCTGGTGACGGTGCACTTCGGCACGCCCGCGGTGGCCTACAGCATGGCCCTGGACACCGCCAACGACCTGACCTGGCTCAACTGCCGCCTCCGCGGCCACCGGCGGCACAGGGACAGGGACAGGGCCAACGCCAACGCCAAGACCATGTCCCTGGAGCAGGCGCTGGAGCCACCCTTGGTGAAGAAGACCTGGTACCGTCCGGCTCGGTCGTCGTCGTGGCGGCGGTACCGGTGCTCCATGCGGGACAGCTGCGCCCGTTTCCCGCACGTTGCGTGCAAGACGCCCAACCACAACGAGTCGTGCAGCTACCACCAGCACCTGCAGGACGGCACCGAGACCCGCGGCATCTTCGGGCGCGAGACGGCGACGGTGGCGGTGTCGGGCGGGCGGCAGGCGCGGCTGCCGGGGCTGGTGCTGGGCTGCTCCACCTTCGAGTCCGGCGGGACCGTGGACGCGCACGACGGCGTGCTCACGCTGGGCAACGACAAAGTGTCCTTCGGCAGGATCGCCGGGAAGAGCTTCCAGGGCCTCTTCTCCTTCTGCCTGCTGGCGACGCACAGCGGCCGCGACGCCTTCAGCTACCTCACCTTCGGGCCCAACCCAGCCATGGAGGCCGGCGGCGGGGCCGGGTTCGGCGAGACGGACATCGTGTACGTGCAGAACGCGCCGTCCTTGGGCGTGCAGGTCACGGCCGTGTTCGTCAACGGGCAGCGCCTCAACATCCCGCCCGAGGTGTGGAACTACCGCATCAACGGCGGGCTCAACCTGGACACGGGCACCTCCGTGACGTCGCTGCTGGAGCCGGCGTACAGCGTGGTCACGCGGGCGCTCGCCACCCTCCTAGACCCAAAGCTGGACAAGGCGGCGGAGGAGGTGATCCCGTTCGAGCACTGCTACAAGTGGGACGGCAAGAACCCGGCGCCGGAAGCCATCGTGCCGAAGCTGGAGCTGGTGTTGATGGGCGGCGCGAGGCTGGAGCCGAGCCCCAAAGGCGTGCTCATGCCGGAGGTGGTGCCCGGGGTCGCCTGCATCGGCTTCTTTAGACGGGAAGTGGGGCCCAACATCCTGGGCAACGTGCACATGCAAGAGCACATCTGGGAGTTCGACGACGTCAAGGGCAAGCTCCGGTTCAAGAAGGACAAGTGCACCACCCACATTAACATTCCTCCTCCTAATGCCAATCCCAAACCCAATCCCAATCCCAATCCCAATCCCAATCCCACCAACAACTAACCATCTTCTCTGTATGTATGTATGTATGTATGTATGTATGCATGTATCATATCATTCACCTCTCATCTGTATGTATGTATGTATGTAATCCGGAAACCGAATCTTTTCTAAATCCATTCCCCCTCTCCCTCGGCATCCCTAGTCGGTGCAGAGTCCGGAACAACTGAAATATTCTTTCAATTTTTAAGATAAAACTTAATTTGTACGAGGTCCTCCCCCTAGTGATGCAAAAAAAAAACGACGTCTAGCTCCGCCGGCCTTCGCCAATGGCATGCCCGAATGGCGTCTAGCCTACCTACGACCACACACATGTGACTAGGTCAAAAAGATACCGGAATATGTCAACGAGAAAGAACAACAAAAAACCCGGTAACAAGGAGACCGATATACTGAGCATGAGAATGACTCAAGAGGATATCGATATATCTCACCTCGGGTCTTGTAAAGTATCACAAAGCAATGGGAATAGCATATGATAACCACAGGTTCACTCGAATATCATTTGTGTATTATAGGGATCAATATGGATATCTACGGTGCCGCTATTGATCATTGAACGAAAGCGTGTTTCGTTCATGTCTATGTTTTACCGAACCTACAGGGTCATAAAGGGATTCGCGATTTGATGACTGTTATTGGAGTAAGACTTATGAAAAAAATCACGAAATAGTTTCAGGAATATTAGGAATAGTTTCGAGAGAAACCGAATGCGTTCCGGTGATACCGGACGAGTTTCAGGGTTTACCGGGTAATACCGGAAATTGATATATAGGTGAAAAATGTTTATGAAGATATTAAATTAAAAATAAAAGGTTCTAATAATTTAATATCAATGTGCCAAAGAAAATACTAAAAGGCCTAGTGGTGGAGAGTTATTGGCCCTAGGGCCCAATGGCATATGTGGCGCCATAGACTTCGCCGTTTCGGAGAGTGAAAAAAGTCATTTTTCCAAAATGCTCAAAACTAAGATCTAATACCAGAAATGCAGACGAATCCAACAAGCCCAAAAATGTCAAATTCTGAGTTTGTATGAACAAGAGGAAGGCGGCCAATTTACCAAAGGGTCTGTCTAAGTCTTAGTCGACTGAGACTTCGCTATGTCTCAGTCGAATGACGTCATCTTGTACATATGGTCATGTTTGATCGTAGTTTCTGATCGCTGGCTTATGATGTTTGCTTGTTGGGCTTGCTTGTGGGCTCGGTGTCCTTTGTCTGCTGTTTTCTATGATGGGCTTCACTGGTTTGGGCTGGCTTGAATTTATATTTTATCTCTGTCAATTAACTGTTCATGCATCATTAATGTTTTTCAGGCTGTCGTGCATCGGCTGAGGTAAGATTAGTTGTTCGTGCAGCTTGTGCGTGTTGGTGTTGTGTTCTCTCTCTTTTTTTTTTCTGTTTAAGTCTTTCTATTCTCCAGTTCCTTAAAAATAGAAATGACACGCATGCAAATTGCACATGGTAGACGGACATGCTACTGACATGTGTATAACCCCATTGGTACTATTTTCTAAAAAGAAAAGGAATGTTAAGTTGCACATGGACTGGACGTGCAATTGCGCATGGCAGGAGTACATGCAACTGTGTACGCACCACGCATGTGCTAATCGAGTGGCAACATTTTTCCCAAAAGAAGTCCAAAACACCACCATTTAGAAAAGGAAAATAACACAAATCCAAAACGGAAAAATAAAAATAGAAAGGAAAACAAATGGTAGAGAAATGAATAAAGAAAAGTAAATCGGGCCGCCCAAGCACTCAGCTCCCCGCCCCGCCCGCACCCTAGTTATACCCCGACTAATGTCGCTTTGAATTGCATGTGGACTACAACATATGCGCTCGCACACGGGGCGACGTGCAACTGGGTGGCATGTTTGAAAAATAAAAAAGAACACTATTTAGAATAGATAAAAAAACCTACAAAAACAAAAATAAAATTAAAACTAGAAAAATAGAAATAGTGGTAGACATGCAGTTGCGGTCGGGTGCGACACTTGCAGTTGCGGGCATGTTTCGGGCATGCAATTGTCCCGCCCCCTCTGTCGGCGCCCCCTCCGACAGAACAAAAAAGTCCAGTTGCGGTCCGGCTAGAAGACATGCAGTTGCGGTCGGGTGCGACACTTGCAGTTGCATGCCTAATATTGAACATGCAACTGGCCCGCCTCCTCTCCCGCCGCCCCCTCCGACAAAATAAAGGTCCAGTTGCAACCATGTTGGGGGACATGCAGTTGCGGTCGGGTGCGGCGCTTGTAGTTGTGGGGCTGTTGTCGGGCTTGCAACTGGCCCGCTCCTTCCGACAC
>NC_041380.1:608061490-608100659 GCF_002162155.2 Triticum dicoccoides | reverse complement strand
GCCCCCTCCGACAGAACAAAAAAGTCTAGTTGCAGTCAGGCTAGAAGACATGCAATTGCGATTGGGTGTGACACTTGCAGTTGCATTCCTAGTGTCGGACATGCAACCGGCCCGCCCCCACTCTCGCTGCCCCCTCCGATAAAATAAAGGTCCAGTTGCAACCATGTTAGGGGACATGCAGTTGCGTTCGGGGGCGGCACTTGCAGCTGTGGCGATGTTGTCGGGCTTGCAACCGGCCCGCCCCCTCTACCGGTGCCCCTTCCAACAGAAAAAAAACTTTCAGTTGTGGTCGGGCTAGAAGACATGGAGTTGCGGTTGGGTGCGACACTTGTAGTTGCATTCCTAGTGTCGAACATGCAACTGTCTCTACTGGTCTCTAGTCGAACCACAAACAAAGTAAAAAAAACTCAAACCAGAAACAAAGTCTAGTTGGCCGGTGACAAATATTTTTGAGAAGGAAAAAAGATAAGTTACTCGCCAGTGACATACATACAATTGTGTGTGGCCGATGTGCATGAAACTGTGTGTGGTCGATGGGCGTGTCGGCAATAATATTTTTGGAAAAAAAGGTTGCATATAGATACTGACAATAAAACATATAATTGTATGTGATTCGATGTACATGCAACTATGTGCGTTCGATGTATGTGTAAACAAGTGACAATATGTTTTTAAATAATAATAGCAATAGAAAATAAAGAAAAAAGGAAACGAAAATGAGAACAAACCAAAGCGAACAACCCTATTAATCGCTCATGTCCCAGGCAACACGAGCACTAACAAAAAGTTCAGCCTAGAAGAAAGCCTAAAAAACAGACAAAGGAAAAGCCACACCACCCCTCACGGCCAGCCCATGGGGCATCTCTATCCAACACAAAGAAGAATAGAAGAGAAGGCAAGAAAAGAAAAAAGAAACAAGGCAGTGAGCCGGGGGCACAACTAAAACAGGCCGATACAACACAAGGAAACAGTGATCCTGAATGATCCTGAATCTTAAACAAAAAACGATGGAAGGTCAAGTACATCGACTGAGACTTCCTTAAAAATCAGCCGACTGGTTTTTAGCCCAACCGCACAAAAAACACCATAGAGTTGCACTCACGTTGAATACATGCAGTTGTTGTCGGGGGCGACACTTGTAGCTGCATGCCTAGTGGCATATATGCAACAAACCCTCCCCCTGACAAAGCACCACTAAGTTGCAGTAGAATTGAAGCCATGCAGTTGCCGTCGAGCACAACACTTGCAATTGTGTATCAGCAGGCATGCAACCATTCCTTTCCCCAAAAAAAAACACAGAGTTGTAAATCGGGGCAACAATTACAGTTGCATGCACAGTGGCATGCATGCAACTGCCCCTTCCCCAACAAAAATACCACATAGTTGTAGTCGGGTTGAAGATATGTAATTACCGTAGGGGAGATGTTTGCAGTTGCATGGCTAGTGACATGCATGCAAGTGCCCCTCCCGACTAAACACCACAAAATTTTAGTCGGAATACGACACTTGCAGTTATGTGCCTAGTGGCACAAAACAATTTTCCACTTCCCCAACAAAACTCCACATAGTTGCAGTCCCATTGAAGTCATGCTGTTACGTCGGGGTGTGAGACTCGCAGTTATGTGCCTAGTGATAAACATGCAACTATCCCCTCCCCCGACAAAGAACAATTGATTTACAGGCGGTGAAGTTAGGGAGATTGTCCAACCAGATGACAATGTTGTCAATTTTCAAAAATAAAAATGTGTTGATCAGTTAAGAAAATAAAAAAGAATAAGCTAACTAGAATCGTGCAAAAAAAGGTTTGAAAAAAACAATAAAAAAGGAAAAAAGAAATGCAAGAGAAAAGGAGAAAATACAAACTGTAAAAAGAAATTCAAACATGACAAGGAACATAGACGAAATAATCATTTAAAATACTTGAAATTAAATAAAATATTTAAAAAGATTCTCAACCGCTTCCCCACCCCCTCTTTGGACGGTTTGTTTCCCCGTTGAAAAATTAAGCCCAAAACTAGACAAAAAAGAAACCTCTCAAGCCCAGCCCATAGCGCATGTTTGGCAAACACGAGAGAAAAGAAACAACAAAAGAAAAGGAAATTGGCCCATCGCACACCTAAGCAATCGATTTCAATATAAGACAGACATAGCTACATAGATCTTGAAGCAACAATGATCTAACGGCCAAGGAGTCGACTGAGTTTTAACAGTCCTGTATGAACCTAAACTGAGAAAAAATAAAATGAAAAATAAATAAATAATAAAAGTAATGGTAGAAAATAAAAAAAGTCGGGGCCTATGAACTGCTACTAACTGAATGAAGAACAAAAAGACACACACAAGTCACTTCACTCTACCTGTTCGTTCCCATCCTGTAGAAAAAAAATCAAAAAGAAAAAAAGAAACGGACCTAAACCTTGTAGAACAACCGGCAAAATAAAGCCCAACACACAAAGAAAAAGGACCTCTGCCCAGCCGACCACCTGAAGCCTGCCCCGACGAAAAAAACAAAGACAAAAAAACAGGCCCACCCAATTCGTTCCCTATGTGGGCTGATATACAGGAAACAACAGGGTTGCACGGATCCTAAAGCAACACAAAGATCTAAGGGTCAACAAATCGATTGAGACTTCACTAAAAATCAGTCGACTGATTTTTAGCAAAGCCGTTTACCAAATAGGGCCATGGCAAAATATGGCGTATCATATGACCACATGGTCGTATGGAAGTAAATCAAGTCCGAAAATTGCCTCTTCAAACGGGATTCTTCATCGATTTTGTCCCCTTTCATTCCTACGGCTTCCTTAGCCTAAGGGATGTTTTGAGAGAGGATAAGGCTCACCTAGAGCCCTTGGTTATGGGAAAGATCTTATAGATAGATACACCTTCAAACTTAGCCGTCGCATCAATCTCATCTCTGAAATTCATCAAGCTTCATCTCTGTTAGACTGTATTTACACGTGTATATTGTAACGTTGTATACCACCTCATTATATATATATGTGATAGGCCACCCCTAGAGGGTTGTGCCGGTTCCCCCCAAAGTCTATTGTCTTACATGGTATCACGCTAGGTTACGTCCGCTTCCGCCTAAAAACCCTAAACCGCCGCCGCCGCCGCCGCCGCCACCGCCGCCGCCGCCGCCGCGCCCGCCGCCGCCGTCGCCCGACTGCTATGACGTCCGCCGCTGCGTCCGGCTCCACCGCCACCGGTTTTCTGCCGGCCTCCCTCGCGGCACTTCTCTCAAGGCTGCTGGATGCCGCCTCCCTTCAGGCGCCGATCGGGACACGGAGCGTCGGCTCCCTCTTCGCACTCCCGCCGGCTGCTACTTCGTCCGGGCAGGCGCTTGTGGCCCACACCGCCGCCCCGTCAACCGCGGCTGTCGCGCTCTCGGCCACTGCGCCGCTGGTGGCGGAGGACGTCGCGCTGGCCGGCTTCGCGGCGTCAACCGTGGCCATCGCGCCCTCTGTCACCGCGCCGGCTGCCCCTCCGACTGTCTCCAGGGTGTTCTCACCTCAGCCAGTCTCCTCGATGGGATCGCAGCCGCCGCCGCCGTTTCACTTCGGCCATCTCATCACCATCAAGTTGTCGTCGGACAATTACATCTTCTGGCGCGCGCAGGTTCTTCCGCTTCTTGGGAGTCACTACCTGCTTGGCTATGTCGACGGCTCTCTCCCTTGCCCTCCTGCGCTGGTTGACAGCGTGCATGGTCCGGTCTATAATCCGGCTCACCGTGTCTGGACAGGGCAGGATCAGGCGAACCTCTCCTCCATCCAGGGGTCGCTCTCTCCGGCCGTTGCTGGGCTTGTTGTCTTCGCCAAGACGTCCCACGAGGCATGGACTATTCTTGAGCGCTCGTTTGCGGCACAGTCGCAGGCTCGTGTATCTGGGCTCCGTCGCCAACTTGGGGAGTGTCAGAAGCTTGACTCCACCGCCACTGAGTTCTACAACAAAGTCAAGAGTCTCGCCGACACGCTGGCCTCCATTGGACAGCCCCTCACCGACTCCGGGTTCAACTCGTTTATTGTCAATGGTCTTGATGAGGAGTATGACGCCCTAGTCCAGATCATCAATGAGAGGGGCAACTCCACGCCCATGCCAGCACACGAGGTCTTTTCACGCCTCCTGCTTACTGAGCAACGAGTCGAGACGCGCCGATCCAGGGGCAACGGCGCTCTCTCGGCAAACGCCGCCACCAAGGGTGGTCGCTCCTCTGCTTCATCCAGGGCTCCTTCGGGGCAGTCACCACCACCTGCCTCGGCCCCTCCTCCTACTGCGACGCTACCAGGGGCTGGCGGTCCACGTGTGTGCCAGCTTTGTGGTCGCGATGGGCACTGGGCCTCGAAGTGTCACAAGCGCTTCCAGCGGGGTTTTCTTGGTCTTGGCAATGACGGGAAGGATACACGCAAGTTTGCTCGTCAGGTCGCCATGGCTGATCGTCCGCCGCCGCAGAAGCCACAGGGACACACTCAGTCCTACTCCATTGATCCCCACTGGTACATGGACTCTGGGGCGACAGAGCACCTGACCAGTGAGATGGGGAAGCTTCACACTCGTGAACCCTACCATGGTTCCGACAAGATCCACACCGCCAATGGAGCAGGTATGCACATCTCTCATATTGGTCAAGCATCACTTCTCACTAGACATGCCAATAGGAGTCTTCAACTTCGCAATGTTCTTCGAGTTCCATCTGTGACACGTAATCTTCTTTTAGTTCCTAAACTCACTCGTGATAATAATGTGCTTTGTGAATTTCATCCTTTTGATCTTTTTATTAAGGATCGGGGCACGAGGGACATTCTTCTTAGTGGGCGGCTCTGCCAAGGTCTCTATCGTCTGGAGCATCCTGGCGTCGCTCGCGTCTTCAGTGGAGTTCGGGTATCTCCGTCACAGTGGCATGCTCGTCTTGGTCACCCGGCCACACCTATTGTCCGGCATGTTTTGCGTCGTCATGAGCTTCCTAGTGTGTCTAGTAATAAAGATGTACCAGTGTGTGATGCTTGTCAGCAGGGGAAGAGTCATCAACTTCCTTTTTCAGAGTCCAGTCGTGAGGTGAAACATCCTTTAGAACTTGTGTTTTCAGATGTATGGGGTCCTGCTCAGACTTCTGTTAGTGGTCATAATTATTATATCAGTTTTGTTGATGCTTACAGCCGCTTTACCTGGCTTTATCTTATCAAACGTAAATCTGATGTGTTTGACATTTTTGTTCAGTTCCAAAAACATGTTGAACGCCTTCTCAAGCACAAAATTGTTCATGTTCAGTCGGACTGGGGTGGCGAGTATCGCAACCTCAACTCCTTCTTTCAGTCGCTTGGGATCACTCACCGTTTAGCATGTCCACATACTCATCAGCAGAATGGTTCAGTAGAACGTAAGCATCGTCACATTGTTGAAGCTGGTCTGACTCTTTTGGCCCATGCATCTGTTCCGTTTCGTTTTTGGAGTGATGCTTTCACCACTGCATGTTTTCTCATCAATCGTACTCCCACTCGTGTTTTGAATATGAAGACTCCCATTGAAGTTCTCCTTAATGAACAACCGGACTACACCTTTCTCAAGGTGTTTGGGTGTGCTTGCTGGCCCCATCTCCGTCCATATAACAAGCGTAAGCTCGAGTTTCGTTCCAAGAAGTGTGTTTTTCTTGGTTATAGCTCTCTTCATAAAGGATACAAATGTCTTCATGTTCCCACTAATCGTGTATACATCTCTCGGGATGTTGTGTTTGATGAGCATGTTTTTCCCTTTGCCAAGCTCCCTGTGTCCACTACCGAGCCACCTGTCATGCATTCATCCTCTGTTGCTTCTGACCAATTTGATGATGTTGCATATTCTCCTCTATTGTTGCCTAACCATGGTGCAGGCACTGGTCGTGGGGCTCGTTTGGAGATTCTGGAAGCGCCATCTTCCTCTTTGTTGCCATCGCCTTCATCCTCGGCACCTTCTGTTGTGCATGAGGAGCACATGGCGCCCCTGCATGGCCTCGGTTTCCATGCTCATGCACGGCCGATCGACGTCCTGGCCCGGTCGCCTCTGGCTTCTGGGCTGCCTTCGCCATCGTCGCGCCCTGCAACCCCGCCGACTGGGCCGGCCTCCTCGGTCCCCGTCTCGCCCAGGGCGTCGGGGCAGTCATCACCAGGCCTGGCCTCGCCCGCCCTTGCCTCGCCCAGGGTGTCTGGGCCCTTCTCACCAGGGCCGGCCTCGCCTGCTCTCGCCTCGCCAAGGCCGTCTGGGCCGGTGTCACCGGAGCTGGCCTCGCCCACCCTCGGTTCGCCCATGGCCTCTGAGCCCCTGTCGTCGGGCCAGTCTTCGCCATGCAGCCCGGAGTCGTCTGTCCCGAGCTCGCCTGAGGTGATTCCTGCATCTCCGGCGACTGTCACGTCTCCGTCACTCGCCTCAGCCGGCTCCTGCTGCTGCTCTACGTCCACATACACGCAGTCGGAGTGGCATTTTTCAGCCTAAGCAACGTCACGATGGCACAGTTGCTTGGTTAGCGGCGTGCATGTCTGCTGCTCTCGCAGATCCATCCTCTGAGCCACACACGTATCAAGCTGCTATGCGCATTCCTCATTGGAGAGAGGCCATGGAGCAGGAGTATCAAGCGCTTCTTCACAATCAGACATGGACTCTTGTTCCTCCACAATCACGGGTAAATGTCATTGATTCCAAGTGGGTTTTCAAAGTGAAGAGGCATTCTGATGGGTCCATTGAGCGCTATAAGGCTCGTCTGGTTGCTCGTGGTTTTCGACAGCGTTTTGGACTTGACTATGAAGACACCTTCAGTCCAGTGGTCAAGCCTACTACCATCAGACTTCTTCTCTCTCTGGCTGTTACTCGAGGTTGGTTTCTTCGTCAGCTTGATGTTCAAAATGCTTTTCTTCATGGTGTCTTGGCGGAGGAGGTTTACATGCGCCAGCCTCCGGGTTTCTCTGATCCGGATCGCCCTGATCATCTCTGTCGTCTGTCCAAGGCAATTTATGGTCTGAAGCAGGCTCCTCGTGCTTGGCATGCTCGTCTTGCAATGGCTCTTCGTGCTCATGGTTTTGCATCATCAACTGCTGACTCCTCATTGTTTCTTCTTCAAAGGCCTGAGGTTACTATGTACTTGTTGGTCTATGTAGATGATATCATTTTGGTCAGTTCCTCTCAGTCGGCTGCTACTGCGCTTGTTCGCTCACTTGGTGCTGATTTTGCGGTCAAGGACCTTGGGAAGCTTCATTACTTTCTTGGTGTGGAGGTTACTTCTCGTGCTGCTGGCCTTGTTATGACGCAGAAGAAGTACTCTCTGGATTTGTTGCAGCGAGCTGGGATGCTTAAGTGCAAACCGACGACTACACCCATGTCTACCACTGATAAGCTCAATGCTGTTGATGGTGTGCTTCTTTCTTCTTCTGATGCGACCGAGTACCGGAGTATTGTTGGTGGGCTCCAGTACTTGACGATCACGCGACCAGACATTTCCTATGCTGTTAACCGAGTCTGCCAGTATCTGCAGTCACCCCGTGACACTCATTGGTCTGCTGTTAAGCGGATTTTGCGCTATATTCGTTTCACGGTGGCTCATGGTTTGCATATTCGGCCGTCTGATTCTGGTTGTCTTTCAGCATATTCTGATGCAGACTGGGCCGGCAATCCGGATGACAGGCGATCCACGGGGGGTTATGCTGTCTTCTTTGGCTCTAACCTGATTGCCTGGAGTGCTCGGAAACAGGCTACTGTCTCGCGTAGCAGTACTGAGGCTGAGTATAAGGCTGTGGCCAATGCCACATCAGAGATTATCTGGGTACAGTCCTTGCTTCAGGAGTTAAGTATACCCCAATCACAGCCTCCTGTTCTTTGGTGTGATAACATCGGTGCTACATACCTTTCTGCAAATCCGGTATTCCATGCCCGAACGAAACACATTGAAGTTGACTATCACTTTGTGCGTGAACGTGTCTCTCAGAAGCAACTACAGGTCAAGTTTATTTCTTCCAAGGATCAACTTGCTGACATCTTCACCAAGCCATTGTCTTTGCCACAGTTTGAGACTTGCAGGCGCAATCTTACCCTTCTAGATTCATTAGAAAGTGGCTAAGATTGAGGGAGGGTGTTAGACTGTATTTACACGTGTATATTGTAACGTTGTATACCACCTCATTATATATATATGTGATAGGCCACCCCTAGAGGGTTGTGCCGGTTCCCCCCAAAGTCTATTGTCTTACAATCTCCACGTCCAGCCGTCGTCCACATCCAGAACACCATGCGTTGTTGCAACCACCGTAAGACCTGGCTTAGCTCACCTGCCACCTCTGCAGCAACTGGTGGCACAGGGCCGGGCAGGGCCAAGACCATGTCCGTGGAGGAGACCTGGTACCACCCGACGCAATCGTCATCGTGGCGGCGGTACCGGTGCTCGCAGCAAGACAACTGCGGCCATTTTTCGCATGTGGCGTGCAAGACACCCGACCACAAGGAGTCGTGAAGCTACGACGAGATGGTGTAGGACCTAGGACGGCACGGTGACCCATGGCATCTTCGAGCACGAGACGACGACGGTGGCGGTCTCCACGAGTGATAGGCGCGGCTGCCGAGGCTGGTGTTGGGCTGCTCGACGTGCGAGGCTGGCGGGAGCGTGGACACGCACGACGGCGTGCCGACGCTGGGCAACTAGGCCATGTCATTCGGCACGATCACCCGGAAGAGCTTCCAGTGCCTCTTCTCATTCTGCCTGCTGGCGACGCACAACTCGGCCGTGGACATGGAGGCTGGCGCCGGGGCTAGCAAGATGGATATCGTGTACTTGATGAATGCGCCGACCTTGGACGTGCAAGTCACGGGCGTGTTCATGAACGGGAAGCGCCTAGACAACATCCCGCTGGAGGTGCGCATTCAGATCGGACTGAACACGGGCATGGGCACCTCTGTGACGTTGATGGTGGAGCCGGCGTACGGCGTAGTAATGCTGGAGAAGGTGGACGAGGTGACCGGGTTTGAACACTGCTACAAGTGGGACGGCGTGAACCTGGCGCCCGAAGTAATTGTGCCAAAGATGGTGCTGGTGTTGCAGGACGGCGCGAGGCTGGAGCCAAGCCCGGTCGAGCTTTGCTACACTTTTTTTTTAGAAAAGGAGGATGCACCCCCGGCCTCTTCATCTCGACGATGCATACGGCCACTTTATTAATTATTAAGCACAAAAAACCTTATAAAGTAGTACATCAGTGAGCCTGAAGCCACCATTTAGACAACATCTGTCGCTACTCCTATCCCCTTGATGCAGTGGTGTCAAATGTCCGAGCCTAACACCAAACAGACATCACACCAAATCCTAACATCTAATGCCGGATGCCCCATCCTAGCCACATACCGGGACTGGGTCACACACCGGTCCGGCGCACTCACCAAGGCTGCCGCCGCCTTCTTCCACCGATCCATCTCCAGAGCAGGCACTGACGCACAGACCTTGCCAGGCCTGCCGTCGACGCCACCATGGCGTCAGACAGCTCGACCACCCTGCGCTCGTCCATCCAACTGCATCCGTCATCAAAATGCAGCTGCACCATGCCGCCAACACTCGTCGCCAATGACGCGGTAGATACAACGCCGCACCACCTAGCAACCTCCGCACCATCGCCACTGTTGGAGCTACTCGGAACCCACCATCCACAACATCTCTCTACCGAACAGCTCCTCCCAAGATGGCGCCTCCAGGGAGGATACGACGCGCAGGACGCCGCCGCCGCCCAATCCAGAATGAATTTGGACTTTCGTCCGGGAGGGGTTCAGGAGTGGATAGGGGGGACCTCGGCTTCGCCTCCAGGAAGGGTAACGGCGTCAAGTGACGTCGCCAATGCCGGGCCGAACACGCCGACCAAAGTTTCCTCCGGTCCCCATCCTATGCCACCAAACCTCCGTGTACTCCAGATCCGGCAAGCCACGATTCGAAACCCGTGAAGATGAAAGAGCCATGGGGCTCAACCCACCAGAAAGGAGGATCGAGAAGAACTCCTCGTAGATCTCCAGACGCCGAATCCAACGATCCGACGTGGCCAGCGACGATCATCACTACCCCGCGGCGGCCGATGGAGTCCAAAGATAGGATCCAGATGGATCCGATCTGGATCCGGCGGCACCCGCGACCATCGATCAGGCCAACGCAGCCACCACCTCACGACACGCAGGTCGCCACCGCCGCGCCGCGCACGACGCCGATGGGAGACCCGCCCGCCGTGCCGCCGGACCCCACGTTCGCCCGGCGTTCCTCTGGATCCTGCTGTCCCGCGCCAGCCAAGACGGAGAGGATGGGGAGAAGCCCCGCCGCCGCCCAGCCGGTCAGGCTTCGCCCGGCGGCGCTATGGACGGCGGCAAGAAGGGAGAGAGGAGGAGAGTCGAGGGGCGGCGGCTAGGGTTTTCCCCCGGGTCGCCCGCGGGGGCGACACGAGGGGCGAGGGGCTGAATCTGGTGGGCGAGGGGCTGAATCTGGTGAGCTTTGCTACACCTACGGGCAACTTTTCACGGGATGGTAGTTACGTGGTGAGTTGGCACAGTATGATTGAGAAACCAGTGCAAGGGGGGCCCACACTACAAATCAGGGGGAAGAGATAGATGTAGAATTGTTTCCGTAAGCTGCTTTCCGTAGAGGCTTCCCGTAAGTGTAGGATTTTTGCAGTGGGGCTTGGCTATACCTGGCCAAACCTCGGGCCGGACCGGGCTTCGGGCCGGGCCTAGCCAAGCCCGAGCCAAAAAACCTGGGCCCGAGCCCAGCCCGGCCCTGCCATCGGGCCTAGTTTTGGGGCCCAAGCCCGGCCCGTACATGCAAAAGCCCACCAGGTCTCGGGCCTCGGGCCTCGGGCCGGGCCTCTTCACAAAAATGCAAAAATGACGGGCCCGGCCCGGCCAGGCCACCGGGCTCAAAATCTAGGCCCGAGGCCGGCCCGGGAGCAGCGTCGGGCCGGGCCGGGTCAGGCTTTTTCGGGCCGGGCCGGCCGGGCCAGGCTGCCCATGGCCAGGTCTAGGCTTGGCTCCAGCCTCGCGCCATCCTGCAACACCGGCACCATCTTTGGCACAACTACTTCGGGCGCCAGGTTCACGCCGTCCCACTGGCGTGCTCATGCCGGAGGTGGTGTCGAGAGGTGGGGTCGTCTATCCTGGGTAACATGCACGGGAGTTCGATAACCTCAAGGGCAAGCTCCGGTTCAAGAATAACAAGTGCACCATCCACATTCCTCTGCTAATCCTAACCCTATTGCTAATCCCAATCTCAATCCCAGCAAGAACTAATCAAAACGATATTCTCTATATGCATGTATCATATCATTCATCTTTCATCTGTATGTACGTAAGTACGTACGTAATACGAAAACCAAATCTTTTCTGAATCCATTCATCTCCCTCTCCCTCCGCATCCCTAGTTGGTGCATAGTCCGGTACAACTGAAATATTATTTGAATTTTTAAGATAAAACTTTGTACGAGGTCCTCCTCCACGTGATGCAAAAGCCGACGTCTAGCTCCGCGAACCTTCGCCAATGGCACGCGTGAATGGTGTCTAGGCTAACTACGTCTTGCAGGCAGTTTGATACATTTCCATTGTATCTAACTTTTTAAACACTTTTGCTTTTATTTTGGACCCTAATTTGCATGATCTGAATGAGACTAATAAGGATTGACGTTATTTTCAGCAGAACTACCTTGGTGTTGTCTTTTCTGCAAAAATAAAGTTTTCGAAATCGGACCAAACTTTTTGAAGATTTTTTGTTGAACATATAAAAAAACAGTGGAACAAAGATCTACCGGAGGAGGCCACCAGTTGCCCACATGGCAACGGGGCGTGCCCTGATGCCTTGTGGGGCCCACGAGGCTCCGTCTGACCTAATTTCGACGCTATAAATTTCGTCTCCCTAAGAAAAAAATAAGAAAAGAAGCGTCATTTGCGTTTTATGATATGGAGTAGATGCCACCTCCTGTTCTTCCTTGGAAGGGATGTTTTGGAGTCCGTTAGGGGCTCTGAAGAGGGGAATTCGTCGCTATCATCATCACCAAGCCTTCTTCATCAACAACTTTATCATGCTCATCACTGGAAGTGAACAATTCCTTCGTAGGCTTGCTGATTGGTGACGGAGTTGGATGAGATTTATCATGTAATCGAGTCAATTTGTTAGGGCTTAATCCCTAGTATCCACTATGTTTTCATATTGATGTTGCTATGATTTTGCTATGCTTAATGCTTGTAAGTAGGGCCCAAGTGTCATGATTTCATATCTGAACCAATTATGTTTTCATGAATATAAGTATCTTTTGGATCCTATCTCGCAAGTTGTATGCACCTATTACGTGCTATGATCCACAGACCCAAAAGTGACAACAATTGGGATTCACTCCGATGATGACCGTAGTACAGGGAGTTCATGTATTCACTATGTGTTAATGCTTTGTTCTGGTTCTCTATTAAAAGGAGGCCTTCATATCTCTTAGATTTCCTTATGAACCCCACTGCCATAGAAGAATAGGACAAAAGATGTCATGCATGTTCTTATTAAAGCATGTATGACTATTTACATAATTCATGCCTACATTACGTTGATAAATTAGAGCTATTGTGTATCGCTCTAGATTGTGACTGTTATATGATGAATGTCATCCAACACAAATATCCATCGCCGATCCAATGCCTACGTTTTTCTCATATTGATCTTTGCTAAGTTACTACTATTGTGGTTGCTGTTACAATCACTATAAAACTTCTACTGTTACTATTCCTGTTACTATTGTTACTGTTACTGCTACTATCAAAACTATCAGGCTACTGTTCTACTAAACACTTTGTTGCAGATATTTAGTTCTCCGGGTGTAGTTGAATTAACAACTCAACATCTAAGATCATAAATATTCTTTGGCTCCCCTAGTGTCGAATCAATAAATTTGGGTGAAATACTATCCTCAAAGACTGATGTGATCCCCTATATGGTTCATACTCAATTAGAACAAGTCTCTAAGTCACACAATGATTTTCTTAATGAGATGAATAATAAAATGAATGATCATGTTGTTAGAGTAGTGACTATAGGAGGTAAAATGACTCAGGATCCTCTATATCCTGAAGGTCATCCTAAGAGAATTGAGCAAGATTCTCCGAGAATTAATATTGATGCACCCAGTTCGTCTAAGAGGACAAAGAAAAAATGATATGACTTTGCCTGCTTCTAGTGAGCATGTGATAGAAAAATCTTCTGAGAATCATAATGATGCTTCTATTTCTGATGCTGAGACATAATCTGATAATGAACATCCACCTAGTGATAATGACAATTATAATGATGATGTCCATGTTGATGCCCAACCAAACAATGATAAATAACATGATAATGATGTAGAAATCGAACCCAAAAAGATTTCTCATTTCTTCTTTTGTTATTTGTTAGGAGTTATTCAATGTAAATAGTTTTTCTTGTTTTTCATTTTCTTATTTAGTTGCTTTCTTTAGAAAAAACTAAAAAGTCCAAAAATATTTTAGTGTGTTTCTTTGAAATTCTTTTCGTTGAGTTGTCGCATGAAGAAGACTATGCTAGAATTGTCGAATGGCTCTCATATGTTTCGTTGTTGATCTAATAAAGAGCCAATATTATTTTGTCTTCTCCTTTAAATAAATTGTTGCAGATTTCAGCTTAGTCCACTACACTCTTGCACTATTATTATTTTCATATCACTCGGTCATGCAAGTGAAAGACAGTAATGACGATAATTTGATGAAGTGAGTGTGGCGAAGAAAGGCTGGTATGAACTCTTCTTGTTTTTTTTGTAAATATGTTTAACTCAGTATTCATGATTCAACATATTATGAGTAAACATGTTTGTGCTAACAATTAGAGATTATAGTTCTCATGCCATGTTTAAGTAGCTAGGAGTAGATAATGATTTATATTGAATGTCAACATGCATTAAGATGATTATGATGTAGTATGTTAGTATGGTATCCTCCTCTAAATAATTTAAGCACTACTAGGGAAAACCCTAGCAGTAGCGCGGGGTTTTGGCATAGCAGTAGCGCGGGTCGGCACGCTACTAATACGGCACTACAGCTAAAGTTTCCTCTCCAAATGGGATTCTTCATCAATTTTGTTCCTTTCATTCCTATGACTTCCTTAGCCTTCAAGGGATGTTTTGAAGGAAATATGCCCTAGAGGCAATAATAAAGTTATTATTTATTTCCTTATATCATGATAAATGTTTATTATTCATGCTAGAATTGTATTAACCGGAAACATAATACATGTGTGAATACATAGACAAACAGTATGTCACTAGTATGCCTCTACTTGACTAGCTCGTTGAATCAAAGATGGTCAAGTTTCCTAGCCATAGACATGAGTTGTCATTTGATTAACGGGATCACATCATTGTAGAATGATGTGATTGACTTGACCCATTCCGTTAGCATAGCACTTGATCGTTTAGTTTGTTGCTATTGCTTTCTTCACGACTTATACATGTTCCTATGACTATGAGATTATGCAACTCCCGTTTACCGGAGGAACACTTTGTGTGCTACCAAATGTCACAACGTAACTGGGTGATTACAAAGGTGCTCTACAGGTGTCTCCGAAGGTACTTGTTGGGTTGGCGTATTTCGAGATTAGGATTTGTCACTCCGATTGTCGGAGAGGTATCTCTGGGCCCACTCGGTAATGCACATCACTATAAGCCTTGCAAGCATTGCAACTAATGAGTTAGTTGCGGGATGATGTGTTACAAAACGAGTAAAGAGACTTGCCGGTAATGAGATTGAACTAGGTATTGAGATACCGATGATCGAATCTCGAGCAAGTAACATACCAATGACAAAGGGAACACCGTATGTTGTTATGCGGTCTGACCGATAAAGATCTTCGTAGAATATGTAGGAGCCAATATGAGCATCCAAGTTCCGCTATTGGTTATTGCCCGGAGACGTGTCTAGGTCATGTCTACATAGTTCTCGAACCCATAGGGTTCGCACGCTTAAAGTTCTGTGACGATCGTAATAAGAGTTTTTGTGTTTTGATGTACCGAAGGTTGTTTGCAGTCTCGTATGAGATCGGGGACATGACGAGGAGTCTCAAAATGGTCGAGACGTAAATATTGATATATTGGATGACTATGTTTGGACATCGGAAGGGTTCCGAGTGGTTCAGGCATTTTTCCGGAGTACCGGGAGGTTATCGGAACCCCCGGGGATAAGTTATGGGCCTTATTGGCCATAAGAAGGAAGCACACCAGCCCACAAGGGGCTGGTGCGCCCCCTTTGGGCAGGAGGCCGAATTGGAGAATGTTTGGGGGTCCGCCCCCCCCCCCCTTTCCTTCTCTCCTACTCCTCCTTCCCTTCCTCTCCTACTCCAACTAGGGAAGGGGGGAATCCTCCAGGGCGCGCCATAGGAGCCGGCCCTCTCCCTCTCCTCCACTCCTTTATATGGGGGGGGCACCCCATAGACACACAAGTTGATCTTCGTGATCGTTCCTTAGCCGTGTGCGGTGCCCCCTTCCACCATATTCCACCTCGGTCATATCGTAGCGGTGCTTAGGCGAAGCCCTGCGTCGGTAGAACATCATCACCGTCATCACGCCGTCGTGCTGACAAAACTCTCCCTCAACACTTTGCTGGATCGGAGCTCGAGGGACGTCACCAAGTTGAACGTGTGCAGAACTCAGAGGTGCCGTACGTTCGGTACTTGGATCGGTCGGATCGGGAAGACGTACGACTACTTCCTCTACGTTGTGTCAACGCTTCCGTTGCCGGTCTACGAGGGTACGTAGACCACACTCTCCCCTCTCGTTGTTATGCATCACCATGATCTTGTTGGGGAACGTAGCAGAAATTCAAAATTTTCCTACGTGTCACCAAGATCTATCTATGGAGAGACCAGCAACGAGGGGAAGGAGAGTGCATCTACATACCCTTGTATATCGCTAAGCGGAAGCGTTCAAGAGAACGGGGTTGAAGGAGTCGTACTCGTCGTGATCCAAATCACCGGAGATCCTAGTCCGAACGGACGGCACCTCCGCGTTCAACACACGTACAGCCCGGTGACGTCTCCCATGCCTTGATCCAGCAAGGAGAGAGGAAGAGGTTGAGGAAGACTCCATCCAGCAGCAGCACAACAGCGTGGTGGTGGTGGAGGAGTGTGGTACTCCAGCAGGGCTTCGCCAAGCACCGCAAGAGACGAGGAGGGAGAGGGGTAGGGCTGCGCCAAGAAGAAGAGGAACTTGTGTGTGTTGGGCAGCCCAATCCTCAAGTATATATAGGGGGAGGGGAGGGGCTGCGCCCCCACCTAGGGTTCCCTCCCTAGGGGTGGCGGCAGCCCCCAGATCCCATCTTGGTGGCGGCCACAAGGGGGAGAGGGGGAGGCGCACCTGGGGTGGGCCTTAGGGCCCATCTGCCCTAGGGTTTGCCCCCCTTCCCTCATGGAGGTGCCTTGGGCCCTTGTGGGGGGGCGCACCAGCCCACCTGGGGCTGGTCCCCTCCCACACTTGGCCCATGCAGCCCTCCGGGGCTTGTGGCCCCACTTGGTGGACCCCCGGGACCCTCCCGGTGGTCCCGGACGTTACCGATAAACCCCGAAACTTTTCCGGTGACCAAAACAGGACTTCCCATATATAAATATTTACCTCCGGACCATTCCGGAACTCCTCGTGACGTCCGGGATCTCATCCGGGACTCCGAACAATATTCGGTAACCACGTATATCTATTCCCTATAACCCTAGCGTCATCGAACCTTAAGTGTGTAGACCCTACGGGTTCGGGAAACATGCAGACATGACTGAGACGTCCTCCGGTCAATAACCAACAGCGGGATCTGGATACCCATGTTGGATCCCACATGTTCCACGATGATCTCATCGGATGAACCACGATGTCGAGGACTTAATCAATCCCGTATACAATTCCCTTTGTCTAGCGGTACGATACTTGCCCGAGATTCGATCGTCAGTATCCCGATACCTTGTTCAATCTCGTTACCGGCAAGTCTCTTTACTCGTTCCGTAACACATCATCCCATGATCAACTCCTTGATCACATTGTGCATATTATGATGATGTCCTACCGAGTGGGCCCAGAGATACCTCTCCGTTTACACGGAGTGACAAATCCCAGTCTCGATTCGTGCCAACCCAACAGACACTTTCGGAGATACCTGTAGTGTACCTTTATAGCCACCCAGTTACATTGTGACGTTTGGCACACCCAAAGCACTCCTACGGTATCCGGGAGTTGCACAATCTCATGGTCTAAGGAAATGATACTTGACATTAGAAAAGCTTTAGCATGCGAACTACACGATCTTGTGCTATGCTTAGGATTGGGTCTTGTCCATCACATCATTCTTCTAATGATGTGATCCCGTTATCAATGACATCCAATGTCCATGGTCAGGAAACCGTAACCATCTATTGATCAACGAGCTAGTCAACTAGAGGCTTACTAGGGACATGGTGTTGTCTATGTATCCACACATGTATCTGAGTTTCCTATCAATACAATTCTAGCATGGATAATAAACGATTATCATGAACAAGGAAATATAATAATAACTAATTTATTATTGCCTCTAGGGCATATTTCCAACAGATCTTGCGTGTGCGTAGGAATTTTTTTGAAATTACTACGTTCCCAAACAGTGGCATCCGAGCTTAGGTTTTATGCGTTGATGTTGTGCACGAGTAGAACACAAGTGAGTTGTGGGCGATATAAGTCATACTGCTTACCAGCATGTCATACTTTGATTCGGTGGTATTGTTGGATGAAGCGGCCCGGACCAACATTACGCGTACGCTTACACGAGATTGGTTCTACCGACGTGCTTTGCACACAGGTGGCTGGCGGGTGTCAATTTCTCCAACTTTAGTTGAACCAAGTATGGCTACGCCCGGTCCTTGCGAAGGTTAAAACAGCACCAACTTGACAAACTATCATTGTGGTTTTGATGCGTAGGTAAGAACGGTTCTTGCTAAGCCCACAGCAGCCATGTAAAACTTGCAACAACAAAGTAGAGGACGTCTAACTTGTTTTTGCAGGGCATGTTGTGATGTGATATGGTCAAGACATGATGCTAAATTTTATTGTATGAGATGATCATGTTTTGTAACCGAGTTATTGGCAACTGGTAGGAGCCATATGGTTGTCGCTTTATTGTATGTAATACGATCGCGCTGTAATGCTTTACTTTATCACTGAGCGGTAGCGATAGTCGTGGAAGCATAAGATTGGCGAGACGACAATGATGCTACGATGGAGATCAAGGTGTCGCGCCGGTGACGATGGTGATCATGACGGTACTTCGGAGATGGAAATCACAAGTATAAGATGATGATGGCCATATCATATCACTTATTTTGATTGCATGTGATGTTTATCTTGTATACATCTTATTTTGCTTAGTTCAAATGTAGCATTATAAGATGATCCCTCACTAAATTATCAAAGTATAAGTGTTCTCCCTGAGTATGCACCGTTGCGAAAGTTCTTCGTGCTGAGACACCACGTGATGATCGGGTGTGATAGGCTCTACGTTCAAATACAATGGGTGCAAAACAGTTGCACACATGGAATACTCAGGTTAAACTTGACGAGCCTAGCATATAACAGATATGGCCTCGGAACACGGAGACCGAAAGGTCGAGCGTGAATCATATAGTAGATATGATCAACATAGTGATGTTCACCATTGAAACTACTCCATCTCACGTGATGATCGGACATGGTTTAGTTGATATGGATCACGTGATCACTTAGAAGATTAGAGGGATGTCTATCTAAGTGGGAGTTCTTAAGTAATATGATTAATTGAACTTTAATTTATCATGAACTTAGTCCTGGTAGTATTAGCATATCTATGTTGTAGATCAATAGCTCGCGATATTGCTCCCCGTTTAATTTTTATATGTTCCTAGAGAAAACTAAGTTAAAAAATGTTAGTAGCAATGATGCGGATTGGATCCGTGATCTGAGGATTATCCTCATTGCTGCACAGAAGAATTATGTCCTTGATGCACCGCTAGGTGACAGACCTATTGCAGGAGCAGATGCAGACGTTCCGAATGTTTGGCTAGCTCAATATGGTGACTACTTGATAGTTTAGTGCACCATGCTTAACGGCTTAGAATCGGGAATTCAAAGACGTTTTGAACGTCATGGAACATATGAGATGTTCCAGGAGTTGAAGTTAATATTTCAAGAAAATACCCGAGTTGAGAGATATGAAGTCTCCAACAAGTTCTATAGCTAAAAGATGGAGGAGAATAGCTCAAGGAGTGAGCATGTGCTCAGATTGTCTGGGTACTACAATCGCTTGAATCAAGTGGGAGTTAATCTTCTAGATAAAATAGTGATTGACAGAATTCTCTAGTCACCATCACCAAGTTAGTAGAACTTCGTGATGAACTATAATATGCAAGGGATAACCGAAACGATTCCCAAGCTCTTCGTGATGCTGAAATCGACGAAGGTAGAAATCAAGAAAAGCATCAAGTGTTGATGGTAAACAAAACCAGTAGTTTCAAGTAAAGGGACAAAGGGAAGAAAGGGGAACTTCAAGAAGAACGGCAAGCAAGTTGCTGCTCAAGTGAAAAACCCAAGTCTGGACCTAAGCCTGAAACTGAGTGCAAAGGGACTGGTCACTGGAAGTGGAACTACCCCAAGTAATTGGCGGATAAGAAGGATGGCAAAGTGAACATAGGTCTATTTGATATACATGTTATTGATGTGTACTTTACTAGTGTTTATAGCAACCCCTCAGTATTTGATACTAGTTCAGTTGCTAAGAATAGTAACTCGAAACGGGAGTTGCAGAATGAACAGAGACTAGTAAAGGGTGAAGTGACGATGTGTATTGGAAGTGGTTCCAAGATTGATATGATCATCATCGCACACTCCCTATACTTTCGGGATTAGTGTTGAACCTAAAATAAATGTTATTTAGTGTTTGCGTTGAGCATGAATATGATTGGATCATGTTTATTGCAATACGGTTATTCATGTAAACTAGAGAATAATTGTTGTTCTGTTTACATGAATAAAACCTTCTATGGTCATACACCCAATGAAAATGGTTTGTTGGATCTTGATCGTAGTGATACACATTTTCATAATATTGAAGACAAAAGATGCAAAGTTAATAATGATAGTGCAACTTATTTGTGGCACTCCTGTTTAGGTCATATTGGTGTAAAGCGCATGAAGAAAATCCATGCTGATGGGCTTTTGGAATCACTTGATTATGAATCAGTTGATGCTTGCGAACCATGCCTCTGTTGGAAATATGCCCTAGAGGCAATAATAAATTAGTTATTATTATATTTCCTTGTTCATGATAATCGTTTATTATCCATGCTAGAATTGTATTGATAGGAAACTCAGATACATGTGTGGATACATAGTGTAAGTGCATCTAGTGCCACCCCTAGTTGGTTTTGGAGTATTGACGGCAAACCTAGTTGAGGGACTAATGTGTTTGTGAGAATTGCAGGATAACACAGGTAGAAGTCCCTCATTGATTCGGTTTTACTACCAGAGATGACCCCTAAAAATGTATGAAGACATTGAAGTCAAAGGTGGTATATGAAGATATTCACATTGAAGACTATGACAAAAGAAGACACGTTATGAAGCCTATGGAGCTCGAAGACTTAGATCTTTCGTAGTTCTTTTTATTTTGTGTTGAGTCATAGGAACCACCGTACTATTAAGTGGGGTCCAGGAGAACAAGTCAGAATGACTGAAGTGATGCCTAAACCAAAAACCTATGTCTTCGAGTGAAGACAATGAGAGCGAATCTTGTCCAGAGCCGGACAAGTCAGCTTTGCTTGTAGCCCAAGTAAAGTTGCCATGAGAGTTTGAAATCTGACCATTGAGACACGTGTCAGTTCCTTAATGACCCAAGGTCATTTCGGACAAATCAGGTCGGGTTGCCAAGTGGCTATAAATAGCCCACCCCCTACAACCATAAAAGGTTGGCTGCTCAGATTGAGAGTACGGCTTTTGTCGTTTGAGAGCAACCCACCTCGAAGCCTTTGAGAGAGAGAATTCCTTGCGAGGATAAAGCCCTAACCACCCAGAGCCAGAGAAAATTGGGCATCACTTAAGTCTTCTTGTCTGTGTGATCTGAAGACTTATTACACTTGAGGACTGTGCATCCTTCAGACGGTTAGGCGTCGCGTTCAGAGCATCCAAGAGACATTGTGGATTGCCGGTGAACGAAGTCTGTGAAGGTTTGGGAGTCTACCTTGAAGACTTACCAGAGTGATTGGGCGAGGACTATGTGACCTTAGCTCAAGGAGAATACGGTGAGGACTTGGTGTCCTGAGCTGCGTGTTCAGGACTGGGTGTCCGGGACTGTGTGTCCTAAGGTTTAAATACCTAGCCGCTCCAACCAGACGTACAGTTGTCACAGCAACTAGAACTGGTCCAACACATCATTGTCTTCAACGAGTCACTGGTTTCATCTTCACTTCCTTTTACTTACTGATCACTCATTGTGAAGTCATTGCATGTCTGTTCTATCTTTTGTCTTCACAACGTGAGTGTACGATCTATTTGGCTTCATAGTATCTTCCTACCTGATCCTAATTACACTACAGCTATTTGTCACTGTGCTTTCACTCTGTTGATACTTGACCATGGCTTGCCTAGTGTAGTCTAACTTCCGCTGCATAGTAATAGGCATATCTCTACTGTTTGTCTTCATAACTTCCATGTTTTGAACACTTTCATAAAAATCGCCTATTCACCCCCCCCTCTAGTCGATATAACGCACTTTCAATTGGTATCAGAGCAAGGTGCTCCCTTGTTCTGTGTGATTCGGTTTAACCACCTGGAGTTTTAGCTATGTCGACTGCAGGGATAATTAAAGTCTCCGCTGCGTGCCCCGTCTTCGATGGAACTGAATATCCCTACTGGAAGAATAAGATGCGTATGCATCTTGAAGCCATTGACGTCGACCTATGGTATGTCGTCGAGAACGGCGTTCCCAAGGCTGGAGAAGGTGTCACTGCTGCTGATGTCAAGAAATTCATTCAACTGGACTCTACTGCCAAGAACATCATCTGTGGTCATCTGACCAAAGGACAGTATGGCCGTGTGAGTGCTTTGAAGACATCCAAGCTGGTCTGGGACTGGCTCTCCAAGGTCAATGAAGGAATCTCAACCCAGAGAGATCAAAGAATCAGTGTCCTTCGCAATCTCTTCAACCGCTTCAAGCAAAATGACAATGAGAATGTCCAGCACACATTTGACCGACTCACTGACATCACAAATGAGCTTCAAGCCCTCGGCACCACTGAGATTACCAAACACGAAGTCGTCAAGACGCTGCTGAGATCACTTGATAGTTCGTTTGACATCCTGGCCCTGATGATCCAAGAACGTCCTGATTTCAAGACACTCGATCCGTCTGACATACTTGAGAGGCTCAATACACATGAGTTTCAGCTTTCGGAGAAAAGAGATATCTACGGTCCAAACTATGGGCGAACTCGTGCCTTGAAGGCAAAAGTTGTCTCCTCATCTGAAGAAGAATCTGATAGCAGTTCTGATGATCCTGAAGACATTGGAAGGGAACTTGCTATGCTTGTCAAGAAGTTCCAAAAATTCACGAAGAAGAAAGGTTTCAGAAAGTCTTCCCGATCAAGTTCAAGGAATGATGAAGCTCCTGCTCATGACTACAAGAAGAAAACATGTCACAAGTGCAAGAAACTTGGCCACTTCATCTCTGAGTGTCCACAGTGGGACAATGAGAACAAAAAGAAGAAGAAGAGCAAGGAATATGACTCTGACGACAAGAAGAAGAGGAAGAAATACTCAAAGTCTTCTTCCAAGTCTTCCTCAAAGTCTTCATCACACAAGAAGAGCTCATCTGGCAAGGCACGTGCGTTTGTTGGCAAGGAAATGGATTCAGAGGAGGAGTCTGCTTCTGAGGAGGCGGAGGTGGAGTCTGAAGAGGAATCCGACTCAAGCATCGCAAGTCTGGCTACAGCATACGTTGCCAAGTCCATCTTCAACATTGAAGACAAGGACTTCATCACCGACACCGATGCAAATGACAAGGACTGCTCCGCTTCTACCTACTGCTTCATGGCACGCGGTGCCAAGGTAAACACACGCACTACTCACTATCAAACATCTAGTGACGATGACTCTGATTGTGTTTCAAAACCTAGCTACAAAACACTTGCTAAAATTGCAACTGAACAACAGAAAGCTATGGAACATATTCAAAAACTGTTAGACAGAAGCGATGATCTGTTGGGTGCTGAAATGACTCGATCTGAATCCTTAATTGAAGACATAAAAAATCTTCACGTTAAATATCAGGAACTTGAAAATCGTCATGAAACTCTCTCAACAACTCATGAAAAGCTTTCCTATGATTATCTTCAAAGGAAGCAAGATCTTGAGAAATTGAGAGCGGTTCATGAAGATCTTCAAACGGAAAACGAGTCACTTCGCGCCAAACAGATCAGTCCCGCTCAGGAAGGCTTTGAACCACCATGTTTTAAATGCATTGAGCGTGATAATGCTACTTCTGTTGCTGAATGTTCTACTGCTACTGCTGTTGCAATATCTTTAATTGTTGATGCGGTAACTAACCCCTCCATTGAGGATACTACTGCTATTGCTGATGAGAATGCTAGGTTGAAGACATTGCTTGAAACAGGGATGTACAAAAGTCTTCAAGGGCATCAGACACTATGTGATGTCCTCAAAAAGCAGATTCTGAACCGAAACCCTAGGAAAGAGGGTGTTGGGTTCGTAAGGAAAATGAATGCAAATGGCTCTTACTGGAAACCTGAGCAGTACCCCAAAACCATGTGGGTTGCTGCAAAGGAACCTTCAGCAGATCCATCCAATCTAACTGGCTTCACTTGTGCTAACCCCATTATCATTGATGAATCCTTTGATGCAAACTATATACTGTTTAAGAATTAGAATGGTGAAGTGTTTGCCAGGTACATTGGTACTAACTGCAGGAATGGACCGCCTATGAAGAAGATCTGGGTTCCGAAAAAGTGTCTGGAAAATCTTCCTGTGAATGTCTTCATGACACCTCACTTGAAGAAGACAAACCTCAGACCAAAGGCTTCATACGGTCCAAAGGCTTCATACAAACAGAGGACTCACTTGAGTCGCACTAACGCAAATGTTTTGCAGGGAGACCATACTCAGTCATATGAATATGAGAGCGCTTCATCAAACCGCTATGTTCATAAGACCAAGAACTATTCTGCTTATTCTTATGAGTACTATTGTCCACCTGCAAGACTGTTTGCTAAGGCTTCAAAGCCAAAATTCTCAGATGTTGCACTTAGACTTATTGCTTCTAAGCCACCCTTGAAGATGTGGGTGGTTAAGAAGGCTTAACTCTCTTTTGCAGGGAATGGTCTCCAGCAGAAAACCAAAATCGTCTGACGCTATTGCTGGGGACCTTAAACATCTTGTAGGGTGCAAGATCAAATGCCCAAATGGTCTTACTATGTACTTCGTACCTGAATCGCTTGCTACTCTCCTTATTAGTCCTAACCTGGATCTAAGCTTTCATAACCCACTGGTTCGTCAAATGTTTTTGCTTCACAATGCTCTTGGTGAAGCCTATCCCCCTAACTGCACTGTAGGGTACGACACCAGCGTCTTCAGAATGGATTATTGACAGTGGGTGTACAAATCACATGACTGGAAAAAGAAGCCTTCTTATGGACTCAACTTTACGTCCATCCGACAAGAGCCACATCACATTTGCTGACACTGGTAAAAGTAAGGTATTGGGTCTAGGTAGAGTTGCAATCTCAAGGGATCAACACATGGATAAAGTCATGCTTGTTGAATCCCTTGGCTTCAACTTAATGTCTGTCTCAATGCTTTGTGATTTGAACATGATCGTAATGTTTGGAAAATATCGCTGCCTTGTACTAATGGAATCTGACAAGTCTCTAGTGTTTGAAGGGTATCGAAAAGATGATCTGTACGTGGTAGATTTCTCAGCAGGGCCATAGCTTGCAGTATGTCTTCTAGCAAAGGCCTCAGAATGCTGGGTATGGCATCGGAGGCTTGGACATGCTGGAATGAGGAACCTCCACACCCTTGCGAAGAAGAAGCATGTCATAGGCATCGAGGGCGTCAAGTTCAAGAAAGACCACTTATGCGGTGTCTGTGAAGCAGGGAAAATGACGAGGGCCAAACATCCCTCGAAGACAATCATGACTACTACCCAACCCTTCGAACTGCTCCACATGGATCTTTTCGGTCCCACTCATTACTCAACTCTAACTACTACTGCTTGCCTCTATGGCTTCATTATTGTTGATGATTATTCTAGATATACTTGGGTGCACATAATCCTTTACAAGACTGAAGTGCAGGATGTCTTCAGACGCTTCGCCAATCGTGCTATGAACAATTTTGGCGCCAAGATAAAGCACATCAGAAGTGACAATGGCACTGAATTCAAGAACACTGGCCTTGATACATATCTTGATACCTTCGGCATCACACATGAATTCTCAGCCCCGTACACGCCACAGCAGAATGGCGTCGTCGAACGCAAGAACAGAACACTAATTGAGATGGCCAGAACGATGCTAGATGAATACAAGACTCCAAGAAAATTCTGGCCCAAAGCCATTGATACTACATGTCATACAATCAATCGTGTTTATCTTCACAAGCTACTGAACAAGACATCTTATGAGCTCCTTACTGGCAAAAAGCCAAATGTTAGTTACTTCAGAGTATTTGGCGCAAGGTGCTGGATCAAGGACCCACATCACACCTCAAAATTTGCACCAAAAGCACATGAGGGTTTTATGCTTGGATATGGAAATGATTCATACTCCTACAGAGTCTTCAATCTCTTTCATTACAAAGTGGTTGAAACAGTGGATGTGAGGTTCGATGAGACCAACGGATCACAAAGAGAGCAGCTGCCAAGTGTGCTAGATGAAGTTCCATCCAGTGAATCAATCAAGCTAATGGGAACTGGAGAAATTATACCTTCTGAAGCTCATCCTGAAGAAGAACTTATCATTTCAGCACCTGATCAACATGAAGACAATGCTCAGCCTGAAGACATTCCTTCCAACAACGACAATGAACAGCAAGAGCAAAGTCTTCGCCCTGTACATCCTCGCGTTGCCAATGAAGTGCAGATTGAAAGAATAATTGATAGCATCAATGCACCTGGTCCACTCACTCGTTCAAGGGCAACTCAGCTAGCAAATTTCTGTGGGCACTTCGCATTCGTCTCAATATCAGAACCCAAGAAAGTTGAAGAAGCCTTCATGGAACCTGAATGGATTCAAGCTATGCAAGAAGAGCTTCAACAGTTTGAGCTAAATAATGTATGGGAACTGGTTAAGCATCCTGATCCACGGAAGCACAATATAATAGGCACCAAATGGATATACCGCAACAAGCAAGATGAGCATGGTCAAGTTGGCAGAAACAAAGCTCGTCTCGTTGCTCAAGGATATACTCAAGTGGAAGGCATTGACTTCGATGAAACATTTGCTCATGTGGCTAGGCTTGAAGCCATACGCATATTGCTGGCCTATGCAAATCATCATAACATTCTTCTATATCAAATGGATGTGAAGAGTGCCTTTCTCAATGGCAATATTGAAGAAGAAGTGTATGTTGCACAACCGCCTGGCTTTGAAAATCCAAAACATCCTGACATGGTATACAAGATCAACAAGGCACTGTATGGCCTCAAACAAGCCCCTAGGGCCTGGTATGACACACTCAAATACTTCCTGAAGAGCAAAGGCTTCATACCTGGTTCCCTAGATCCCACTCTTTTCACGAAGACATATGATGGTGAACTGTTTGTGTGCCAAATATATGTGGATGACATTATCTTCGGCTGCACCAATCAGAAGTACAGTGAAGAGTTTGGATATATGATGCAAGAGCAATATCAAATGTCCATGATGGGGGAGCTGAAGTTCTTCCTTGGTCTTCAAATACGACAACAACGCAATGGCATCTTCATATCTCAAGAGAAGTATCTCAAAGATTGCCTGAAGATGTTCGGTATGCAAGACTGCAAAGGCTTCACAACACCAATGCCAGCCAAACATCATCTAGGTCCTGACGACAATGGTAAAGAGTTCGATCAAAAGGTATACCGCTCCATGATTGGTTCTTTACTTTATCTATGTGCATCTAGGCCCGATATTATGCTTAGTGTTTGCATGTGTGCTCGATTTCAAGCGGCACCAAAGGAGTCGCATCACTTAGCTGTGAAGCGAATTCTTCGATATTTGGCTCACACCCCAACTCTAGGATTATGGTATCCAAAGGGCTCAGAGTTTGATTTGGTTGGATTCTCGGATGCTGATTATGCTGGTGACAAAGTTGATCGCAAGTCTACATCAGGCACATGTCACTTTCTGGGATGATCACTTGTATGTTGGTCTTCAAAGAAGCAGAACTGTGTATCTCTCTCCACTGCTGAATCTGAATACATTGTTGCTGGATCTTGCTGCGCTCAGCTTCTGTGGATGAAGCAAACACTCAAGGACTATGGCATTCATCTGAAGCAAGTGCCACTTTACTGCGACAACGAAAGCGCCATCAAGATTGCCAACAACCCAGTTCAGCACTCGAAGACAAAGCACATTGAAATTCGTCATCACTTTCTCAGAGATCATGTTGTGAAGGAAGACATTGATATCATACACGTCAACACTGAAGAGCAATTGGCAGATATCTTCACCAAGCCCTTGGATGAGAAGAGGTTTTGCAAGTTACGGTGTGAGCTAAATATCCTGGAATCCTCAAATGTCCTGTGATCAGGCACACATCCTAACCCTTATGCATATTGATGACTTAGATGTGCAACACACGAAGTGAAGTATATCTTCAATCAATGAAGACATACATTCTAAGTGTGAATACATTAATGTGGAATTTGACTTCGGAGCTCCACGATAATTGTGCGCCGTGTCTGGGTCTAATACTTCCTATACGGTGGGTAACGCCACCACCAAATGTTCTATTTTGAAGTGTTTCTCTCATGGCGTTACCTTGCAATGTCTTCACATTTGGTTTGGCTTCGAACTCAACATATTTTCATGATTATCTTCACTATGTTGATTATATATATATATATATATATATATATATATATATATATATGCTAGTGTTCTGTCCTCTACAGCATTCACTTATAGCTATATCTTCGTGTTGAATCTTTTGAACTAAGTGAATGTGATCGGACCCCAACTTCTCTATGCTTTCTATATCAAACTCTATCTCTCCAAGTCATATGCATTCTATTGAAACTGTCGAATGTCTTCACTGCGTCCTTGTCAGCAGAAGATATAGAGACAACCATAAAGTCCGTTTTCAATGCTCATTCCTCCACATAAAATCCGGAGAAGCAGGAACGACCACCCGACAATCCAGGCGTGCGTGGGACGTGGAACAAACCCCAAACTTCCGCAAACTGGCCATGCGTTCCTCAGATGCGAATCGCCAGGGGCACCTGTGTAATAGCACAGTGCCGCCCCTGTGCCTATAAATACACACTCACAGCAGTAACTATCTCTTCTTCCACCCTCACACGAACCCTAGTGCCACCGCTAGCTCTCGACGACGCCGGTGACGAAGCGCTTCGCTGCCGCAACCTCTCCGATGCCGTCTTCACGCCGACCGCGGACATCGTCCTCTCCACCGTCGCCATAGGTCTCCTCCGTCGCCAAGTTAGGGCACGGACGAGTGAACTGCTCGGCCTCATCTCTTGCTCCGTCTAGAAGTTCTCAGTGTGGTAAATAAAAGTGCCTTTTTACAGCACCGTTGATCCTATTGTTCTGTCACTTTCTACCACAAGAAGTTTCTGTTCACACAAGCTAGATCTCTCTCAAACTGCATCTCATAACATGCCTAGTATATTCACTTGTGCTTCAAAAAGTAGTTAGATTCCTCACTTGTACTGATATGTGGATTCGTACAAATCTGGAACCAACTTCTTATCTATGAGTGAATGTCTTCGCACGATGAGGTCAATGTCTTCTAAACTGATTTATCTTCAAAATCTTCTGAGAATGCATATGACCTCTTCCCCTTCCCTCGCACCTTAATGCTGTCACAGGTACATGTCCGTGGGAGAATCCTTTGGTTCTCATAGTCTGCATTCATTTGCAGAATTCCTACAGCATCACATAAATTCTCCTGAAGCCAGTTCCTGTTGGTCCAGCAAAAGAAAGCCTTTGAAGCCTTTGAACGTCTTGAAGCCTTCCAAGTTAAGGTTTATGGCTTCAGAAACAGCAGCAAGGAAGGGGGGCAGACAGCGACGTGGAGGAACATCCAAAGATCTGCCTGATGAACTGGCAGAAATGTACAAAACAGATCCTGAAGAGAATTATGGTCAGCGCAAGACCCGAATCCAATGGATTCGACGCTATTGGGCAGAACAATGGTTCAAATACCGCTTCACAACCCAAGAGTATGCTGAGAAAAGTGCCATAAAAAGACCATGGGGAGACATCTTATACAAGAATCTTGTACCCAGGTCCAGAGATGAAGCTATTGCCCAAAGCTTCTATCCATGCATGGTCCGTGGGCCACAGCCTGATGATGCACATCAGTCGTCACTACTCTGGTGTCGTGACGACAATCTGTTCAAGCGCAACTTCCAGTTTTCCCAAAACTCAGCGAAGCAGAACAAGAAGAAATTTGGGTTAGACTTCAACCCTGGTCCCTCAGCACCAAGGGCAGATGAGAAGCAGAACCCAATGTCATCGGTCCATATGCCAACCTTGAAGGCCTCATCACCTACATCTTGGTTCAAGGGACTGCAGTGAATGAGCCTGCAGCTGACACTGAGTCTGATGAAGCGCCTGCAGTGCCTGCAGTGCCGAAGCCGAAGCAGTTGAAGAAGCCAAAAGCCTCAAAGCCAGCCCCTTCACCAAAAATCTCAAAGGCGAAGCCATTAGAGACTGCACCTCCTGAAGACAGTGTGCAGTCTGAAGACTTATCACGCGTCTCAAGGCACCAGAAGGCCAAGATGCCTCTGTCTCACAATGGCAAAGAGCTCACAGCTGCTACCATCCTGCGCAGTGAAGCCATTGTTCTGTCAAGTGATGAAGATCTTGGAGATGACGCTCTTGAGCAACTCATCAAGAGCAAAGAAGAAGCGGAAATCTTCATCAATCTGCCTCTCTTTGATGTCGCCATCATCCACAACTTCATTGACGAGTGGTTTGCCACACCAAACATCAGCTTTGAAGATCTATAGCTGCCCGTTGGCCTCAGCGTTGCTTTCCAAGGCGCTATTGCTTCAGAACTTTCTATTGCCCAGCGCATTGTTGAACTGAAGCAGAAAATTGATCATGAAAAGGCTCAGTTCAAGAAGAATATGGCCAAGCTCAGCGTGCATGAAGTGAAGAGCTTCAAGATCATGTTGCATGAGCTAAAGGAAAACTTTCTGAAGAAGCATGCAGAAGCTCAGGGTTCACGTGAGTGGATGAAGTCTCTGGCTGACAGATGTGTGCAAGCCTACAATGAGGCTGAGAAGCGCAAGGCACTTGGGTGTCCTGGCATCGACCCCAAGATGGCCGCAAAGAAAAAGAAGAAGACTGTTCCAGCTGAACCAGAGGCACCAAGGCAGGAAGCAGTACCGCTTGTCTTCCCAACTGCAACGACTGGCTCGAAGCCAAAGAGCCGGTCAACAGCTTCAGAGCTCAAGAAGACAAGAACTGCTGAGGCTGAAGCCAAGAAGAGGAAAAGCTCTGAAGCCTCTCCTACTGCCCCCAGCAAGAAAAAGAGAAAGACCAAGAAATCTCGGGCTGCTCCCACAGAGCCCTTGATAGTTGAACCCATTTCTATGGTTCACCCTGACGCAGAACGTCAACTGACGGTTCATGAGCCTGCTTCCACAGAGGCTCCTGAAGCTAAAGACATTCCAGCAGCTGATCCCATCGCTGCTGAAGACATTGGTCATCGTGATAATGTAGAAGATGATGCAGCCCTTCCTTAGTTAGAACACAGCGAACTCATCAGCATTGGTCGTCCACTGACGCCAATTGCACAGGATGCTTCATGGGCGGATCGCCCTTAAGAGGAAGAAGACTATGAGGCCCAGCCCACTCCAACCCCACAGGCGTCGTCTGTGTTCCGCAGGCTTCGCAAAGGTCCAGGGCCTAAAGTCAATGCTGAAGACATTCCGGCTGCATCAGCCGCAGAAGAAGCACCACAAGAGCCCACTCCTCTGCTCCACCAAGAAGAAGTTCTCCAGGAGAATGTGCTTGTGACCGACCCTCCAGCTAGTCAAGCGGAGGATGAAAATCTTGAGGCTGCCACAACCAACGACGAAGCTAATGTGGAGCCCTCCCCAGCAAAAGTTTCAGAAGACAGCGAAGCCACTGAACCCACAACTTCTGTTCCTGAGTCTGCTGCAGGTCCCCAATTCAACTATCATGTTGAGCACAGGCCTCAGGTCCAGAAGCCAATCCCCAGACTGCCAAGGTTTCCAAGTCCTGCATCAGCACCTGGCTCCTTCAACATCAATGGCTTCAGGGCAGATAATACCTTCTTCAATAGCTCCAAGAACCCCTATTCAAGGGAAAGGATTTCATCAGATAGGTTCTGGAGCTATCCTCAGCGCAGCTACTACTCTTGCATACTGTACAACCAAGGTCGCATTTTCCCGCACAAGCGCCTTGATGTTGAAGCTATTGCTAGTCTGCCCTGTCTAGAGGAAGCGTTGGATTGCTTCAAACAAGTGGGTCTGCTACAGTTTGTTACTGATGAAGAGCATTGGAACGAAGAGCTCCTGCTACAATTCTATGCCACACTGCACATCAAAGGATACATCAGAGATCCGAAGACTTGGGTCCTGGAGTGGATGACCGGCAACGTTCATCACGAAGCCAATGCATTTGATATCATTGAGCTCACAGGCCTTCCCACTCCAGGCGAATTCTTCGAGCAAGGCTGTCGGCTATTGAGAGCATATTTCAGAGGCCTGAACCAAATATGAGTCAGATGCTCTCCATGATGAAGCCATTGCCCCACGATGCTCCTTATCCCATAGAGTTCTTCGTTGAAGACCTTGAGTACCTGCCCAGGACCATCTATCACATCATCCGGCGGACTCTCTGGCCCATTAAAGGACACTCTCCAAATGCCAAGATCGAGGGTGCAATGAAGACTCTGATATTTTGTATCCTTCATGGCAAATGCTTCAACGCACAGGATTTCTTCATACGCCAACTAGCTGCATCAGGCTCAGATCTGTTTGGTTTAAAGTTCTATGCTCCTTGGGTAATGAGGCTGATCAAACTTCACTCTGCCATCTCGTATCAGCCCTCAGCCCGCAACCATCGGATCTTCTTGCCTGATATGGATACCTCTGCTGAAGCCATCTATCCTGAACCTGCCATGCAACCTCTGAGTCTTCAGAATGCAGAACACCAGAGCTTCACTCAAAATATTGAAGGTGTTGAAGCCATCTCCAGGGTGTATCCTTTGGCTGGCACTACACGTGCACCACACCCTGCTTCAACTGAAGCCACTGACAGTGCCACTGCTTCAAGACCCAAGAAGCGCACTCGTGTTCTCAACGACCGAGAGCTTCTTGTGGCCCTTCATCAAAAGCAGGATAGGCATCATGACTGGTTGAAGAGACAGATGAAAAGCCTCTTAGTGGATGTAAATCGCATCCGAAATCTTGCCACCAAGAACGCTTTCGTTGCCCATGAAACCTGTCGCCGCACATGGAAAGGGCTAACGATGATGCTTTCTGAAGCTGATCTTCAAGAGGATGGCTTCACTGAGAGATTAAAATTTGACTCCACACCTCCTCGAAGAGCTGTGCTGCTAGGGACTCCATCTCTTGAAGACTCTGAGTTCTCTTCCTCTGCTGCCACAGTCACTGCCAGAATCATTGAGGAAGAAGACGATGCTACTTCACCACCATCTACTTCAGCACCTCCAAGCTCTTCTGCACTGCCAAACAACATCAACAACCCTGCTACTTCATCTACTCCTCATGGGAATGAGTAGTGGCTCTATGTCTTCAAACCTTTTTGGTCATTACTGACAAAAGGGGGAGAAGCATATGAGATTGATAGTATTCAAGCGGGTTCATATGGGCGGGTGCCTTATATCTTGCTTCGTGCTTACAACTCTCGTTTTTGCTATATTTGGTTCTTATGAGTTGTAACACTTAAACCAGATGGTCGTCTGCTACTTGTTTGCCACCCTGTTTTGCGAAGATAAATTCCGCATGTGCGACGATAAATTCTGCACTTATCTCATTTTGCAGACGTCCATTTTTCATTATGCATGTCATTATCTTCATATACTTTCACATGCATAGTGGATTGTCATCATAAGCTGAAGTGGATCTCCACAAGTACAACCTGACATGTGCATTTGCATTCCAAAAGCAAATTAACTTATATGCACATCTTCAGGGGGGAGCCCTTGCAACTTATGAAGACAATTCCTTATCCTTTACAATTTCACAGACTATATTCCCCGTTGAAAACTTCAACTAGTTTGTCATCAATCACCAAAAAGGGGGAGATTGTAAATGCATCTAGTGCCACCCCTAGTTGGTTTTGGAGTATTGACGGCAAACCTAGTTGAGGGACTAATGTGTTTGTGAGAATTGCAGGATAACATAGGTAGAAGTCCCTCATTGATTCGGTTTTACTACCAGAGATGACCCCTAAAAATGTATGAAGACATTGAAGTCAAAGGTGGTATATGAAGATATTCACATTGAAGACTATGACAAAAGAAGACACATTATGAAGCCTATGGAGCTCGAAGACTTAGATCTTTCGTAGTTCTTTTTCTTTTGTGTTGAGTCATAGGAACCACCGTACTGTTAAGTGGGGTCCAGGAGAACAAGTCAGAATGACTGAAGTGATGCCTAAACCAAAAACCTATGTCTTCGAGTGAAGACAATGAGAGCGAATCTTGTCCAGAGCCGGACAAGTCAGCTTTGCTTGTAGCCCAAGTAAAGTTGCCATGAGAGTTTGAAATCTGACCGTTGAGACACGTGTCAGTTCCTTAGTGACCCAGGGTCATTTCGGACAAATCAGGTCGGGTTGCCAAGTGGCTATAAATAGCCCACCCCCTACAACCATAAAAGGTTGGCTGCTCAGATTGAGAGTACGGATTTTGTCGTTTGAGAGCAACCCACCTGGAAGCCTTTGAGAGAGAGAATTCCTTGCGAGGATAAAGCCCTAACCACCCAGAGCCAGAGAAAATTGGGCATCACTTAAGTCTTCTTGTCTGTGTGATCTGAAGACTTATTACACTTGAGGACTGTGCATCCTTCAGATGGTTAGGCGTCGCGTTCAGAGCATCCAAGAGACATTGTGGATTGCCAATGAATGAAGTCTGTGAAGGTTTAGGAGTCTACCTTGAAGACTTACAAGAGTGATTGGGCGAGGACTATGTGACCTTAGCTCAAGGAGAATACGGTGAGGACTTGGTGTCCTGAGCTACGTGTTCAGGACTGGGTGTCCGGGACTGTGTGTCCTAAGGTTTAAATACCTAGCCGCTCCAACCAGACGTACAGTTGTCACAGCAACTGGAACTGGTCCAACACATCATTGTCTTCAACGAGTCACTGGTTTCATCTTCACTTCCTTTTACTTACTGATCACTCATTGTGAAGTCATTGCATGTCTGTTCTATCTTTTGTCTTCACAACGTGAGTGTATGATCTGTTTGGCTTCATAGTATCTTCCTACCTGATCCTAATTACACTACAGCTATTTGTCACTGTGCTTTCACTCTGTTGATACTTGACCATGGCTTGCCTAGTGTAGTCTAACTTCCGTTGCATAGTAATAGGCATATCTCTATTGTTTGTCTTCATAACTTCCACGTTTTGAAGACTTTCATAAAAATTGCCTATTCACCCCCCCCTCTAGTCGATATAACGCACTTTCAATTGGTATCAGAGCAAGGTGCTCCCTTGTTCTGTGTGATTCGGTTTAACCACCTGGAGTTTTAGCTATGTCGACTGCAGGGATAATTAAAGTCTCCACTGCGTGCCCCGTCTTCGATGGGTATCCAGATCCCGCTGTTGGTTATTGACCGGAGAGTCATCTCGGTCATGTCTGCATGTCTCCCGAACCCGTAGGGTCTACACACTTAAGGTTCGGTGACGCTAGGGTTATAGAGATATTAGTATGGGGTAACCCGAAAGTTGTTCGGAGTCCCGGATGAGATCCCGGACGTCACGAGGAGATCCAGAATGGTACGGAGGTAAAGATTTATATATGGGAAGTCTTGTTTTGGTCGCCGGAAAAGTTTCGCGCATTATCGGTATTGTACCGGGAGTGCCGAAAGGGGTCCGGGGGTCCACCAAGGGGGTCCACCTGCCCCGGGGGGCCACATGGGCTGTAGGGGTGTGCGCCTTGGCCTATATGGGCCAAGGGCACCAGCCCCAATAGGCCCATGCGCCAAGATATAAGGGAAAGGAAGAGTCCTAGAAGGGGAAGGCACCTCCTAGGTGCCTTGGGGAGGATGGACTCCTCCCTGGCCGCACCCTTCCTTGGAGGAAGGGCCACGGCTGCGCCCCCCCTCTCCCTTGGCCCTATATATAGTGGGGGGAAGGGAGGGCAGCAACACCGAAGCCCTGGTGCCTCCCTCTCCCTCCCATGACACATCTCCCTCCTCCCGCAGCGCTTGGCGAAGCCCTGTTGGAATCCCGCTACTTCCACCACCACGCCGTCGTGTTGCTGGATCTCCATCAAGCTCTCCTCCCCCCTTGCTGGATCAAGAAGGAGGAGACGTCGCTGCTCCGTACGTGTGTTGAACGCGGAGGTGCCGTCCGTTCGGCGCTAGGATCATCGGTGATTTGGATCACGACGAGTACGACTCCATCAACCCCGTTCTCTTGAACGCTTCCGCGCGCGATCTACAAGGGTATGTAGATCCACTCCTCCCTCGTTGCTAGATGACTCCATAGATATATCTTGGTGACACGTAGGAAAATTTTTGAATTTATGCTACGTTCCCCAACAGTGGCATCATGAGCTAGGTCTATGCGTAGTTTCTATGCACGAGTAGAACACAAAGTAGTTGTGGGCGTTGATTTTGTTCAATATGCTTACCGTTACTAGTCCAATCTTGATTCGGTGGCATTGTGGGATGAAGAGGCCCGGGCCGACCTTACACGTACTCTTACGTGAGACTGGTTCCACCGACTGACATGCACTAGTTGCATAAGGTGGCTAGCGGGTGTCTGTCTCTCCCACTTTAGTCGGATCGAATGCGATGAAAAGGGTCCTTATGAAGGGTAAATAGCAATTGGCATATCACGTTGTGGTTTTTGCGTAGGTAAGAAACGTTCTTGCTAGAAACCCATAGCAGCCACGTAAAACATGCAAACAACAATTAGAGGACGTCTAACTTGTTTTTGCAGGGTATGCTATGTGATGTGATATGGCCAAAAGGATGTGATGAATGATATATGTGATGTATGAGATTGATCATGTTCTTGTAATAGGAATCACGACTTGCATGTCGATGAGTATGACAACCGGCAGGAGCCATAGGAGTTGTCTTAATTTATTTATGACCTGCGTGTCAACATAACCGACATGTATTTACTTTACTTTATTGCTAACCGTTAGCGGTAGTAGTAGAAGTAATAGTTGACGAGACAACTTCATGAAGACACGATGATAGAGATCATGATGATGGATATCATGGTGTCATGCCGGTGACGATGATGATCATGGAGCCCTGAAGATGGAGATCAAGAGGAGCAAAGTGATGATGGCCATATCATGTCACTATTTGATTGCATGTGATGTTTATCATGTTTATGCATCTTCTTTACTTAGAACGACGGTAGTAAATAAGATGATCCCTCATTAAAATTTCAAGAAAGTGTTCCCCCTAAATGTGCACTGTTGCGAAAGTTCGTCGTTTCGAAGCACCACGTGATGATCGGGTGTGATAGATTCTTACGTTCGAATACAACGGGTGTTGACGAGCCTAGCATGTATAGACATGGCCTCGGAACACATGCAAAATACTTAGGTTGACTTGACAAGCCTAGCATGTACAGACATGGCCTCGGAACACAAGAGACCGAAAGGTCGAGCATGAGTCGTCTAGAAGATACGATTAACATGAAGATGTTCACCGATGTTGACTAGTCCGTCTCACGTGATGATCGGACACGGCCTAGTTGACTCGAATCATGTAATCACTTAGATGACTAGATGGATGTCTATCTGAGTGGGAGTTCATAAGATGAACTTAATTATCCTAAACATAGTCAAAAGGTCTTCACAAATTATGTCGTAGCTCGCGCTTCAGTTCTACTGTTTAGATATGTTTCTAGAGAAAATTTAGTTGAAAGTTGATAGTAGCAATTATGCGGACTAAGTCCGTAAACTGAGGATTGTCCTCATTGCTTCATAGAAGGCTTATGTCCTTAATGCACCGCTCAGTATGCTGAACCTGGAACGTCGTCTGTGGATGTTGCGAACATCTGACATACACATTTTGATAACTACGTGATAGTTCAGTTAAACGGTTTAGAGTTGAGGCACCGAAGACGATTTTGAAACGTCGCGAAACATATGAGATGTTTCGAGGGCTGAAATTGGGATTTCAGGCTCGTGCCCACGTCAAGAGGTATAAGACCTCCGACGATTTTCTTAGCCTGCAAACTAAGGGAGAAAATCTCAATTGTTGAGCTTGTGCTCAGATTGTCTGAGTACAACAATCATTTGAATCGAGTGGGAATTGATCTTCCAGATGAGAAAGTGATGTTTCTCCGAAGTCATTACCACCAAGCTGCTAGAGCTTCGTGATGAACTATAATATATCAGGGACATATATGATGATCCTTGAGATATTCGCGATGTTTGACACCACAAAAGTAGAAATCAAGAAGGAGCATCAATTGTTGATGGTTGGTGAAACCACTATTTTCAAGAAGGGCAAGGGCACGAAGGGATACTTCATGAAACGGCAATTCAGCTGCTGCTCTAGTGAAGAAAACCAAGGTTGAACCCAAACCCGAGACTAAGTGCTTCTGTGATAAAGGGAACAGCCACTGGAGCAGAATTACCCTAGATACTTGGTAGATAAGAAGGCTGGCAAGGTCGATAGAAGTATATTGGATGTATTATGTTAATGTGTACTTTACTAGTACTCCTAGTAGCACCAGGGTATAAGATACCGGTTCGGTTGCTAAGTGTTAGTAACTCGAAATAAAAGCTACGGAATAAACAGAGACTAGCTAAAGGTGAGCTGACGATATGTGTTGGAAGTGTTTCCAAGGTTGATATGATCAAGCATCGCACGCTCCCTCTACCATCGAGATTGGTATTAAAACCTAAATAATTGTTATTTGGTGTTTGCGTTGAGCATAGACATGATTGGATTATGTCTATCGTGATACGGTTATTCATTTAAGGAGAATAACGGTTACTTTGTTTATTTGAATAATACCTTCAATGGTCTTGCACCTAAAATGAATGGTTCATTGAATCTCGATCGTAGTGATACACATGTTCATGCCAAAAGATAGTAATGATAGTACCACCTACTTGTGGCACTTCCACGTAAGTCATATCGGTATAAAACGCATGAAGAAGCTCCATGTTGATGGATCTTTGGGCTCACTTGTTTTGAAAGGTTTGAGACATGCGAACCATGTCTATTGGTGTATATGTGTTGGGTTTCGTAGTAATTTCAAAAAAATTCCTACGCACACGCAAGATCATGTGATGCATAGAAACGAGAGGGGAGAGTGTTGTCTACGTACCCAACGCAGACCGACTGCGGAAGCGCTGACACGACGTAGAGGAAGTAGTCGTACGTCTTCACGATCCAACCGATCAAGCACCGAAGCTACGGCACCTCCGAGTTCGAGCACACGTTCAGCTCGATGACGGTCCCCGGACTCCGATCCAGCAAAGTGTCGGGGAAGAGTTCCATCAGCACGACGGCGTGGTGACGATCTTGATGCACTACAGCAGCAGGGCTTCGCCTAAACTCCGCTACAGTATTATCGAGGAATATGGTGGCTGGGGGCACTGCACACGGCTAAGGAATAGATCATGTGGATCAACTTGTTTGTTTCTGGGGTGCCTCTGCCTCAGTATATAAAGGAGCCAAGGCGGAGGGGCGCCGGCCAGGAGGAGGGCGCAAGAGGAGTCCCACTC
>NC_041380.1:608028313-608061201 GCF_002162155.2 Triticum dicoccoides | reverse complement strand
AAAGAGGGAGAGGGGGGCCGGCCACCTCTCCTAGTCCTAATAGGACTAGGGGAGGGGGAGGTGTGCAGCCACCTTGGGCTGCCCCTTTCTCCTTTCCACTAAGGCCCATGAAGGCCCATATGGCTCCCGGGGGGTTCCGGTAACCTCCCGGTAATCCGGTAAAATCCCGATTTCACCCGGAACACTTCCGATATCCAAACATAGGCTTCCAATATATCAATCTTTACATCTCGACCATTTCGAGACTCCTCGCCATGTCCGTGATCACATCCGAGACTCCAAACAACCTTCGGTACATCAAAATGCATAAACTCATAATATAACTGTCATCGTAACCTTAAGCGTGCGGACCCTACGGGTTCGAGAACAATGTAGACATGACCGAGACACGTCTCCGGTCAATAACCAATAGCGGGACCTGGATGCCCATATTGGCTCCTACATATTCTACGAAGATCTTTATCGGTCAGACCGCATAACAACATACGTTGTTCCCTTTGTCATCGGTATGTTACTTGCCCGAGATTCGATCGTCGGTATCCAATACCTAGTTCAATCTCGTTACCGGCAAGTCTCTTTACTCGTTCCATAATACATCATATCCCAACTAACATATTAGTTGTAATGCTTGCAAGGCTTATGTGATGTGCATTACCGAGAGGGCCCAGAGATACCTCTCCGATAATCGAAGTGACAAAACCTAATCTCAAAATACGCCAACCCAACATGTACCATTGGAGACACCTGTAGTACTCCTTTATAATCACCCAGTTACGTTGTGACGTTTGGTAGTACCCAAAGTGTTCCTCCGGTAAACGGGAGTTGCATAATCTCATAGTTATAGGAACATGTATAAGTCATGAAGAAAGCAATAGCAACACACTAAACGATCGGGTGCTAAGCTAATGGAATGGGTCATGTCAATCAGATCATTCAACTAATGATGTGACCTCGTTAATCAAATAACAACTCATTGTTCATGGTCAGGAAACATAACCATCTTTGATTAACGAGCTAGTCAAGTAGAGGCATACTAGTGACACTTTGTTTGTCTATGTATTCACACATGTATTATGTTTCCGGTTAATACAATTCTAGCATGAATAATAAACATTTATCATGATTATAAGGAAATAAATAATAACTTTATTATTGCCTCTAGGGCATATTTCCTTCAGTCTCCCACTTGCACTAGAGTCAATAATCTAGATTACACCGTAATGATTCTAACACCCATGGAGCCTTGGTGCTGATCATGTTTTGCTCGTGGAAGAGGCTTAGTCAACGGGTCTGCAACATTCAGATCTGTATGTATCTTGCAAATCTCTATGTCTCCCACCTGGACTAGATCCCGGATGGAATTGAAGCGTCTCTTGATGTGCTTGGTTCTCTTGTGAAATCTGGATTCCTTTGCCAAGGCAATTGCACCAGTATTGTCACAAAAGATTTTCATTGGTCCCGATGCACTAGGTATGACACCTAGATCGGATATGAACTCCTTCATCCAGACTCCTTCGTTCGCTGCTTCCGAAGCATCTATGTACTCCGCTTCACATGTAGATCCCGCTACGATGCTTTGTTTAGAACTGCACCAACTGACAGCTCCACCGTTTAATGTAAACACGTATCCGGTTTGCGATTTAGAATCGTCCGGATCAGTGTCAAAGCTTGCATTAACGTAACCTTTTACGATGAGCTCTTTGTCACCTCCTTATACAAGAAACATATCCTTAGTCCTTTTCAGGTATTTCAGGATGTTCTTGACCGATGTCCAGTGATCCATTCCTGGATTACTTTGGTACCTCCCTGCTAGACTTATAGCAAGGCACACATCGGGTCTGGTACACAGCATTGCATACATGATAGATCCTATGGCTGATGCATAGGGAACATCTTTCATATTCTCTCTATCTTCTGCAGTGGTCGGGCATTGAGTCTTACTCAACTTCACACCTTGTAACACAGGCAAGAACCCTTTCTTTGCTTGATCCATTTTGAACTTCTTCAAAACTTTGTCAAGGTATGTGCTTTGTGAAAGTCCAATTAAGCGTCTTGATCTATCTCTATAGATCTTAATGCCTAATATGTAAGCAGCTTCACCGAGGTCCTTCATTGAAAAACTCTTATTCAAGTATCCCTTTATGCTATCCAGAAATTCTATATCATTTCCAATTAGTAATATGTCATCCACATATAATATCAGAAATGCTACAGAGCTCCCACTCACTTTCTTGTAAATACAGGCTTCTCCGAAAGTCTGTATAAAACCAAATGCTTTGATCACACTATCAAAGCGTTTATTCCAACTCCGAGAGGCTTGCACCAGTCCATAAATGGATCGCTGGAGCTTGCATACTTTGTTAGCTCCCTTTGGATCGACAAAACCTTCCGGTTGCATCATATACAACTCTTCTTCCAGAAATCCATTCAGGAATGCAGTTTTGACATCCATCTGCCATATTTCATAATCATAAAATGCGGCAATCGCTAACATGATTCGGACGGACTTCAGCATTGCTACGGGTGAGAAGGTCTCATCGTAGTCAATCCCTTGAACTTGCCGAAAACCTTTTGCGACAAGTCGAGCTTTGTAGACAGTAACATTACCATCAGCGTCAGTCTTCTTCTTGAAGATCCATTTATTCTCAATTGCTTGCCGATCATCGGGCAAGTCAACCAAAGTCCATACTTTGTTCTCATACATGGATCCCATCTCAGATTTCATGGCTTCAAGCCACTTTGCGGAATCTGGGCTCACCATCGCTTCTTCATAGTTCGTAGGTTCATCATGATCTAGTAGCATGACTTCCAGAACAGGATTACCGTACCACTCTGGTGCGGATCTTACTCTGGTTGATCTACGAGGTTCAGTAGTATCTTGATCTAAAGTTTCATGATCATTATCATTAGCTTCCTCACTAACTGGTGTAGGTGTCACTGAAACAGTTTTCTGTGATGTACTACTTTCCAGTAAGGGAGCAGGTACAATTACCTCGTCAAGTTCTACTTTCCTCCCACTCACTTCTTTCGAGAGAAACTCCTTCTCTAGAAAGGATCCATTCTTAGCAACGAATATCTTGCCTTCGGATCTGTGATAGAAGGTGTACCCAACAGTCTCCTTTGGGTATCCTATGAAGACACATTTCTCCGATTTGGGTTCGAGCTTATCAGGTTGAAGCTTTTTCACATAAGCATTGCAGCCCCAAACTTTAAGAAACGACAACTTTGGTTTCTTGACAAACCATAGTTCATAAGGTGTCGTCTCAACGGATTTTGATGGTGCCCTATTTAACGTGAATGCGGCCGTCTCTAAAGCATAACCCCAAAAGGATAGCGGTAAATCTGTAAGAGACATCATAGATCGCACCATATCTAGTAAAGTACGATTACGACGTTCGGACACACCATTACGCTGTGGTGTTCCGGGTGGCGTGAGTTGCGAAACTATTCCACAGTTTTTCAAATGTACACCAAACTCGTAACTCAAATATTCTCCTCCACGATCAGATCGTAGAAACTTTATTTTCTTGTTACGATGATTTTCAACTTTACTCTGAAATTCTTTGAACTTTTCAAATGTTTCAGACTTATGTTTCATTAAGTAGATATACCCATATCTGCTTAAATCATCTGTGAAGGTGAGAAAATAACGATATCCGCCACGAGCCTCAATATTCATCGGACCACATACATCCGTATGTATGATTTCCAACAAATCTGTTGCTCTCTCCATAGTACCGGAGAACGGTGTTTTAGTCATCTTGCCCATGAGGCACGGTTCGCAAGTACCAAGTGATTCATAATCAAGTGGTTCCAAAAGTCCATCAGTATGGAGTTTCTTCATGCGCTTTACACCGATATGACCTAAACGACAGTGCCACAAATAAGTTGCACTTTCATTATCAACTCTGCATCTTTTGGCTTCAACATTATGAATATGTGTATTACTACTATCGAGATTCAATAAGAATAGACCACTCTTCAAGGGTGCATGACCATAAAAGATATTACTCATATAAATAGAACAACCATTATTCTCTGATTTAAATGAATAATTGTCTCGCATCAAACAAGATCCAGATATAATGTTCATGCTCAACGCTGGCACCAAATAACAATTATTTAGGTCTAATATTAATCCCGAAGGTAGATGTAGAGGTAGCGTGCCGACCGCGATCACATCGACTTTGGAACCGTTTCCCACGCGCATCGTCACCTCGTCCTTTGCCAGTGCCCGCTTATTCCGTAGTCCCTATTTCGAGTTGCAAATATTAGCAATAGAACCAGTATCAAATACCCAGGTGCTACTGCGAGCTCTAGTAAGGTATACATCAATAACATGTATATCACATATACCTTTGTTCACCTTGCCATCCTTCTTATCCGCCAAATACTTGGGGCAGTTCCGCTTCCAGTGACCAGTCTTCTTGCAGTAGAAGCACTCAGTTTCAGGCTTAGGTCCAGACTTGGGTTTCTTCTCTTGAGCAGCAACTTGCTTGCCGTTCTTCTTGAAGTTCCCCTTTTTCTTCCCTTTGCCCTTTTTCTTGAAACTAGTGGTCTTGTTAACCATCAACAATTGATGCTCCTTCTTGATTTCTACCTCCGCAGCTTTCAGCATTGCGAAGAGCTCGGGAATAGTCTTGTTCATCCCTTGCATATTATAGTTCATCACGAAGCTCTTGTAGCTTGGTGGCAGTGATTGGAGAATTCTGTCAATGACGCAATCATCCGGAAGATTAACTCCCAATTGAATCAAGTGATTATTATACCCAGACATTTTGAGTATATGCTCACTGACAGAACTGTTCTCCTCCATCTTGCAGCTATAGAACTTATTGGAGACTTCATATCTCTCAGTCCGAGCATTTTCTTGAAATATTAACTTCAACTCCTAGAACATCTCATATGCTCCATGACGTTCAAAACGTCGTTGAAGTCCCGATTCTAAGCCGTAAAGCATGGCACACTGAACTATCGAGTAGTCATCAGCTTTGCTCTGCCAGACGTTCATAACATCTGGTGTTGCTCCAGCAGCAGGCCTGGCATCCAGCGGTGCTTCCAGGACGTAATTCTTCTGAGCAGCAATGAGGATAATCCTCAAGTTACGGACCCAGTCCGTATAATTGCTACCATCATCTTTCAACTTTGCTTTCTCAAGGAATGCATTAAAATTCAACGGAACAACAGCACGAGCCATCTATCTACAATCAACAAAAACAAGCAAGATACTATCAGGTACTAAGTTCATGATAAGTTTAACTTCAATTAATCAAATTACTTAAGAACTCCCACTTAGATAGACATCCCTCTAATCTTCTAAGTGATTACGTGATCCAAATCAACTAAACCATAACCGATCATCACGTGAGATGGAGTAGTTTTCAATGGTGAACATCGTTATGTTGATCATATCTACTATATGATTCATGCTCGACCTTTCGGTCTCCGTGTTCCGAGGCCATATCTGCATATGATAGGCTCGTCAAGTTTAACCTGAGTATTCTGTGTGTGCAAAACTGGCTTGCACCTGTTGTAGATGGACGTAGAGCTTATCACACCCGATCATCACCTGGTGTCTGGGCACGACGAACTTTGGCAATGGTGCATACTCAGGGAGAACACTTCTTGATAATTTAGTGAGAGATCATCTTATAATGCTACCGTCAATCAAAGCAAGATAAGATGCATAAAAAGATAAACATCACATGCAATCAATATAAGTGTCAGGACCCCGACTCAATGCCACATCGATCTAGCATGTAACACCTCATATCGCTTTGCGGCCTCACGCACGGTATTCCCACGGGTGTCGCCTTACCTTTGCCCGGGACCGTTTGCGTCTTTTGGCACACGTATATGATAGTGTCGCTAGCATCCATATGATAAGGAGCCCGGGCTGACATGGCTAGTCGTAAACCCAAAGTGGCCCAAACTTACAGGGACAGGCATCCGTGACCCAACATCGAACGTGTCGGTCATCAGCGAGTGAATCCAGGCTGTAGCACTGGGCTAGTAGGACTCCGGTGAACCGGGCTGTAGCGGGCTAACAGGACTCCGATATTCATCGCGTGACATTTCCCCGAAGGGACAGACACAGGAACGAAGAAGGACACATGCCGGCCAGCCTAAGTGTTCCGGAGCAGTAGCAAGCTACCATGGCTCAGTGAAACACTAGGAGACATTTCCCGGTAAGAGAGGCTACTAAGGATAAACAACTAGATGGTCAGATCCCACACATACCAAGCATTTCAATAGCATACACACAATATGCTCGATATGTGCAATACAACATGGCATCACAAAATGACTCTACGACCCAAGTATTTATTCAATAGGCTCCGAGGAGCGAGATATTACACACAGGGGTCTCACGACCCAACATTCAGAGCATACAAGTCAAAACACAAGCGGAAGCTATCATGTCTGAGTACAGACATCTAGAAATGAAAAAGGCTGAGAAGCCTGACTATCTACCAGATCCTGCCGAGGGCTCAAGATCGTAGCTGAGGTAACAAGCTAAACGTCGAAGTCCACGCGAAACTACTAGTGAGACCGAAGTCTCTCTGCAAAAACATAAAATAGGCAAACGTGAGTACAAATGTACCCAGCAAGACTTACATCAGAACTATCTACATATGCATCATTATCAACAAAGGGGATGGTGGGGTTTAACTGCAGCAAGCCAGCTTTGACTCGGTGGCTATCCTGAACTACGACTGCAAGTAACTCTTTTGAGGTGGCGCACACGAGTCCACATATTCACCATATCAATACACCACTATGGATCCGCTCTTGTCTCCCTACGAGAACGCCATCCATAGCACTCACGCTTATCTTGCGCATTTTAGAGTATCCACTTTCACTTGTCTATGAACTGATATAAGCAACCCAGAAGTCCTTTTCCGCGGACACGGCTATTCGAATAGATGATGTTAACCCTGCAGGAGTGTACTTCTTCATACATGTTTCCACCACTTAGCGTCTGCACACGACATGTGCTCGGCAGACTTCAAGCGAAAGCCGACGTGGGTGTAGACCACGACCTACCTAAACACTCAAGTCTCTAGTCCAGGTTTATCGCCTATTCGGGTTCCATCCATGAGGAGATCCGGCCGGAGTTTCGCTCACAGCCCCAAACGATGTGAACAGGGTTCCCGAGATACCAAACGGGCATCCGGTACACCGTGCCACGTACCTACCGCATCACAGCCTACCCCTACTGTCAGCGCTGTCCACGGCCTCCAGTAAGCTACAAACACCAGAAACTACTTGCAACTCCTGGACAGAGGACTAGGGTGAATAAGAAGTCGAGCGGGGTCATATTTCAGGGCCCAATGTATGGTAGTAGCTGAATCATGGATCACAAACACAGAACTCAGTTCCTAAGGACGGCTTCAATGAGACAACCCACCATGTACTCCTACATGGCCTCTCACCGCTACCTTTACCAAATCGTGTTCACCACTTAGCTCACACACAGTAGGACATGTTCACACCCCTCTGATTCATCCCCGATGAACCAGACCTGACTCAACTCTAAGCAATAGCAGGCATGACAAACAAACATGAATGAGTAGGCACATCAGGGCTCAAACAACTCCTACTCATGCTAGTGGGTTTCATCTATTTACTGTGGCAATGACAGGTCATGCAAAGGACAAGGGGTTCAGCTACCGCAGCAAGTAACAGATGAATCGGTGTTGTCCTGATGCAGTAAAAGAGAGTAGGAGCGAGAGAGTAGGATTGTATCGGAATGAACAAGGGGGTTTTGCTTGCCTGGCACTTCTGAAGATAACATTGAGTCTTCATCAGTGTCAACGATCACATCATCGGTATCACGTCTATCGAGAGGGGACAAATACCGGCAACACAGAAGGGAACACAATCAATGCAATGCACAATATGATGCATGATCATGACAGGGCAAAATGAATGTGTTTTGGGCTAATGCAACTAGCAACAGATTAAATGAAGTTGGTTTGAATACAAGATTCAAATTCAAACTCCATATGTGATTATTCAAATGCCATTTAATTGATTTGTGCTAAAAAGCAGCTATAAGTTGTTCTAACATGCATGAAAATGGTACAGATGGATTCCTTGGATTTTTCTGATAATTTTTCATATATAATTTATTTAATTTGGAGTTACGGTTAATTTTCTATGATTTATTGAAGTTTAGGGCATTTTCTGAATTTAATAAATCATTTCTGATTTATTTAAAACTCCAGAAAACAATTACTGCGTCAGCCTGATGTCATGATGACGTCAGCAGGTTAACATGGCACAGTCCAGTCAAACCTGACAATGGGTCCCGCATGTCAGTGAAATTAGTTTAGTTAGAATTTAATTAAACTAAACTGGGTTAATTAACAGGGCTGGGCCCCACCTGTCAGTGAGTCAGGGGGTTAGCTAAAATTTAATTAGCATCTAAACTAAATTAGTAGGGCCCCGGGCCCACATGTAAATGACCCAGGGGAGGTCAAACCCCTGGTCAACAGGGCCTAACACGCCGGCGGTTCGTCGCCGGTGGCAACAGGCGCGGCGGAGGGCTCGGGCTCGCTCCTCCGGCGTCCAAATGGACGGAGGAGAGCGGCTACGGAGAGCTGGAGCCCACCCGCGCCCGTTTCAGCAAGCAGCAGCAGCTAGGGCGGCCGGAGACGATGGCCTCGAGCTCGGCAGCGGCGGCCGGAGCTCGGGCGTGCTCGGTTTCGGCGTTACACGGCACGGCGGGCGCGGCCGATGGGCTCTACGGCATGCTGGGGTCACCAGGAACACCCGGAGGCAACGAGCGCAGGCGGAGGAGCTCGGGAGCACGGAGCTCACCGGCCATGGCGGACGACGGCTTCGGGTGCTCGTGGGGCGGCGGCTACAGGGTGCGCGCGAGAGAGAGAGGTGAGGGGAAACGACGGCAAGCTCACAGGGAGGCCGCAGGGTGGCTCAGTGGGCTCGGGGACGCTTCTGCGACGGAGAATTGACGGCGGCGATCTCCGGTGGCCGACGAGGGGAACAGCGATGGTGGCGGCGTTGCAGCGCGTCCGGGACCTCGTGGCTCGGTGGAGGGGAAGAGGGGGTCGAGGCGGAGCCTCTAGGCTGCTCAAGGGAACGAGGGAGAGACCATGGCCGCGGTGGTTCTCGTCGGCGGCGGCGGGCGTGTTCGGTGAGGGGAACAGAGGAGGGGGAGAGTGTTCGGGGAAGAGAGAGGGAGCAGCGAGGGAGGAAGAGGGGCGAGGGGGCACGAGGCGGCACCGAGAGGATGACGCGAGGCGTCGCGGTGTCCAGGCGATGCAGACGAGCAGGGTGGTGGCGTGGCGAGCTCGGGCGCGTGCGCCGAGTCCCTCCTCTTCCTACTGGCGCGAGGAGGAAGGCGACAGGGAGGAGGAGGTGGGCTGGGCCGGCCAGGGGGGGAGCTGGGCCGGCTGGGCTGGACAGGTAAGCGCCAGGTAAGTCTCTGTTTTATATTTTTCTGTTCTTTTTTATTTTTATTTAATTCTTTTGCCACTGTTTTGAATTTAAAATAATTCAAACAATGCCAAAAAATCCTCTGAATATTTTATATTGCTAGATGGACTTTTCCAAAAGCTTATAAAATATTTCAGGGGTATTTGAAATTATATTCTAGTTATATGAATATAATTCAAATTCAAATAGCTAATGAATTAAATCCAAAGTCCCAAAAATAAATCCTTAAAAATGTTCAATATTTTGGTTGGGACCAGAACCCTTACCAAAATTATCAAACATTTAAGAAGAGCATTTTGGAGCAATGAATGAGATTTCTAGGGTTTTTGCCCCTCTTTTATTTAAGTTTTGAGGCTTCTGAATTCCTCAATTCAAATTTCATTTGAATTAAAACATGATGCTCACATGAGGTCTAGCCTAGTGCATAACAGGACCAGGGATGTGACAACTCACCCCCACTAAACAAAAATCTCGTCCCGAGATTCAAGCGTAGGGTAAGGTGAAGGGTAACGCAGACTAGTATAATCTTCCCGATCCAGGGTGCACTTCAATGAACGTTGATTTGAAAACCATCTTTGTCTTGTCGTCTTGCTCTGAGAACTCCAGCTAATCATGACAAGAAGAGGAAAGGAAAACTCTGGAAGGATCGGTCTTCTCGAAGATCGAACAACTCAGGATTAACTCCCGGAATAAGACATAACAGCATCTCTCGAGCTGAGAGACGAAGTACACATCCATAGGAATTGGAGTGAAGCAGATGACGAGGTTCGCTAGGTAGACAACAATTCCACACCTAAGAAGGTGGTAAACGATTGTCAACGTAGCGAGGAGTTGAGTTGCCATGATACCACGAAGAAACATCCTGGAGGAGGGTGATTCATAGATTATTACCCTAAGTGGCAAAAAGAATTACCTTTGATCCAGAGATCATTGAAACTCTTCATACCAGCCTAAGGCAATCACAAGCGATCATTTGGAGGGGGTCGGTAGAATGGCATACTCGGACTTGGATGATGTGGATTACCTTGTTGAAAACAACGTAATGGATGAATTTGCTTATCACCGGAAATGGAAGAGACCCATGGTAGAATGGCACATTGGCGGTGCAAGCTGGGAACAAAATGCAAATGATGGGAATGATTCTGGTAACTAAGGAAGAACCCAACAATAGAGAGTGAATTCACTGTTTGAAAAGGTCATAGCATTGCCGAGGAAACTGAGAGCAAACCCAGTTAGTGCCGATGATAACACGTAGCGCTTGTGCGTGCTCTCAAGAACTTGAGCATTTCCATATTCATCTAGGTTTTATCAACAACCGCGTCAAGGGTGCTGACAACACAACATACTACCATGATGAATAGCGATGGACGATGCAGATGCGAAGGAGGATAACACTTTCTCAGATTTCACCTTAGCGAGGCCAAGCAAATAAAATCTGGATGATCGACCGAGAGACATTTAGCACTCCGCTTCTAATGTTCTCCTTGATGTGCTAGCGTAATCCACCCATAGATATGGTTTGATATCTAGAACATCAAGTAAAAGGTCGGACTTCGGAACACAGAAATCCATAGGGGCAACTAGGGAGTAAACCCTACGAAATCCCTATGGGGAGGTGGCCAACTTCATCAATCAAGATATTATAATAACAGGTCTTCCGGCTGGGTGTGTTGGCCACGACATCCACTTTACCGGTTATCGCGCGACCAATATTATAATTCTTGGGAAATATTCCAACCATCATATCTGCCTGAGATTCAGATCTGGTTGGTGTCAGGATATTCCAGACTCATCGAGTCTAGGAAGAAAAACGGAAGTTTGCAACACAAATCAACGAGATGACGTTGCGAGATTCTCGGGGAATGAACTACGATAGCAAGCTCCAAAACATGAGCTGGTTCTGCTACAAACATGTGAACACGTTGTCCCAGACAAGCATGACCACATAGTAGTCTTATAATAAAACACTACCGAGTTCGGGAGGGGGAACCATCAACGAGGGTATCGAAGTCTTGTGCATTACCATGGATTAACACTTAACTCCTTTTCTCGAACAAATCAGTCAGTGGCTTGGGGTGCTACGGAACACATATGGAATGGAGGTTGCAAGTCTCCGAACCACAGAATACTTTCGCACGTATGGATGACTGATTTGGGATGATTCCAAAGGAAACAACATTGACTTTCTCGAATCCACAGCGGCAACTTGCATCAGATGCACATGAATTAAAGGAAGTCACTACCTTCATCCAAACACATGCTTCATGAGCTAGCATGAACAAATGCTTTCAAAAGTTTCCAACACTAACTTAATGTTCAACAACAGCATGGAGGGGATAAGGATGTTGTCAATGGACTCAACAACAACTCATCGGAATTTCCATATCACTGGACTTCCACCATCGTGTGAACACGGTGATAGCATTGGTCAGACCCAAAAGATATAATGGTGTATGCTCGAGGGATCAACCACGAGGAAGACAACATTACGAGCATCGTTGGTTCTGACTTGATTTGACGATAGCCCACACTCAAATCAAAGGATTGATAAGACGATAGATCCAGCAACTGATCACAGGGACCAATCGATGAAGATATCATCTTTCTTCAACACACACTACACAAGAATATCCCTTTGGAACGAACTAAGTCAGGCAAGCTTTTATCTTCCAACCCTCCAAGTTGTTGTTTAGCTTAAGCAACTAGCTCAGGGATATCTAACACCGATTCTTGGAGAGAAGGTGCTTCACAAGAAACCAACTTGATCACGAGCTCAACATAGCGGTCAGGTGACAACCTGGTAATACTTCTGAGAAGATATTCAGAAAATCACGAACCACCGGTATGTTACTAAGCTCGAGAACAATCTTGCTTTTCAGGGCAAGACGATATGATCAATAGAGCAAGGATTTGAAATAATCCTAACTCATCGATCGAGGAGTGAACCAGGAGAAGGGACTAGGTAGCACGATCAATCTTAGAATGATGATTCAATAACCAACACACTAAGAATGAAATTATTGTCCTTTAACTACCCAGCAACGAGGTTGCTAGGCGTATTGATTTCACACATCACAATTCATTTGTCGGTATTCCGGTTGCATCGACACGAAGACCGAGGAATGACTAATGATGGCAAGAAGTATCACTGTACCAAGAGTTCATAGGATGGTGTGCAATTCCCATGACATTCTTGATATAAAGATGGTAATACTCCAAGGTAGAACAGAACAAAAGCTGGATTAGCAATTTGATCTGCGGAGCACAACTTCTTTGACCCAATCTTGGATATGGAAGAGGTACTGGAGTTCATTTCTCCTAGTCATTCTGGAATAGAATGGCTTGATCGACCACAAGAGTAATAGGTATCGATGAACGATTGCACGCATACTCTTGACTATCAATTGATAGACGAAGGTCAGTAGACAGCTAAAGAGGGACAACTCAAAGGAACATATAACTTTCTGAGTTGTGGATGCATGGATTAGTATGTCGAACCAAGTTCAACATATTTCTTCCGGATAACCCATGCAGAAAGGTAGAACTGGCAGAGTCACGATTTATGAATGGAGAATTCCTCAAGAATAATCCTGTTGTGATATTTCAGTTCAACGAGGAACTTCTGCCATAAGTAGTTCACGGTATTTGGAAGAAGAAGATACCACGGACTTCAAGGACTATCGCAAAGGTTACTAATATCCTAAAGGCGCTAGCAATTACTATCAACATGAAGTAGGTAGAGTGAATCTCGGGTTCAAGAACCCAGGAACAGAATACCTACTACTAAGTGGCATCACGGGATGCTTTCGAGAATAAAAGCCAGAATCATCACACTGGGTTCACAAAACATTGCTAGATTACTAGGTGACTCCCTAAACACCTAGGGCCATAATAGTGACTCCAACATAATGTCAAGGCAATAGAATACCTCAACTCAACAATTAGTGTGATTGAGCTGGCATAAAGGAGCATCGAAACCAGAGGGAAAGGATTTTGCAAATGCATCAGACTATTTAGAAACCTGGAATGACTCGGACAGCATAACGGCTGTAAATGCTCAGAAGAGATTTGAGACATTCACAAAAATGGTGGCATAACCACTCAGAAGCACAATATCAAGATTTCGAGATCAACAATTAACATACAGAAGTAGTAGAAACTGAAACGAGGCTTAAGTCCAACAATCTATAAGTCTACGGATTAGTAACACGTGATCCTGATAGAAAGAAGAGATAGCCTAGCTCTTAATCCCCGTAGGAAAGATAAGATGACTCAGATCAGAAGGGCATGAGGTATAAGGAGTAAAAAGAGCCTTACGTTCCATCCCACAATCAATTCCCTTACATAACTAAAGAATTTCTAGACTCAACTTCGACCAGTTGGCTTGGTAATCCTACAGGCAGTCAAGCTCTGATACCAACGCTGTCAGGACCCCGACTCAATGCCACATCGATCTAGCATGTAACACCTCATATCGCTTTGCGGCCTCACGCACGGTATTCCCACGGGTGTCGCCTTACCTTTGCCCGGGACCGTTTGCGTCTTTTGGCACACGTATATGATAGTGTCGCTAGCATCCATATGATAAGGAGCCCGGGCTGACATGGCTAGTCGTAAACCCAAAGTGGCCCAAACTTACAGGGACAGGCATCCATGACCCAACATCGAACGTGTCGGTCATCAGCGAGTGAATCCAGGCTGTAGCACTGGGCTAGCAGGACTCCGGTGAACCGGGCTGTAGCGGGCTAACAGGACTCCGATATTCATCGCGTGACATTTCCCCGAAGGGACAGACACAGGAACGAAGAAGGACACATGCCGGCCAGCCTAAGTGTTCCGGAGCAGTAGCAAGCTACCATGGCTCAGTGAAACACTAGGAGACATTTCCCGGTAAGAGAGGCTACTAAGGATAAACAACTAGATGGTCAGATCCCACACATACCAAGCATTTCAATAGCATACACACAATATGCTCGATATGTGCAATACAACATGGCATCACAAAATGACTCTACGACTCAAGTATTTATTCAATAGGCTCCGAGGAGCGAGATATTACACACAGGGGTCTCACGACCCAACATTCAGAGCATACAAGTCAAAACACAAGCGGAAGCTATCATGTCTGAGTATAGACATCTAGAAATGAAAAAGGCTGAGAAGCCTGACTATCTACCAGATCCTGCCGAGGGCTCAAGATCGTAGCTGAGGTAACAAGCTAAACGTCGAAGTCCACGCGAAACTACTAGTGAGACCGAAGTCTCTCTGCAAAAACATAAAATAGGCAAACGTGAGTACAAATGTACCCAGCAAGACTTACATCAGAACTATCTACATATGCATCATTATCAACAAAGGGGATGGTGGGGTTTAACTGCAGCAAGCCAGCTTTGACTCGGTGGCTATCCTGAACTACGACTGCAAGTAACTCTTTTGAGGTGGCGCACACGAGTCCACATATTCACCATATCAATACACCACTATGGATCTGCTCTCGTCTCCCTACGAGAACGCCATCCATAGCACTCACGCTTATCTTGCGCATTTTAGAGTATCCACTTTCACTTGTCTATGAACTGATATAAGCAACCCAGAAGTCCTTTTCCGCAGACACGGCTATTCGAATAGATGATGTTAACCCTGCAGGGGTGTACTTCTTCATACATGTTTCCACCACTTAGCGTCTGCACACGACATGTGCTCGGCAGACTTCAAGCGAAAGCCGACGTGGGTGTAGACCACGACCTACCTAAACACTCAAGTCTCTAGTCCAGGTTTATCGCCTATTCGGGTTCCATCCATGAGGAGATCCGGCCGGAGTTTCGCTCACAGGCCCAAACGATGTGAACAGGGTTCCAGAGATACCAAACGGGCATCCGGTACACCGTGCCACGTACCTACCGCATCACAGCCCACCCCTACGGTCAGCGCTGTCCACGGCCTCCAGTAAGCTACAAACACCAGAAACTACTTGCAACTCCTGGACAGAGGACTAGGGTGAATAAGAAGTCGAGCGGGGTCATATTTCAGGGCCCAATGTATGGTAGTAGCTGAGTCATGGATCACAAACACAGAACTCAGTTCCTAAGGACGGCTTCAATGAGACAACCCACCATGTACTCCTACATGGCCTCTCACCGCTACCTTTACCAAATCGTGTTCACCACTTAGCTCACACACAGTAGGACATGTTCACACCCCTCTGATTCATCCCCGATGAACCAGACCTGACTCAACTCTAAGCAATAGCAGGCATGACAAACAAACATGAATGAGTAGGCACATCAGGGCTCAAACAACTCCTACTCATGCTAGTGGGTTTCATCTATTTACTGTGGCAATGACAGGTCATGCAAAGGACAAGGGGTTCAGCTACCGCAGCAAGTAACAGATGAATCGGTGTTGTCCTAATGCAGTAAAAGAGAGCAGGAGCGAGAGAGTAGGATTGTATCGGAATGAACAAGGGGGTTTTGCTTGCCTGGCACTTCTGAAGATAACATTGAGTCTTCATCAGTGTCAACGATCACATCATCGGTATCACGTCTATCGAGAGGGGACAAATACCGGCAACACAGAAGGGAACACAATCAATGCAATGCACAATATGATGCATGATCATGACAGGGCAAAATGAATGTGTTTTGGGCTAATGCAACTAGCAACAGATTAAATGAAGTTGGTTTGAATACAAGATTCAAATTCAAACTCCATATGTGATTATTCAAATGCCATTTAATTGATTTGTGCTAAACAGCAGCTATAAGTTGTTCTAACATGCATGAAAATGGTACAGATGGATTCCTTGGATTTTTCTGATAATTTTTCATATATAATTTATTTAATTTGGAGTTACGGTTAATTTTCTATGATTTATTGAAGTTTAGGGCATTTTCTGAATTTAATAAATCATTTCTGATTTATTTAAAACTCCAGAAAACAATTACTGCGTCAGCCTGACGTCATGATGACGTCAGCAGGTCAACATGGCACAATCCAGTCAAACCTGACAGTGGGTCCCGCATGTCAGTGAAATTAGTTTAGTTAGAATTTAATTAAACTAAACTGGGTTAATTAACAGGGCTGGGCCCCACCTGTCAGTGAGTCAGGGGGTTAGCTAAAATTTAATTAGCATCTAAACTAAATTAGCAGGGCCCCGGGCCCACATGTAAATGACCCAGGGGAGGTCAAACCCCTGGTCAACAGGGCCTAACACGCCGGCGGTTCGTCGCCGGTGGCAACAGGCGCGGCGGAGGGATCGGGCTCGCTCCTCCGGCGTCCAAATGGACGGAGGAGAGCGGCTACGGAGAGCCGGAGCCCACCCGCGCCCGTTTCAGCAAGCAGCAGCAGCTAGGGCGGCCGGAGACGATGGCCTCGAGCTCGGCAGCGGCGGCCGGAGCTCGGGCGTGCTCGGTTTCGGCGTTACACGGCACGGCGGGCGCGGCCGATGGGCTCTACGGCATGCTGGGGTCACCAGGAACACCCGGAGGCAACGAGCGCAGGCGGAGGAGCTCGGGAGCACGAAGCTCACCGGCCATGGCGGACGGCGGCTTCGGGTGCTCGTGGGGCGGCGGCTACAGGGTGCGCGCGAGAGAGAGAGGTGAGGGGAAACGACGGCAAGCTCACAGGGAGGCAGCAGGGTGGCTCAGTGGGCTCGGGGACGCTTCTGCGACGGAGAATTGACGGCGGCGATCTCCGGTGGCCGACGAGGGGAACGGCGATGGTGGCGGCGTTGCAGCGCGTCCGGGACCTCGTGGCTCGGTGGAGGGGAAGAGGGGGTCGAGGCGGAGCCTCTGGGCTGCTCAAGGGAACGAGGGAGAGACCATGGCCGCGGTGGTTCTCGTCGGCAGCGGCGGGCGCGTTCGGTGAGGGGAACAGAGGAGGGGGAGAGTGTTCGGGGAAGAGAGAGGGAGCAGCGAGGGAGGAAGAGGGGCGAGGGGGCACGAGGCGGCACCGAGAGGATGACGCGAGGCGTCGCGGTGTCCAGGCGATGCAGACGAGCAGGGTGGTGGTGTGGCGAGCTCGGGCGCGTGCGCCGAGTCCCTCCTCTGCCTACTGGCGCGAGGAGGAAGGCGACAGGGAGGAGGAGGTGGGCTGGGCCGGCCAGGGGGGGGAGCTGGGCCGGCTGGGCTGGACAAGTAAGCGCCAGGTAAGTCTCTGTTTTATATTTTTCTGTTCTGTTTTATTTTTATTTAATTCTTTTGCCACTGTTTTGAATTTAAAATAATTCAAACAATGCCAGAAACTCCTCTGAATATTTTATATTGCTAGATGGACTTTTCCAAAAGCTTATAAAATATTTCAGGGGTATTTGAAATTATATTCTAGTTATATGAATATAATTCAAATTCAAATAGCTAATGAATTAAATCCAAAGTCCCAAAAATAAATCCTTAAAAATGTTCAATATTTTGGTTGGGACCAGAACCCTTACCAAAATTATCAAACATTTAAGAAGAGCATTTTGGAGCAATGAATGAGATTTCTAGGGTTTTTGCCCCTCTTTTATTTAAGTTTTGAGGCTTCTGAATTCCTCAATCAAATTTCATTTGAATTAAAACATGATGCTCACATGAGGTCTAGCCTAGTGCATAACAGGACCAGGGATGTGACAATAAGTGATATGATATGGCCATCATCATCTTGTGCTTGTGATCTCCATCTCCGAAGCACTGTCATGATCACCATCGTCACCGGCGCGACACCTTGATCTCCATCGTAGCATCGTTGTCGTCTCGCCAATCTTATGCTTCCACGACTATCACTACCGTTTAGTAATAAAGTAAAGCATTACATCGCGATTGCATTGCATACAATAAAGCGACAACCATATGGCTCCTGCCAGTTGCCGATAACTCGGTTACAAAACATGATCATCTCATACAATAAAATTCAGCATCATGCCTTGACCATATCACATCACAACATGCCCTGCAAAAACAAGTTAGACGTCCTCTACTTTGTTGTTGCAAGTTTTACGTGGCTGCTATGGGCTTAAGCAAGAACCAATCTCACCTACGCATCAAAACCACAACGATAGTTTGTCAAATAGACTCCGTTTTAACCTTCGCAAGGACCGGGCATAGCCACACTTGGTTCAACTAAAGTTGGAGAGACAGTCGCCCGCAAGCCACCTGTGTGCAAAGCACGTCGGGGGAACCGGTCTCGCGTAAGCGTACGCGTAAGGTTGGTCCGGGTCGTCTCGTCCAACAATGTCGCCGAACCAAAGTATGACATGCTGGTAGGCAGTATGACTTATATTGCCCACAACTCACTTGTGTTCTACTCGTGCATATAACATCAACATAAATAACCTAGGCTCGGATGCCACTGTTGGGTTTCGTAGTAATTTCAAAAAAATTCCTAAGCACACGCAAGATCATGTGATGCATAGCAACGAGAGGGGAGAGTGTTGTCTACGTACCCAACACAGACCGACTGCGGAAGCGCTGACACAACGTAGAGGAAGTAGTCGTACGTCTTCACGATCCAACCGATCAAGCACCGAAGCTACGGCATCTCCGAGTTCGAGCACACGTTCAGCTCGATGACGATCCCCGGACTCCGATCTAGCAAAGTGTCAGGGAAGAGTTCCGTCAGCACGACGGTGTGGTGACGATCTTGATGCACTACAGCAGCAGGGCTTCGCCTAATCTCCGCTACAGTATTATCGAGGAATATGGTGGCTGGGGGCACCGCACACGGCTAAGGAATAGATCACGTGGATCAACTTGTGTGTTTCTGGGGTGCCTCTGCCTCAGTATATAAAGGAGCCAAGGGGGAGGGGGGCGCCGGCCAGGAGGAGGGCGCAGGAGGAGTCCCACTCCTTCCGGGAGTAGGACTCCCCCCCCCCCCAATCCTAGTTGGACTAGGATTCCCCGAGGGGGAAAGAGGGAGAGGGGGGCCGGCCACCTCTCCTAGTCCTAATAGGACTAGAGGTGCGCAGCCACCGTGGGCTGCCCCTTTCTCCTTTCCACTAAGGCCCATGAAGGCCCATATGGCTCCCGGGGGGTTCCGGTAACCTCCCGGTAATCCGGTAAAATCCCGATTTCACCCGGAACACTTCCGATATCCAAACATAGGCTTCCAATATATCAATCTTTATGTCTCGACCATTTCGAGACTCCTCGTCATGTCCGTGATCACATCCGGGACTCCGAACAACCTTCGGTACATCAAAATGCATAAACTCATAATATAACTGTCATCGTAACCTTAAGCGTGCGGACCCTACGGGTTCGAGAACAATGTAGACATGACCGAGACATGTCTCCGGTCAATAACCAATAGCGGGACCTGGATGCCCATATTGGCTCCTACATATTCTACGAAGATCTTTATCGGTCAGACCGCATAACAACATACGTTGTTCCCTTTGTCATCGGTATGTTACTTGCCCGAGATTCGATCGTCGGTATCCAATACCTAGTTCAATCTCATTACCGGCAAGTCTCTTTACTCGTTCCGTAATACATCATCTCCTAACTAACATATTAGTTGTAATGCTTGCAAGGCTTATGTGATGTGCATTACCGAGAGGCCCCAGAGATACCTCTCCGACAATCGGAGTGACAAAACCTAATCTCGAAATACGCCAACCCAACATGTACCATTGGAGACACATGTAGTACTCCTTTATAATCACCCAGTTACGTTGTGACGTTTGGTAGTACCCAAAGTGTTCCTCCGGTAAATGGGAGTTGCATAATCTCATAGTTATAGGAACATGTATAAGTCATGAAGAAAGCGATAGCAACACACTAAACGATCGGGTGCTAAGCTAATGGAATGGGTCATGTCAATCAGATCATTCAACTAATGATGTGACCTCGTTAATCAAATAACAACTCATTGTTCATGGTCAGGAAACATAACCATCTTTGATTAACGAGCTAGTCAAGTAGAGGCATACTAGTGACACTTTGTTTGTCTATGTATTCACACATGTATTATGTTTCCGGTTAATACAATTCTAGCATGAATAATAAACATTTATCATGATTATAAGGAAATAAATAATAACTTTATTATTGCCTCTAGGGCATATTTCCTTCAATATGCATGAAGAAACTCCATGCGAATGGACCATTTGGACTCACTTGATTTTGAATCACTTGAGACATGCAAATCATACCACATGGGCAAGATGACTGAAAGCCTCGTTTTCAGTAAAATGGAACTAGAAAGCAACTTGTTGGAAGTAATACATTTTGATGTGTGCAATCCAATGAGTGCTGAGGCATGTAGTGGATATCGTTATGTTCTTACTTCACAGATGATTTGAGTAGATGTTGAGTATATTTACTTGATGAATCACGAGTCTGGATTATTGAAAGGTTCAAGTAATTTCAGGGTGAAGTTGAAACATCGACGTGACAAGAGGATAAAATATCTATGATATGATCATAGAGATGAATATCTGAATTACGAGTTTGCTGAAGAATTAAGACATTGTGGAAATTGTTTCACAACTAATACAGCCTGGAACACCATAGTGTGATGGTGTGTCCGAACATCATAACTGCACCCTATTGGATATGATGCATACCATGATGTCTCTTGTCGAATTACCACAATAGTTTATGGGTTAGGCATTAGAGACAACCACATTCACTTTAAAAGGGGAACCACGTAATTCCGATGATATGACACCGTATGAACTATGGTTTAGGGAAACCTAAGCTGTCATTTCTTAGAAGTTTGGGGCTGCGACGCTTATGTGAAAAAGTTTCAGGCTGATAAGCTCGAACCCAAAGCGGATAAATGCATCTTCATAGGACACCCAAAACAGTTGGGTATAGCTCCTGTCTCAGATCCGAAAGCAATAAGGGATTGTTTCTGGAATCGGGTCCTTTCTCGAGGAAAAATTTCTCTCGAAAGAATTGAGTGGGGGGATGGTGGAGACTTGATGAGGTTATTGAACCATCTCTTCAACTAGTGTGTGGCAGGGCACAGGAAGTTGTTCCTGTGGCACCTACACCAATTGAAGTGGAAGCTTATGATAGTGATCATGAAACTTCATATCAAGTCACTACCAAACCTCGTGGGATGACAAGGATGCGTACTACTTCAGAGTGGTACGTAATCCTGTCTTGGAAGTCATGTTGCTAGACAACAATGAACCTACGAGCTATGGAGAAGCGATGGTGGGCCCGGATTCCGATAAATGGATCGAGGCCATAAAATCCGAGAGAGGATCCATGTATGAAAACAAAGTGTAGACTTTGGCAGAACGGCTCGATGGTCGTAAGGCTGTTGAGTATAGATGGATTTTAAAAGGAAGACAGACAATGATGGTAAGTATCACCATTAAGAAAGCTCGACTTGTCGTTAAGATTTTTCCGACAAGTTCAAGGAGTTGACTATGATGAGACTTTCTCACTCGTAGCGATGCTAAGAGTCTGTTGGAATTATATTAGCGATTACTGCATTGTTTATGAAATATTGCAGATAGGATGTCAAAAAACATTGTTTTCTCAACGTTTTTCTTGAGGAAAGGTTGTATGTGATACAACCGGAAGGTTTTGTCAATCCTGAAAGATGCTAATAAGTATGCAAAGCTCCAGCAATCCTTCTGAGGACTGGAGTAAGCATCTCGGAGTTGGAATGTATGCTTTGATGAGATGATCAAAGATTTTGGGTGTATACAAAGTTTATGAGAAACTTGTATTTCCAAAGAAGTGAGTGGGAGCACTATAGAATTTCTGATGAATATATGTTGTTGACATATTGTTGATCAGAAATGACGTAGAATTTCTGGAAAGCATATAGGGTTATTTGGAAAGTATTTTTCAATGGAAAGCCTGGATTAAGCTACTTGAACATTGAGCATCAAGGTCTATAAGGATAGATCAAAAATTCTTAATGGTACTTTCAAATGAGCACATACCTTGACATGATCTTGAAGGTGTTCAAGATGGATCAGTCAAAGAAGGAGTTCTTGCCTGAGTTGTAAGGTATGAAGTTAAGACTTAAAGCTCGACCACGGCAGAAGAAAGAGGAAGGACAAAGGTCGTCCCCTATGCTTTTATCATAGGCTCTCTACAGTATGCTATGCTGTGTACCGCACCTGAAGTGTGCCTTGCCATGAGTCAGTCAAGGGGTACAAGAGTGATCCAAGAATGGATCACAGGACAGCGGTCAAAGTTATCCTTAGTAACTAGTGGACTAAGGAATTTTCTCGATTATGGAGGTGGTAAAAGAGTTCGTCGTAAAGGGTTACGCCGATGCAAACTTTGACACTAATCCATATTATTCTGAGTAGTAAACTGGATTCGTATAGTAGAACAGTTGTTTGGAATAGCTCCAAATAGAACGTGGTAGCTGCATCTAGGAGATGACATAGAGATTTGTAAAGCACACACGGATCTAAAAGGTTCAGATCCATTGGCTATAACATCGCTCACAAGCATAACATGATCAAACCCAGAACTCATCGAGTGTTAATCACATGGTAATGTGAACTAGATTATTGACTCTAGTAAACTCTTTGGGTGTTAGTCACATGGGGATGTGACCTTGAGTGTTAATCACATATCGATGTGAACTGGATTATTGACTCTAGTGCAAGTGGGAGACTGTTGGAAATATGCCCTAGAGGCAATAATAAATTAGTTATTATTATATTTCCTTGTTCACGATAATCGTTTATTATCCATGCTAGAATTGTATTGATAGGAAACTCAGATACATGTGTGGATACATAGACAACACCATGTCCCTAGTAAGCCTCTAGTTGACTAGCTCGTTGATCAATAGATGGTTACGGTTTCCTGACCATGGACAATGGATGTCATTGATAATGGGATCACATCATTAGGAGAATGATGTGATGGACAAAGACCCAATCCTAAGCCTAGCACAAGATCATGTAGTTCGTATGCTAAAGCTTTTCTAATGTCAAGTATCATTTCCTTAGACCATGAGATTGTGCAACTCCCGGATACCGTAGGAGTGCTTTGGGTGTGCGAAACGTCACAACGTAACTGGGTGACTATAAAGGTGCACTACGGGTATCTCCGAAAGTGTCTGTTGGGTTGGCACGAATCGAGACTGGGATTTGTCACTCCGTGTAAACGGAGAGGTATCTCTGGGCCCACTCGGTAGGACATCATCATAATGTGCACAATGTGATCAAGGAGTTGATCACGAGATGATGTCTTACAAAACGAGTAAAGAGACTTGCCGGTAACGAGATTGAACAAGGTATCGGGATACCGACGATCGAATCTCGGGCAAGTATCGTACCGCTAGACAAAGGGAATTGTATACGGGATTGATTAAGTCCTTGACATCGTGGTTCATCCGATGAGATCATCGTGGAACATGTGGGAGCCAACATGGGTATCCAGATCCCGCTGTTGGTTATTGACGGGAGAGTCATCTCGGTCATGTCTGCATGTCTCCTGAACCCGTAGGGTCTACACACTTAAGGTTCGGTGAAGCTAGGGTTATAGAGATATTAGTATGCGGTAACCCGAAAGTTGTTCGGAGTCCCAGATGAGATCCCGGACGTCACGAGGAGTTTCGGAATGGTCCGGAGGTAAAGATTTATATATGGGAAGTCTTGTTTTGGTCGCCGGAAAAGTTTTTCGCATTATCGGTATTGTACCAGGAGTGTCGAAAGGGGTCCGGGGGTCCACCAAGGGGGTCCACCTGCCCCGAGGGGCCACATGGTCGGTAGGGGTGTGCGCCTTGGCCTATATGGGCCAAGGGCACCAGCCCCAAGAGGCCCATGCGCCAAGAGATAAGGGAAAGGAAGAGTCCTAGAAGGGGAAGGCACCTCCTAGGTGCCTTGGGGAGGATGGACTCCTCCCTGGCCGCACCCTTCCTTGGAGGAAGGGCCAAGGCTGCCCCCCCCCTCTCCCTTGGCCCTATATATACTGGGGGGAAGGGAGGGCAGCAACACCGAAGCCCTGGCGCCTCCCTCTCCCTCCCATGACACATCTCCCTCCTCCCGCAGCGCTTGGCGAAGCCCTGTTGGAATCCCGCTACTTCCACCACCACGACGTCGTGCTGCTGGATCTCCATCAACCTCTCCTCCCCCCTTGCTGGATCAAGAAGGAGGAGACGTTGCTGCTCCGTACGTGTGTTGAACGCGGAGGTGCCGTCCGTTCGACGCTAGGATCATCGGTGATTTGGATCACGACGAGTACGACTCCATCAACCCCGTTCTCTTGAACGCTTCCGCATGCGATCTACAAGGGTATGTAGATCCACTCCTCCCTTGTTGCTAGATGACTCCATAGATAGATCTTGGTGACACGTAGGAAAAATTTTGAATTTATGCTACATTCCCCAACAGCCTCATGGGCAAGATGACTAAGACTCCGTTCTCCGGAACAATGGAGCGAGCAACAGATTTGTTGGAAATCATACATACTGATGTATGTGGTCCGATGAATATTGAGGCTCGCGATAGGTATCATTATTTTCTGATCTTCACAGATGATTTGAGAAGATATGAGTATATCTACTTAATGAAACACAAGTCTGAAATATTTGAAAAGTTCAAAGAATTTCAGAGTGAAGTGGAGAATCATCGTAAAAAAAAGTTTCTATGATATGATCGCGGAAGTAAAATATTTGAGTTACGAGTTCGGCCTTCAGTTAAAACAATGTGAATTAGTTTCACTACTCAAGCCACCTAGAACACCACAGTGTAATGGTGTGTCCGAACGTCGTAACCGTGCTTTATTAGATATGGTGCGATCTATGATGTCTCTTACCGATTACCACTATCGTTTTGGGGTTATGCATTAGAGACAACTACATTCACGTTAAATAGGGCACCATCCAAATCCGTTGAGACGACACCGTATGAACTATGGTTTGGCAAGAAACCTAAGCTGTCGTTTCTTAAAGTTTGAGGTTGCAATGCTTATGTGAAAAAGTTTCAACTTGATAAGCTCAAACCCAAATCGGAGAAGTGCGTCTTCATAGGATACCCAAAAGAAAATGTTGGGTACACCTTCTATCATAGATTCGAAGGCAACATATTCATTGCTGAGAATGGATCCTTTCTAGAGAAGGAGTTTCTCTCGAAAGAAGTGAGTGGGAGGAAAGTAGAACTTGATGAGATAACTATATCTGCTCCCTTATTGGAAAGTAGTTCATCACAGAAATCTGTTCCTGTGACTACTACACCAATTAGTGAGGAAGCTAATGATGATGATCATGTAACTTCAGATCAAGTTACTACCGAACCTCGTAGGTAAACCAGAGTGAGATCCGCACCAGAGTGGTACGGTAATCCTGTTCTGGAGGTCATCTTACTTGACCATGACGAGCCTACGAACTATGAGGAAGCGATGATGAGCCTAAATTCCACGGAATGGATTGAGGCCATGAAATCTGAGATGAGATCCATGTATGAGAACAAAGTATGGACTTTGATTGACTTGCCCATTGATCGGTGAGCCATTGAGATTAAATGGATCTTCAAGAGGAAGACGGGCGCTGATAGTAGTGTTACTATCTACAAAGCTAGAATTGTCGCAAAAAGGGTTTTCGACAAGTTCAAGGTGTTGACTACGATGAGAGTTTCTCACTCGTATCTATGCTTAAGTCTGTCCGAATCATGTTAGCAATTGCCGCATTTTATGAAATCTAGCAAATGGATAAACAAAACTGCATTCCTTAATAGGATTTATTAAAGAAGAGTTGTACTGTTGGAAATATGCCCTAGAGGCAATAATAAAATGGTTATTATTATATTTCTTTGTTCATGATAATTATCTATTGTTCATGCTATAATTGTGTTATCCGGAAATCGTAATACATGTGTGAATACATAGACCACAACACGTCCCTAGTGAGCCTCTAGTTGACTAGCTCGTTGATCAAAAGATAGTCATGGTTTCCTGACTATGGACATTGGATGTCATTGATAACAGGATCACATCATTAGGAGAATGATGTGATGGACAAGACCCAATCCTAAGCATGGCTCAAAGATCCTGTAGTTCGTTTGCTGCAGCTTTTCTGAATGTCAAGTATCATTTCCTTAGACCATGAGATTGTGCAACTCCCGGATACCGTAGGAGTGCTTTGGGTGTGCCAAATGTCACAACGTAACTAGGTGACTATAAAGGTACACTACAAGTATCTCCGAAAGTGTCTGTTGGGTTGGCACGAATCGAGACTGGGATTTGTCACTCTGCATGACGGAGAGGTATCGCTGGGCCCACTCGGTAATGCATCATCATAATGGGCTCAATGTGACCAAGTGGTTGATCACGGGATCATGCATTACGGTACAAGTAAAGTGACTTGCCGGTAACGAGATTGAACGAGGTATTGGGATACCGACAATCGAGTCTCGGGCAAGTAACGTACCGATTGACAAAGGGAATTGTATACGGATTGATTGAATCCTCGACATCGTGGTTCATCCGATGAGATCATCCTGGAGCATGTGGGAGCCAACATGGGTATCCAGATCCCGCTGTTGGTTATTGACCGGAGAGGCGTCTCGGTCATGTCTGCATGTCTCCCGAACCCATAGGGTCTACACACTTAAGGTTCGGTGACGCTAGGGTTGTAGAGATATTAGTATGCAGTAACCCGAAAGTTGTCCGGAGTCCCGGATGAGATCCCGGACGTCACGAGGAGTTCCGGAATGGTCCGGAGGTAAAGATTTATATATAGGAAGTCCAGTTTCGGCCATCGGGAAGGTTTCGGGGGTCGCCGATATTGTACCGGGACCACCAGAAGGGTCCCGGGGGTCCACCGGGTGGGGCCACCTATCCCGGAGGGCCCCATGGGCTGAAGTGGGAGGGGAACCAGCCCCTGGTGGGCTGGTGCGCCCCCCCCCCTTGGGCCTCCCCTGCGCCTAGGGTTGGAAAACCCTAGGGGTGGGGGCGCCCCCCACTTGGCTTAGGGGGGAAGCCACCCCTTGGCCGCCCCCCCCCCCTTGGAGATTCATCTCCTAGGGCCGGCGCCCCCCTCCCCCCCAAGGCCCCTATATAAAGAGGGGGGAGAGAGGGCAGCCGCACCCCTTGCTCTTGGCGCCTCCCTCTCCCTCCGTAACACCTCTCCTCCCCGCTTGCGCTTGGCGAAGCCCTGCCGGGATCCTGCTGCATCCACCACCACACCGTCGTGCTGCTGGATCTTCATCAACCTCTCCTTCCCCCTTGCTGGATCAAGAAGGAGGAGACTTCTTCCCAACCGTACGTGTGTTGAACGCGGAGGTGTCGTCCGTTCGGCACTAGGTCATCGGTGATTTGGATCACGTCGAGTACGACTCCATCAACCCCGTTCTCTTGAACGCTTCCGCGCACGATCTACAAGGGTATGTAGATGCACTCCTCTCTCCCTCATGCACTAGTTAATTTACTTGCCGTTACTAGTCTTATCTTGATTCAGCGGCAATGTGGGATGAAGCGGCCCGGACCGACCTTACACGCACGCTTACGTGAGACTGGTTCCACCGATTGACATGCACTAGTTGCATAAGGTGGCTGGCGGGTGTCTATCTCTCCCACTTTAGTCGGATCGGATTCGATGAACATGGTCCTTATGAAGGGTAAATAGAAATTGGCAATTCACGTTGTGGTTTTAGCGTAGGTAAGAAACGTTCTTGCTATAAACCTATAGCAGCCACGTAAAAAACTTGCAACAACAGTTAGAGGACGTCTAACTTGTTTTTGCAGCATGTGCTGTGTGATGTGATATAGCCAAAAGGATGTGATGAATGATATATGTGATGTATGAGATTGATCATGTTCTTGTAATAGGAATCACGACTTGCATGTCGATGAGTATGACAACCGGCAGGAGCCATAGGAGTTGTCTTTATTTATTTATGACCTGCATGTCAACATAAACGTCATTTAATTACTTTACTTTATTGCTAAAGCGTTAGCCATAGTAGTAGAAGTAATAGATGACGAGACAACTTCAAGAAGACACGATGATGGAGATCATGGTGTCATGCCGGTGACAACGATGATCATGGAGCCCCGAAGATGGAGATCAAAAGGAGCAAATGATATTGGCCATATCATGTCACTATTTGATTGCATGTGATGTTTATCATGTTTTACATCTTATTTTCTTAGAACGACGGTAGCTTAAATAAGATGATCCCTCGTAATAATTTCAAGAAAGTGTTCCCCCTAACTGTGCACCGTTGTGAAGGTTCGTTGTTTTGAAGAACCACGTGATGATCGGGTGTGATAGATTCTAACGTTCGAATACAACGGGTGTAAGCCAGATTTACACATGCAATACACTTAGGTTGACTTGACGAGCCTAGCATGTACAGACATGGCCTCGGAACACGGAAGACCGAAAGGTCGAGCATGAGTCGTATAGAAGATACGATCAACATGAAGATGTTCACCGATGTTGGCTAGTCCGTCTCACGTGATGATCGGACACGGCCTAGTTAACTCGAATCATGTTTCACTTAGATGACTGGAGGGATGTCTATCTGAGTGGGAGTTCATTGAATAATTTGATTAGATGAACTTAATTATCATGAACTTAGTCTAAAACCTCTACAATATGTCTTGTAGATCAAATGGCCCACGTTGTCCTCAACTTCAACGCGTTCCTAGAGAAAACCAAGCTGAAAGATGATGGCAACAACTATACGGACTGGGTCCGGAACCTGAGGATCATCCTCATAGCTGCCAAGAAAGATTATGTCCTAGAAGCACCGCTAGGTGATGCACCCATCCCAGAGAACCAAGACATTATGAACGCTTGGCAGTCACGTGCTGACGATTACTCCCTCGTTCAGTGCGGCATGCTTTATAGCTTAGAACCGGGGCTCCAAAAGCATTTTGAGAGACACGGAGCATATGAGATGTTTGAAGAGCTGAAAATGGTTTTCCAAGCTCATGCCCGGGTCGAGAGATATGAAGTCTCCGACAAGTTCTTCAGTTGTAAGATGGAGGAAAATAGTTCTGTTAGTGAGCACATACTCAAAATGTCTGGGTTACATAACCGCTTGACTCAGCTGGGAGTTAATCTCCCGGATGACGCGGTCATTGACAGAATCCTTCAGTCGCTTCCACCGAGCTACAAGAGCTTTGTGATGAACTTCAATATGCAGGGGGTGGAAAAGACCATTCCTGAGGTGTATTCAATGCTGAAATCAGTAGAGGTGGAAATCAAAAAGGAACATCAAGTGTTGATGGTGAATAAAACCACTAAGTTCAAGAAAGGCAAGGGTAAAAAGAACTTCAAGAAGGACGGCAAGGGAGTTGTCGCGCCCGGTAAACAAACTACCGGGAAGAAGCCAAAGAATGGACCCAAGCCCGAGACTGAGTGTTTTTATTGCAAGGGAAGTGGTCACTGGAAGCGGAACTGCCCCAAATACTTAGCTGACAAGAAGGCCGGCAACACTAAAGGTATATGTGATATCCATATAATTGATGTGTACCTTACCAGTACTCATAGTAGCTCCTGGGTATTTGATACCGGTGTGGTTGCTCACATTTGTAACTCAAAGCAGGAGCTGCGGAATAAATGGAGACTAGCGAAGGACGAGGTGACGATGCGCGTCGGGAATGGTTCTAAGGTCGATGTGATCGCCGTCGGCACGCTGCCTCTACATTTACCTACGGGATTAGTTTTAAACCTCAATAATTGTTATTTAGTGCCAGCTTTGAGCATGAACATTGTATCAGAATCTCATTTAATTCGAGATGGCTACTCATTTAAATCCGAGAATAATGGTTGTTCTATTTATATGAGAGATATGTGTTATGGTCATGCTCCGTTGGTGAATGGTTTATTCTTAATGAATCTCGAGCGTAATGTTACACATATTCATAGTGTGAATACCAAAAGATGTAAAGTTGATAATGATAGTCCCACATACTTGTGGCACTGCCGCCTTGGTCACATAGGTGTCAAACGCATGAAGAAGCTCCATGCAGATGGACTTTTGGAGTCTCTTGATTACGAATCATTTGACACGTGCGAACCATGCCTCATGGGTAAAATGACCAAGACTCCGTTCTCAGGAACAATGGAGTGAGCAACCAACTTATTGGAAATCATACATACTGATGTGTGCGGTCCAATGAGTGTTGAGGCTCGCGGTGGCTATCGTTATGTTCTCACCCTCACTGATGACTTGAGTAGATATGGGTATGTCTACTTAATGAAACACAAGTCTGAGACCTTTGAAAAGTTCAAGGAATTTCAGAGTGAGGTTGAGAATCAACATGACAGGAAAATCAAATTCTTACGATCAGATCGTGGGGGAGAATACTTGAGTCGCGAATTTGGCACACACTTAAGAAAATGTGGAATAGTTTCACAACTCACGCCGCTGGAACAACTCAGCGTAATGGTGTGTCCGAACGTCGTAATCGCACTCTATTGGATATGCTGCGATCTATGATGTCTCTTACCGATCTACCGCTGTCATTTTGGGGCTATGCTTTAGAGACTGCCACATTCACTTTAAATAGGGCTCCGTCGAAATCCGTTGAGATGTAGCGACCAGACCCGAATGGATCAAGTCTCTGTGCTCGGGTGTCATCCCTGGATCAGTAATGCTGACACCACACAGTACTTCGAATGATTTATAGCAGAGTGGCAAATCACACACTTATTACATCGATGTCTCAAAGAGAACTTATTACAATAAATATGGTTTAAGGCCATCTAATAAAGATAACAGTGGAAGACTTATAAGATAAATGGGTCCATCGACTCCAACGGCATCACTGAGTATAGAACCACGACCTAAAAGCACCTTACTCGTCGTCTTAAATGTCTGCAACATGAAAGTTGCAGCCCGAAAATGGGTCAGCACATGGAATATGTTGGCAATGTAACACATAGAGAGTAATGAACAGTAATGAGCTATACTATATGCATGTATGGCTGGTGTAAAGCTCTATGGCTACAGTTTTGCGTAAAGCCAGTTTTTCCCTACTGCAAAGGAATAAATTTATTTAACTATCATGGTAGTTGAACATCGAGAATGGTTGACAGCATTCCGATCCCAATTAAGTGAACAATTAAACCCAACAATATTAATTAGAAGTAACATGATGAGATTCACACGATATTCAAGTACTAGATACTCAAGCTGTCCATAACCGAGGACACGGCTAATCATGATTAGTTTATTACACTCTGCAGAGGTTTGCGCACTTTTCCCCACAAGACTCGATCGCCTCCGTTGGATTTCTCGCACTACATGGTGTTTGAGAAACGGATGACCGAGACATAGTCTTTCAGAAGCACTAGCACCTTATGATCGGGTAGACCGTACCTCCTACATCCCCTACATCTGCTAGTCTACCACTGTAAGAGTTCGCACGACTTAGTCAACTATGCCAGAGCCCATAATGGCTTGTGGCTGCACACGGAAGTTACTAGCATGAATGATCTTATGATCCCTTTGAGCCTGGGTGGCGGTCCAAAGAAAAACAGGCAAGTCCTGATAGAAATCAGGTGCCTCAATCCACCCAGATGTGTGTTTAAGTTGCCACCTTAGATAAACCATTAATTAACAATACTCACATCTGTCATGGATATCACTCACCCAATCCACGTCTACTAGCATAGCATGGCATAATAAGCAAACGTAGAAGTAACTCCCAAAGGTTTCATAATAAACAGGTAATAGGTACTACCTCATCTACTTCCCATCCCACAATTTAATTAGATCCTAATCATGCAATGTGTGAGGATTGATCTAATGCAATAAAATTGGGCTGTAGAAAAGGTATGATCAAAGTGTTACTTGCCTTGCTGATGATCCGCGAGACCTAGAGATTCGAAGTAACAGGCGGCGCACTCCGGGTAATCTATCGCAGACAAACAACAAGCATACAATAAGTACTCGTCTAATGCACAGGTAAAACTCGAACAAGAGATCGAACCAGAAAGTTCAACGTAAGAACTCCGGTTGCAAAGAAAGAACGAACCGAACAAAGCAACGGAAAACAAACGGCAGAAGAAAACAACTCGGTTCTAGCTAGTTAAATCTAGGTCAAATTTTACCATAGCAAAAACTTGTTTAAGTTGATTAGTCGGAACGGCGGTTTTGAAACGAAACTCCAGGCGCTTGAATCACCCGATTCCGATAAACGAGCGAGAAGATAAACTAGAACGAAGATCGGATCTGAAATCGGGATCGGAAAATCGCGGAATAAATCCAACGAAAAGAAACGACGAACGGTTAAACGAACGGACGTTCGCTAACCGAGAATAACCGGTGATCACGTTCATTAAGACGAACGGTCCGGCGAACGCTCGCTAAACAACTAAACCAAAGAAAAACGAAAACCGATCTAGGGTTTCGGAAAAAACTGAAACAACGAACAAAAAGAAACCGGAACGGTTTTTAAAAAAAAAACCGAACCGAGGGGAGGGGTGGCGCAGCGCGGCGCTACCTCGGCGAGGGGCTCCGGCGGGGCGGCGCTGGCGCGGGGCGGCGGCGGCAGGCGGTGGTG
>NC_041380.1:608019929-608028038 GCF_002162155.2 Triticum dicoccoides | reverse complement strand
GCGGCGGCTGCTGCTGCTGCTGCTTGCTGCGGGGCGGCGGGCTGGTGTGGGGAGGAGAGGGGGTGGCTAGGTATTTAAAAGGGGGGAGGGTGGCTTGGGGGAGGGGGCAAGCAAGGGGCAGCGGCGGTGGAGTCCGATCCGGACTCGGAGGCGGCGGCGGCGCGGCTGCGCGCGGGAGGGAGGCCGGCCGGGCCTTGGCCCAGGCGGGGCACTTCGGTATTTTTTTTTAAATAGTTACGCGCGCAGAAAAAGAGAGAAAAGAAAATCTAAACGAACTCCAAAATTCCCGAAGTAAATTTTCCCCGACTCCTAAAAATGAGTCGAACAAAATGAACTTTTCTCGGGGCCTAGATGCAATTTTTGAAAACGCATTTTTTCCCTAATCCAAATAAAATGCAAATAAACACCGGAAAATCCAAAATTTGATTTATTTATTAAATATTCATTTTTCCTAGATTTGGGAAAAGTCATATTATTTCCCTCTCTCAAATTTTGATATTGGAAAAATAATTGAAGATGAAATAAATAAATCAAATGATCCTTTTTTTCAAAATTTGAGAAAACTCAAATATGAAAATGATGAAATCTCCAACTCTCTCCGAGGGTCCTTGAGTTGCGTGAAATTTCTAGGATCGACCAAAATGCAAGAAAATATGATATGCATGATGATCTACTGTATAACATTCCAAATTGAAAATTTGGGATGTTACAAACCTACCCCCCCTTAAGATGAATCTCGCCCTCAAGATTCGGGTTGGCTAGAAAATAGGAGAGGGTGGTCCTTGAGCAAATCTTCTTCTCTCTCCCAGGTGGATTCATCCTCTGAGTGGTGGTTCCACTGAACTTTGCAAAACTTGATAACCTTGCTGCGAGTAACTCTGCTGGCAAACTCGAGAATCTTGACTGGTTTCTCCTCATACGTTAAGTCATCCTTCAACTGAATTGCTTCAAGTGGCACTGTATCTCTTAGCGGTACCTCCGCCATTTCGGCGTGACATTTCTTCAGCTGAGAAACATGGAATACATCATGAACTCCTGACAGTCCCTCTGGTAATTCCAACTTATAAGCGACTTCTCCCATACGTTGCAAGATCTTATACGGTCCAATGAAATGTGGTGCTAATTTTCCCTTAACTCCAAAGCGCTTAACTCCTCGAAGTGGGGATACTCGAAGATAAACTCTATCTCCGGTTTCGTAAACTGTCTCCTTGCGTTTAGAATCTGCGTAGCTCTTCTGCCTGGACTGGGCTACCTTGAGCCTATCTCGAATCAACTTAACTTTCCGTTCAGACTCTTTAATCAAATCCGGTCCAAAGAATTTACGATCTCCAACTTCGTCCCATGACAACGGTGTCCTGCACCTCCTTCCGTATAAAGCTTCGAAAGGTGCCATCTTCAAACTGGTTTGATAACTATTGTTGTAGGAAAACTCCGCATACGGCAAGTTATCGTCCCAACTAGATCCATAATCTAGTGCACAAGCTCTCAGCATATCCTCCAAAATCTGATTGACTCTCTCAGTCTGTCCATCCGTCTGTGGGTGAAAAGTTGTGCTGAACTCTAGTCTGGTTCCCAAAGTTTCATGCAACTGATTCCAAAACTTTGAGGTAAATTGGGTTCCTCTATCTGATACAATACTCCTCGGAACTCCATGCAAACAAATGATTCTAGTCATGTATATCTTTGCCAACTTAGCACTGGTGTAAGTAGTCTTAACTGGAATGAAATGTGCTACCTTTGTCAAACGATCAACTACTACCCATATCGAATCGTAGCCTGCCTTTGTCCTGGGTAGTCCTATGATAAAATCCATGCCTATCTTATCCCACTTCCACTCGGGTATCGGCAATGGTTGTAACAATCCGGCTGGCTTCTGATGTTCTGCCTTTACTCTATGACACACATCACAAACTGCGACATATGCTGCAATATCCTTCTTCATTCCGGTCCACTAGAATGTTTCCTTCAAATCCAAATACATCTTGGTATTTCCTAGGTGAATCGAATACGGTGAATCGTGTGCCTCTTGCAGAATCAACTTCCTGATCTCCGGGTCATTTGGCACATAAACACGGTCTTCAAACCATAGGGTGTCGTGCTCGTCCTCACGAAATCCTTTAGCTTTTCCTTTTCTCAGTTTCTCCTTTATAGAAGCAATCTCCTTGTCAGATTTCTGAGCCTCTCTGATTTTATCCATCAATGTTGACTGAATATCCAATGCTGCTACATAGCCTCTCGGAACTATTTCCAAACATAGCTCATGAAGGTTTTCTGCTAACTCCTTGGGTATTCCTCCCGTCATTAACGTATTGACATGGCCCTTACGGCTCAATGCGTCAGCTACTACATTAGCCTTTCCGGGATGGTAATGCAATCTCATATCATAATCCTTAATGAGCTCCAACCATCTCCTCTGTCTGAGGTTCAACTCCTTCTGCGTGAAAATGTACTTCAAACTCTTGTGATCCGTGTACACCTCACAATGATTTCCAATGAGGAAATGTCTCCACGTCTTCAATGCATGCACTACGGCTGCTAACTCCAAATCATGTGTGGCATAATTCAACTCATGAAGCTTCAGTTGTCGTGAAGCATACGAAACAACTCTCCCTTCCTGCATAAGCACTGCTCCAAGTCCTCGACGTGAAGCGTCGCAATACACCTCATAATCCTTGGTCTGATCTGGCAAAATCAATACTGGTGAGTTGACCAAACGTTTCTTCAACTCCTGGAAACTAGCCTCACACTCCTCAGTCCATTTGAACTTAGTATCCTTCTTCAACAACTCCGTCATAGGCTTCACAATCTTTGAGAAATTCTCAATAAACCTCCGGTAGTATCCTGCGAGTCCAAGAAAACTCCGGATCTCTCCAACGGTCGTTGGTGCTTCCCATTCGGTTACGGTCTCAACCTTTGTGGGGTCAACTGCTATCCCTTCTCCGGATATAACATGTCCAAGAAATCCAACTTCCTTTAACCAAAACTCACATTTGCTGAATTTGGCATATAACTGATGTTCCCTTAGTTTCTCCAAAACCAAACGCAAATGTTCCTTATGCTCCTCTTCATTCTTTGAATAAATCAGAATGTCATCAATGAACACTACGACGAACTTATCCAAAAACTCCATAAATACCTTGTTCATCAGGTTCATAAAATAGGCAGGTGCGTTAGTCAGTCCAAATGACATAACGGTATACTCATATAGTCCATATCTTGTGGTGAATGCTGTCTTAGGTATGTCCTGCTCTCGAATCTTCAACTAATGGTACCCTGATCGCAAATCGATCTTGGAAAACACTTTAGCTCCTTGCAAACGATCAAACAGATCATTAATCATTGGTAGTGGGTACTTGTTCTTGATGCTTACTTCATTTAATCCACGGTAATCAACAACCATCCTTAATGATCCATCCTTCTTCTCCACTAGAAGTACGGGTGATCCCCAAGGCGAAGAACTTGGGCGAATGTAACCTTTCTCCAGTAAATCCTTAATCTGCTTCTTAATTTCTACCAAATCCTTTGCTGGCCTCCGGTATGGCCGCTTCGATATTGGGCCTGTACCTGGCAATAACTCAATCAAAAACTCAATGTCTCTATCTGGTGGCATGCCTGGCAACTCTTCTGGAAATACATCAGGAAAATCCTTTACCACTGGTACTTCCTCCTGCACGACTCCTGTTAGGCAATTTACTTGTGTCCTTTTTGGCACATGCCGGGATACATACTTGATCCTTCGTCCTTCTGGTGTGGTAAGCAAAATTGACTTACTAGCACACTCAATATTCCCTTCATACTTTGATAACCAATCCATGCCTAATATCACATCCAATCCTTTAGATTCCAATACTATTAGGTCTGAGGGAAAAACATAGTTTCCAATCCTTAATGGTAACCGATCACACCATCGTCTAGCCATAAACTCCGCTCCTGGTGAGCTTACTAACATGGGTGACCTAAGGGCTTGGGTTGGCAGGTTATATTTATCCACAAATCCCCTTGATATGTATGAATGCGATGCACCAGTGTCAAAAAGAAGAAGTGCAGTAAATGACTTAACCAGAAACTTACCGATTACTGCATCAGGCTGATCTTCAACCTCCTCCACATTAACGTGGTTCACATGTCCCCTGTTGAAAGGGTTCGGCTTCTTCCCAGAGCTTCCATTGCCATTTCCATTCTGGCCTTCAGGACATTCATTGGCATAATGTCCGGTCTTGGAACACTTGAAACAGGTGACTTGACTCAGATCTCTCTTGGTTGGGGTTGATGGGATGGTCCGATTCTGGCCGTTGCTTCCTCCATTCCCGTTACCATTTTTGTGGCCATTATGGTTGTGCGAACTACCTCCTCCATGGGTATGCTGAAAATGCACTCCCGGTTTAGGGGTAAAGCGGGGCTTCTGCTGGGCTCCAGAGTTATACTTCCCCTGTCCATACTTCCTCTTGCGGTTCTCAATCTGCTGTTGCTTCCCTTCAATCATGATGGCACGATCTACCAACTCCTGGTAGTTGTTGAAACTTGCTACCATCAACTGCATGCTTAGCTCATCATTCAGTCCTTCCAGGAATTTCTCCTGCTTAGTTGCATCCATAGCAACGTCATCTGGGGCATAACGTGCTAACTTGCTGAAGTCGTCAACGTACTGGCCAACTGTCCTTCCTCCTTGGCGTAAGTTGCAAAACTCACGCTTCTTCATGGCCATAGCTCCTGCTGAAACATGGGTAGTGCGGAAAGCTTGCTGAAACTGATCCCATGTGACAGTCTCAACTGGGTAAGTGGCTGTGAAATTCTCCCACCATGTTGCCATGGGTCCGTCAAGCTGATGTGCGGCAAACTTCACTTTCTCACCATCTGTGCATCCTGCAGTGGTCAACTCCCTTCCTATCTTGCGGAGCCAATCGTCTGCTACTATCGGCTCGGTGCTACTGGAAAACACCGGCGGATTCAGCCTAAGAAAACGGGCTAAGTGGTCAACAGGTGGCGGTGGTGGTGGTGGGTTGTTGTTGTTGTTGTTCTGCTGGTTCTGGACTAACATATGCATCAATTGATTCTGTTGCTGGATCAACTGAGTGAGCTCCGGTGGAAAATCCATTGTCACGTCTCGGAGGCATCTGAGGGTTTAGAAAAGACGAGATTTAAGAATAGAGTGAGGTCTAAGAGATAACACTACCCCAATGCACATGAGCAAATGCACACCAAATCACTTCATTCAATCAACAAGAGCATACAATCGATCTAGCTATCGCAAAAGTGCTCGAACTATAATGTATACATGGGGAAAATACTGCTAATATTTGGGGTCATCTAGAAATTTGAATCGGTGGAAGACTCCATGATGTCTGCTCTAGCTTCGTCTTCAAAGTCGGGTTCACTTGGATCCGAATCGGTGTCGTCGATGACGATGTAGTTGTCCGGACATGCGACGTACATGTCTTCCTTCCTGGATGCTAACTTCCCCTTGAGTTCTTCAATCTCCTGCTTAAGATCGTCATTGTGTCTTGCTAGAGCTACGATCTTGTCCATGTAGTCCTTGCGTGTAGCCTTCAGTTCTCCTTCTAACTCGATGATCCTTGCCTTTGCATTCTTCAACTCTATCATATCATTGCACATCTGGTTCTCGTGGCGTCGAATGTACTGGTTTAACTCCTGGATGAAAGCTGCAATGGATCTATCCTTCTTGGTGCTGACTAACTCCCATTGTTCATCTCGGCGTCCGCAAATCTGGTAGATAGTGTCCTTGAGGTCTTCTTGGTAAACTTCTCCAATGCGTCCTATGGTGATATGAGCTGCCATGCTCTTCCCCAGACTCCAGGTTGGTGCATTGAAAACGCTATCTATGGGCTTCGTGATTGGCGCGAATGTTCTTCCCGGAACATGAGCTTGAATCTTCCAGCGCTCCTCTTCAGGCAGAGTGGCGTTGAAGGCCCCGGTGAAGCTTGGTAGTCCAATGTTCAGGTACTTAGTGACTTCCTTCAAGTGAAATCCAAAAGGTGTGCCTTCATCCGGTTGAGCATACTTAATCTTCGCGTTCGTCATCCTAAAAGAGTACAAAAGATGAGGAGTTAGAAAATGAGAAGAGAATAGTGGTCTATGGCTTTAACTTAGTGGTCGTGTCCTACAGTCAGCGTGTGCTCTGATACCATCTCTGTAGCGACCAGACCCGAATGGATCAAGTCTCTATGCTCCGGTGTCATCCCTGGATCAGTAATGCTGACACCACACAATACTTCAAAGGATTTATAGCAGAGTGGCAAATCACACACTTATTACATCGATGTCTCAAAGAGAACTTATTACAATAAATATGGTTTAAGGCCATCTAATAAAGATAACAGCGGAAGACTTGGAAGATAAATGGGTCCATCGACTCCAACGGCATCACTGAGTATAGAACCACGACCTAAAAGCACCTTACTCGTCGTCTGAAATGTCTGCAACATGAAAGTTGCAGCCCGAAAACGGGTCAGCACATGGAATATGCTGGCAATGTAACACATAGAGAGTAATGAACAGTAATGAACTATACTATATGCATGTATGGCTGGTGTAAAGCTCTATGGCTACAGTTTTGCGTAAAGCCAGTTTTTCCCTACTGCAAAGGAATAAATTTATTTAACTATCATGGTAGTTGAACATCGAGAATGGTTGACAGCATTCCGATCCCAATTAAGTGAACAATTAAACCCAACAATATTAATTAGAAGTAACATGATGAGATTCACACGATATTCAAGTACTAGATACTCAAGCTGTCCATAACCGGGGACACGGCTAATCATGATTAGTTTATTACACTCTGCAGAGGTTTGCGCACTTTTCCCCACAAGACTCGATCGCCTCCGTTGGATTTCTCGCACTACATGGTGTTTGAGAAACGGATGACCGAGACATAGTCTTTCAGAAGCACTAGCACCTTACGATCGGGTAGACCGTACCTCCTACATCCCCTACATCTGCTAGTCTACCACTGTAAGAGTTCGCACGACTTAGTCAACTATGCCAGAGCCCATAATGTCTTATGGCTGCACACGGAAGTTACTAGCATGAATGATCTTATGATCCCTTTGAGCCTGGGTGGCGGTCCAAAGAAAAACAAACAAGTCCTGATAGAAATCAGGTGCCTCAATCCACCCAGATGTGTGTTTAAGTTGCCACCTTAGATAAACCATTAATTAACAATACTCACATCTGTCATGGATATCACTCACCCAATCCACGTCTACTAGCATAGCATGGCATAATAAGCAAACGTAGAAGTAACTCCCAAAGGTTTCATAATAAACAGGTAATAGGTACTACCTCATATACTTCCCATCCCACAATTTAATTAGATCCTAATCATGCAATGTGTGAGGATTGATCTAATGCAATAAAACTGGGCTGTAGAAAAGGTATGATCAAAGTGTTACTTGCCTTGCTGATGATCCGCGAGACCTAGAGATTCGAAGTAACAGGCGGCACACTCCGGGTAATCTATCGCAGACAAACAACAAGCATACAATAAGTACTCGTCTAATGCACAGGTAAAACTCGAACAAGAGATCGAACCAGAAAGTTCAACTTAAGAACTCCGGTTGCAAAGAAAGAACGAACCGAACAAAGCAACGGAAAACAAACGGCGGAAGAAAACAACTCGGTTCTAGCTAGTTAAATCTAGGTCAAATTTTACTGTAGCAAAAACTTGTTTAAGTTGATTAGTCGGAACGGCGGTTTCGAAACGAACCTCCAGGCGCTTGAATCACCCGATTCCGATAAACGAGCGAGAAGATAAACTAGAACGAAGATCGGATCTGAAATCGCGATCGGAAAATCGCGGAATAAATCCAACGAAAAGAAACGACGAACGGTTAAACGAACGGACGTTCGCTAACCGAGAATAACCGGTGATCACGTTCGTTAAGAAGAACGGTCCGGCGAACACTCGCTAAACAACTAAACCAAAGAAAAACAAAAACCGATCTAGGGTTTCGGAACAAAAACCGAAACAACGAACGAAAAGAAACCGGAATGGTTTTAAAAAAAAACGAACCGAGGGGAGGGGTGGCGCGGCGCGGCGCTACCTAGGCGGCGGGCGGCGGCGCTGGCGCGGGGCGGCGGCGGCAGGCG
>NC_041380.1:608015614-608019599 GCF_002162155.2 Triticum dicoccoides | reverse complement strand
GCTGCTTGCTGCGGGGCGGCGGGCTGGTGTGGGGAGGAGAGGGGGGTGGCTAGGTATTTAAAAGGGGGGAGGGTGGCTTGGGGGAGGGGGCAAGCAAGGGGCGGCGGCGGTGGAGTCCGATCCGGACTCGGAGGCGGCGGCGGCGCGGCTGCGTGGTGGAGGGAGGCCGGCTGGGCCTTGGCCCAGGCGGGGCGCTGCGGTATTTTTTTTTAAATAGTTACGCGCGCAGAAAAACAGAGAAAAGAAAATCTAAACGAACTCCAAAATTCCCGAAGTAAATTTTCCCCGACTCCTAAAAATGAGTCGAACAAAATGAACTTTTCTCGGGGCCTAGATGCAATTTTTGAAAACGCATTTTTTCCCTAATCCAAATAAAACGCAAATAAACATCGGAAAATCCAAATTTTGATTTATTTATTAAATCTACATTTTTCCTAGATTTGGGAAAAGTCATATTATTTCCCTCTCTCATATTTTGATATTGGAAAAATAATTGAAGATGAAATAAATAAATCAAATGATCCTTTTTTTCAAAATTTGAGAAAACTCAAATATGAAAATGACAAAATCTCCAACTTCTCCGAGGGTCCTTGAGTTGCGTGAAATTTCTAGGATCGACCAAAATGCAAGAAAATATGATATGCATGATGATCTACTGTATAACATTCCAAATTGAAAATTTGGGATGTTACATGAGACGACACCGTATGAATTATGGTTTGGGAAGAAACCTAAGCTGTCGTTTCTAAAAGTTTGGGGATGCGATGCTTATGTCAAGAAACTTCAACCTGAAAAGCTCGAACCCAAGTCGGAAAAATGCTTCTTCATAGGATACCCTAAAGAAACTATTAGGTATACCTTCTACCTCAGATCCGAAGGCAAGATCTTTGTTGCCAAGAATGGATCCTTTCTAGAGAAAGAGTTTCTCTCAAAAGAAATAAGTGGGAGGAAAGTGGAACTTGATGAAGTATTACCTCTTGAACCGGTAAGTGGAGCAGCTCAAGAAAATGTTCCTGAGGTGCCTGCACCAACTAGAGAGGAAGTTAATGATGATGATCATGAAACTTCAGATCAAGTTGCTACTGAACTTCGTAGGTCCACGAGGACACGTTCCGCACCAGAGTGGTACGGCAACTCTGTCTTGGAAATCATGTTGTTAGACAATGGTGAACCTTCAAACTATGAAGAAGCGATGGCGGGCCTGGATTCCGACAAATGGCTGGAAGCCATGAAATCCGAGATAGGATCCATGTATGAAAACGAAGTATGGACTTTGACTGACTTGCCCGATGATCGGCGAGCCATAGAAAATAAATGGATCTTTAAGAAGAAGACAGACGCGGATGGTAATGTAACCATCTATAAAGCTCGGCTTGTCACTAAGGGTTATCGACAAGTTCAAGGGGTTGACTACGATGAGACTTTCTCACCCGTAGCGAAGCTGAAGTCCGTCCGAATCATGTTAGCAATTGCCGCATTCTATGATTATGAGATATGGCAAATGGACGTCAAAACATCATTCCTTAATGATTTCCTTAAGGAAGAATTGTATATGATGCAGCCGGAAGGTTTTGTCGATCCTAAGAATGCTGACAAGGTGTGCAAGCTCCAACGCTCGATTTATGGGCTGGTGCAAGCATCTCGGAGTTGGAACATTCATTTTGATGAGATGATCAAAGCGTTTGGGTTTATGCAGACTTATGAAGAAGCCTGCATTTACAAGAAAGTGAGTGGGATCTCTGTAGCATTTCTCATATTGTATGTGGATGACATACTGTTGATGGGAAATGATATAGAATTCTTGGAAAGCATAAAGGCCTACTTGAACAAGTGTTTTGCAATGAAGGATCTTGGAGAAGCTGCTTATATATTAGGCATCAAGATCTATAGAGATAGATCGAAACGCCTCATTGGTCTTTCACATAGTACGTACCTTGACAAGATATTGAAGAAGTTCAAAATGGATGAGTCAAAGAAGGGGTTCTTGCCTGTATTGCAAGGTACGAGATTGAGCAGGGCTCAATGCCCGACCACGGCAGAAGATAGAGAAAAGATGAGTGTTGTCCCCTATGCCTCGGCCATAGGGTCTATCATGTATGCTATGCTGTGTACCAGACCTGATGTAAACCTTGCCGTAAGTTTGGTAGGAAGGTACCAAAGTAATCCCGGCATGGAACACTAGACAGCGGTCAAGAATATCCTGAAGTACCTGAAAAGGACTAAGGATATGTTTCTCGTTTATGGAGGTGACGAAGAGCTCGTCATAAAGGGTTACGTCGATGCTACCTTCGACACAGATCTGGATGACTCTAAGTCACAAACCGGATACGTGTATATTTTGAATGGTGGGGCAGTAAGCTGGTGCAGTTGCAAGCAAAGCGTTGTGGCGGGATCTACATGTGAAGCGGAGTACATGGCAGCCTCGGAGGCAGCACAAGAAGCAGTCTGGGTGAAGGAGTTCATTACCGACCTAGGAGTCATACCCAATGCGTCGGGCCCGATGACACTCTTCTGTGACAACACTGGAGCTATTGCCCTTGCCAAGGAGCCCAGGTTTCACAGGAAGACCAGGCATATCAAGCGTCGCTTCAACTCCATTCGTGAAAGTGTTCAAAATGGAGACATAGAGATTTGTAAAGTACATATGGACCTGAATGTGGCAGATCCGTTGACTAAACCTCTCCCTAGAGCAAAACATGATCAATACCAGAACTGCATGGGTGTTCAATTCATCACAATGTAACTAGACTATTGACTCTAGTGCAAGTGGGAGACTGTTGGAAATATGCCCTAGAGGCAATAATAAAATGGTTATTATTATATTTCTTTATTCATGATAATTATCTATTGTTCATGCTATAATTGTGTTATCCAGAAATCGTAATACATGTGTGAATACATAGACCACAACACGTCCCTAGTGAGCCTCTAGTTGACTAGCTCGTTGATCAAAAGATAGTCATGGTTTCCTGACTATGGCCATTGGATGTCATTGATAACGGGATCACATCATTAGGAGAATGATGTGATGGACAAGACCCAATCCTAAGCATAGCTCAAAGATCGTGTAGTTCGTTTGCTGTAACTTTTCTGAATGTCAAGTATCATTTCCTTAGACCATGAGATTGTGCAACTCTCGGATACCGTAGGAGTGCTTTGGGTGTGCCAAACGTCACAACGTAACTGGGTGACTATAAAGGTACACTACAGGTATCTCTCAAAGTGTCTGTTGGGTTGGCACGAATCGAGACTGGGATTTGTCACTCCGCATGACGGAGAGGTATCTCTACGCCCACTCGGTAATGCATCATCATAATGAGCTCAATGTGACCAAGTGGTTGATCACGGGATCATGCATTATGGTACGAGTAAAGTGACTTGCCGGTAACGAGATTGAACGAGGTATTGGGATACCGACGATCGAGTCTCGGGCAAGTAACGTACCGATTGACAAAGGGAATTGTATACGGATTGATTGAATCCTCGACATCGTGGTTCATTCGACGAGATCATCGTGGAGCATGTGGGAGCCAACATGGGTATCCAGATCCCGCTGTTGGTTATTGACCGGAGAGGCGTCTCGGTCATGTCTGCATGTCTCCCGAACCCGTATGGTCTACACACTTAAGGTTCGGTGGCGCTAGGGTTGTAGAGATATTAGTATGCCGTAACCCGAAAGTTGTTCGGAGTCCTGGATGAGATCCCGGATGTCATGAGGAGTTCCGGAATGGTTCGAAGGTAAAGATTTATATATAGGAAGTCCAGTTTCGGCCATCGGGAAGGTTTTGGGGGTCGCCGGTATTGTACGAGGACCACCGGAAGGGTCCCGGGGGTCCACCGGGTGGGGCCACCTATCCTGGAGGGCCCCATGGGCTGAAGTGGGAGGGGAACCAGCCCCTGGTGGGCTGGTGCGCCCCCCTTGGGCCTCCCCTGCGCCTAGGGTTGGGAAACCCTAGGGGTGGGGGCGCCCCCCACTTGGCTTGGG
>NC_041380.1:607947912-608015301 GCF_002162155.2 Triticum dicoccoides | reverse complement strand
CCTAGGGCCGGCGCCCCCCCCCAAGGCCCCTATATAAAGAGGGGGGAGGGAGGGCAGCCGCACCCCTTGCTCTTGGCGCCTCCCTCTGCCTCCGTAACACCTCTCCTCCCCGCTTGCGCTTGGCGAAACCCTGCCGGGATCCTGCTGCATCCACCACCACGCTGTCGTGCTGCTGGATCTTCATCAACCTCTCCTTCCCCCTTGCTGGATCAAGAAGGAGGAGACGTCTTCCCAACCGTACGTGTGTTGAATGCGGAGGTGCCGTTCGTTCGGCACTAGGTCATCGGTGATTTGGATCACGTCGAGTACGACTCCATCAACCCCGTTCTCTTGAACGCTTCCGCGCGCGATCTACAAGGGTATGTAGATGCACTCCTCTCTCCCTCGTTGCTAGATGACTCCATAGATTGATATTGGTGATGCGTAGAAAATTTTAAAATTCTGCTACGTTCCCCAACATGTATATGATACAACAAGAAAGTTTTGTCAATCCTAAAGGTGCTAACAAAATATGCAAGCTTCAGCGATCCATCTATGGACTGGTGCAAGCATCTCGGAGTTGGCATATACGCTTTGATAAGTTGATCAAAGCATATAGTTTTATATAGACTTGTGGTGAAGCCTGTATTTACAAGGAAGTGAGTGGGAGCACTATAGCATTTCTGATAAGTATATGTGAATGACATATTGTTGATCAGAGATAATGTAGAATTATTCTGCAAAGCATAAAGGAATGTTTGAAAGGAGTTTTTCAAAGAAAGACCTCGGTGAAGCTACTTACATATTGAGCATCAAGATCTATAGAGATAGATCAAGACGCTTGATAAGTTTTTCAATGAGTACATACCTTGACAAGATTTTGAAGTAGTTCAAAATGGAACAGTCAAAGAAGGAGTTCTTGCTTGTGTTACAAGGTGTGAAATTGAGTAAGACTCAAAACCCGAACACGGTAGAAGATAGAAAGAGAATGAAAGTCATTCCCTATGCCTTGGCCATAGGTTCTATAAAGTATGCCATGTTGTGTACCAGATCTATTGTATACCCTACACTGTTTTTGGCAAGGGAGTACAATAGTGATCTAGGAGTAGATCACTGGACAGCGGTCAAAATTATCCTTAGTGGTATAAGGATATGTTTCTCGATTATGGAGGTGACAAAAAGGTTCATCGTAAAGGGTTACATCGATGCAAGTTTTGACACTAATCCAGATGACTCTAAGTCTCAATCCGGATACATATTGAAAGTGGGAGCAATTAGCTAGAGTAGCTCCGTGCAGAGCATTGTTGACATACAAATTTGCAAAATACTTATGGATCTGAATGTGGCAAACCCGTTGACTAAACTTCTCTCACAAGCAAAACATGATCACACCTTAGTACTCTTTGGGCGTTAATCACATAGCGATGTGAACTAGATTATTGAATCTAGTAAACCCTTTGGGTGTTGGTCACATGACGATGTGAACTATGGGTGTTAATCACATGGTGATGTGAAGTATTGATGTTAAATCACATGGCGATGTGAACTAGATTATTGACTCTAGTGCAAGTGGGATACTGAAGGAAATATGCCCTAGAGGCAATAATAAAGTTATTATTTATTTCCTTATATCATGATAAATGTTTATTATTCATGCTACAATTGTATTAACCGGAAACATAATACATGTGTGAATACATAGACAAACAGTATGTCACTAGTATGCCTCTACTTGACTAGCTCGTTGAATCAAAGATGATTAAGTTTCCTAGCCATAGACATGAGTTGTTATTTGATTAACAGGATCACATCATTGGAGAATGATGTGATTGACTTGACCCATTCCGTTAGCATAGCACTTGATCGTTTAGATTGTTGCTATTGCTTTCTTCATGACTTATACATGTTCCTATGACTATGAGATTATGCAACTCCCGTTTACCGGAGGAACACTTTGTGTGCTACCAAACGTCACAACGTAACTGGGTGATTATGAAGGTGCTCTACAGGTGTGACGCCCCGAGACCGATGTGCCAGGTGTCCTCCAGTTATTCGCTGTCCTTGCCATGTCATTCGCTTGCGTGTTGCATCTTTGTCATGTCATCATGTGCATTGCATCATCATGTTTTCAAAACTTGTATTCGTTCGGGTTCCCCCAGTCCGTCTGTTGTCCGTTCTGAGCCCAGACACACTTGCACGCGCCTGCGACATGTCCGAAATAGTATTTTATAAGTGGCCGGAAAATGTTCTCATAATGGGATGAGAGTTGGCGTGCGGTCTTGTTATAGTGTAGGTAGACCGCCTGCCAAGTTTCATCGCAATCGGAGTTCGTTTGACGCCCCAACGATTAACTACAGCGGCAGTATAGCCGGTCTAACGTCGGACGTTTTCAATCTCCGGAAACAGTCGTCGGGCCTCTCCTCTTCTCTCTTCTCAGCCCTTTGCCTTCTGCACTACCTCTCACCGCTAGGCCCTACCTAACCTCTCTCGTCAGCCTGCGACCCTCCTCGCGCGCGTGTTCGAAAAGTTGTCCCGAACCCGACCCGGACAGTCGTTACCGTTGTGTCCGGATCATCCCCAAACATCTATAAAATGTCTCTGTTTTCTTATTTGGACGCCTTAGCCTATTTTTCCTGACCGTCCGATTACGATCGGAGGGACAGTCCATCCCATACCTAATTTGGAAAACCCTAGAAATCCTCCTCTTGTCCCGTCATTGCGCCGCCACCCACTTCTCCCATCGGGATCCGCTCCAAACCAACCACTGCACCCCTCGCTCCCCTTTCGATTCACCAACTCCTCCCAATCCAGATCCGCACCAAATCGCCGTTGCCACCAGCCACTGGACCGATCCCCTCGGCCTCCTCTCCTTCCCTGGCGCCTCCTACTCCTTACCTTGCTCTTCCAGCAAGTCAGCACCTCCTCCCGTCGCCGGCGACCGCTTCACCAGGCCCTGCACCTGCAGCCTCGCGCACAAGCTCCTCTGCTTCCTCACGCGCCACGGCAAGAAGCAGCACCACCGGGGCCCTTGCATCATCGAGCACCACCAGGACCAGCCCCGGTGCCACTTCGGCCGCCCGAGCACCTCGTGCTTCTCCTCGTCGCCCTCAACCCCGCCTTGACTCTCCTGAGACCCTGTCCGCCCGAGCAAGGCTCGATACATCGCTTCAGCGCGCCCGTCGACCATCGCTGCTACTAGGCCGGAGCTCTATCGCCCTTCTCGTCCTCCTTCCCCGCGTTTTCTTCTCTCTCGCTCGCTCTCATATCACTCCCTCTGTCTTGGGTCGTCAACATGAGGAGTCCCGCCGCCAGCGACCTCTCTGCTGCCGGAGCCCCACGACCCCGCCTCAAGACGTGTCCTCGCCGGACCCCGCGAGTGCCGCCGCACCTTGACGCCAGCTTGTCTCTATGGCTGGATCCCGCGCCGTCCCGGCCCTGCACCGCCCTTGCCTGTTCCCGCGGCGCCCTGTACCCGTCGCTGCCTTTTCTCTTTCAGAACGACGACCAGCGCCAGCGACCGCTCGACCATGTTGACTCGATCGAGTCAACCGCCAGATCCACGGCGCCTGGACCCGGCCTCGTCGCGATTCCAGGCCCAGCGGCCCGCCTCTCCTCGGCCTCGTTCTGCCCCGCATCTTCAGTGCCCTGGCCCAACTCCGCCCGAGCGAGCCGGCCTACCCCCTCCCACTCAAACGGGCTGAAGCCCATGGGTGAGGCCACCCACGGTGCCCCTCCTTTTGTCTTATTTCTACTGTTGGTCCAGCCTGCAGTTTCGGCCCGATAGCATTTTTTTCCCTGACCGGCGAATTTCCTAATTACCAGTGCACTGCATATTTACAGATTGAACTCTATATACTTCATGCATATTATAACTCTCAAACCATGCATCATATGTAAAAACTTAATATATGAAAGTTGCTTAGAATTTTGTGTAGGATAATAATATCCAACTTTCTTGCATGTTCGAAATGATTAAAATGATGTTTGCTTATATTTGCCTATTGCCATGTTAAAATGATTAAATTCATAACTAAATAACCGTAGCTCGGTTTTTAATAAACTTTATATGTAAATGGGGTAGAAAAATGCATAGTTTAACATGGTGTACTTGTTTTGCATGTTTAATACCTCTAAAATTGTGTTTAGGACAGAACAGTACCAAACCTAAAAATATGCACATGAGGAGTTTCCGGAATTGTTGTTTGTTATTTCCGGCCTCATTTAAACTTGCCTAGATAGATAGTTTCTTTATGCTTCATCTCTTGCCATGCTAACAACATTTAATCTTGTTGGGTACATAAACGAGAGAGAACTAAATAAGTCATGTGGTGTTTTCTTCAATATGCAACTCCATTGCATATTGAGCTCCACTTAATTTGTAGGATTGCTTGTGCACTTTGCCATGCCATGCCCTCTTTAAACCCGACATGCGTCATACTTGGTTGTGCATCATGCCATGTCTATGTGGTGGTTGTTTACTATGTTGTGTGCTTCTTTCCGGTGTTTGCTTCTTCGGGTTGGATTCGATAACGTCGCGTTTGTGAGGACCCGTTCGTCTACGTTCATTTGTCTTCTTCATGTACTCGTTCTTCTTCCTTGCGGGATTTCAGGCAAGATGACCATACCCTCGAAATCACTTCTATCTTTGCTTCCTTGTTGCTCGCTCTTTTGCTATGCCTATGTTGCGATACCTACCACTTGCTTATCATGCCTCCCATATTGTTGAACCAAGCCCTAACCCACCTTGTCCTAGCAAACCATTGTTTGGCTATGTTACCGCTTTGCTCAGCCCCTGTTATAGCGTTGTTGGTTGCAGGTGAAGATTGAAGTTTGTTCCTTGTTGGAACATGAAGATGTTGTTCCTTGTTGGAACATGTTTACTTGTTGGGATATCACAATATATCTTATTTAATTAATGCATCTATATACTTGGTAAAGAGTGGAAGGCTCGGCCTTATGCCTCGTGTTTTGTTCCACTCTTGCCGCCCTAGTTTCCGTCATATCGGTGTTATGTTCTCGGATTCTGCATTCCTTACGCGGTTGGGTAATAATGGGAACCCCTTGACAGTTCGCCTTGAGTAAAACTCCTCCAGCAATGCCCAACATTGGTTTTACCATTTGCAACCTAGCCTTTTCTTTCCCTTGGGTTCTGCAGACTCAAGGGTCATCTTTATTTTAACCCCCCCGGGCCAGTGCTCCTCTGAGTGTTGGTCCAACCTGTCAGCTGCCGGTGGCCACCAGGGGCAACTCTGGGCTGGCCTACCCATACCTAGGACAATCTGAGTGTGCCCTGAGAAAGAGATATGTGCAGCTCCTATCGGGATTTGTCGGCACATTCGGGCGGTGTTGCTGGTTTAGTTTTACCTTGTCGAAAAGTCTTGTAACCGGGATTTCGAGTCTGATCGGGTATTCCTGCTAGAAGGAATATCCTTCGTTGACCGTGAGAGCTTTTCATGGGCTAAGTTGGGACACCCCTGCAGGGATTTGAACTTTCGAAAGCCGTGCCCGTGGTTATGGGCAGATGGGAATTTGTTAATGTCCGGTTGTAGAAAACCTGAAGTTGACCTTAATTAAAATACATCAACCGCGTGTGTAACCGTGATGGTCTCTTTCCGGCGGAGTCCGGGAAGTGAACACGGTGTTGGAGTTATGCTTGACGTAGGTCGTTCTAGGATCACTTCTTGATCATAGTTTGTCGACCGTGCTTTGCCTTCTCTTCTCGCTCTCATTTGCGTTTGTTAGCCACCATATATGCTAGTCGCTTGCTGCAGCTCCACCTCATACCTTTACCTTACCCATAAGCTTAAGTAGTCTTGATTGCGAGGGTGTGAGATTGCTGAGTCCCAGTGACTCACGGATTCTTCCAAAACCATCTTGCAGGTCCCGATGAGTCCGTGCAGATGACGCAACCAAGCTCAAGGAGGAGCTCTTTGAAGATCTTGTCCTTTGTGTTGTTTCGTTCTAGTTGATCAGTAGTGGAGCCCAGTTGGGGTCGATCAGGGACCTTGTTGCATCTGGGGTAGTCTTCTTTTATTTTGGCTCCGTAGTCGGGCCCTGATTGTATTTGGATGATGTAATGCTATATTCCTGTACTTGTGTGAAGTGGCGATTGTAAGCCAACTATGTATCTTTTTCCCTTATGTATTACATGGGTTGTGTGAAGATTACCTCACTTGCGACATTGCTTTCAATGCGGTTATGCCTCTAAGTCGTGCTTCGACACGTGGGAGATATAGCCGCATCGAGGGCGTTATAAGTTGGTAATCAGAGCCTTCCCCGACCTTAGGAGCCCCCATTGCTTGATCGTTTTTAGCAGCCGTTGTTGAGTCTAGAAAAATGTTTTGAGTCATTTAGGAATTATATATCGGAGAGTTTAGGAATTCTTTTTACTCCCCAGTCTCCTCATCGCTCTGGTAAGGCATCCTGACGTAGAGTTTTGACTCTTCCCTTCTCAAATTTCACTAAAAAATTTAGGATCATGCGGGTATCTTGGAATCGTTCCGATGGTTTTGTGACGAGAACATTGTTCTTGGTGCCTCCTGACATTTAGGGGTTGTGGCAGTGTCCCGGGGAGTTCAGCTCCGAGGTGTTGTCGTCACAATTTTATCATTGCAGTTCTGGAATACCTGAGTTTCATTTCGCCGACATCGAAAATCTCTTTTATGCAGTTGTTGGTGAGATAACCTCGACGCCACCCAGTACTGGGGCGGGAGTTCGGGAGTATTGCCATAACTCGTATAACGGATGCTTTTCGAAGGTTGAGGTAGACGATTTCCGAAGGTTTCTTGGTTATGTGTTGAAGGATGGATACAGCTGGATGTAGGATTTGCTAGTTTGGGTGAGATATTATGCTTCCCCTGTATCCCCAACACCTGATTGCATAACCGGAAAATTTCGGGAGTTTATAAGTGGGAATTCAAGTAGCTCTTAGGATATCTTTCCGACAGATGTATGATATGAAATTAGGGTTCGACGTCTAGTGGTCTGCCTATTCACGGTTGGTTTTACAGTGGTCTCATTGTGTCTTAAAGAGTCCTTGGCTATGCCGACTCGGGGACGCTTCGTATGTCATGTGCACTTCCTTGTACATGATGGTGTTGTACGATCGAGCCCGTGTAGGCCCCACCATGAGAACTTCAAACGAAATCTCTATCATATGTTTGTTCCGGCTTATTCTGCAAGCCAATCCTTGTTTTGTTTTTAGTTGTGGTATTCGAGTTGCTTTGAAGTCAAATGTTGATTCCATCCCTTGTCTAAGTGGTGTTCACATACTCCGATGTGGATACTAAATCCTTCCTTGATAATCGAGATTGTCATGTCAATCCTTTTTTAACCGGTGTGCTTCTCTTCAAGTGGATCCGATCATTTCAACTTCCGCAAGATCAATGATTAGTTCTTCTCAATGGTGTTTGTTTCATCCATCTCCAAGTTGCCTTTGTTTTTCCCACCCTCCCACCCTCTTTCTTCGAGGAATAAGATTTCTTAATCAAGTACCATCTTATTGATGTGAAGTGTTTCCATTCTTTTCCGTCAATGTTCTTACCTGCTGTTTCTCATGAAGATTCTAACGGAGCTTCTAGTTCATCATTCCTCATTCCTTTTCTTTTCCGGTGGATTCAATTCAAGCTTTTGGTGTTGATTATATCCTTTAACTCGTTTCAAATATTTTTCTTGCCAGTGCACCTCTCAATCATCCATTTCTAGCTAATCATTTGTTCCGGAGTGCTCAGATATCTCGAAGATTCATGTTTCCACTCTGCTTTCGTTCGAGATCTTTCGAGGATGTTATCTCATTCAAGCCTTTTATATCAACCGGTGCAATCCCTTTTCAAAATCGTTCTACGGTGTATCTTTTCAGTGGGCCCTAACCCACAGGTCTTTTCCCAGGATCTTACCTGGCTCTTCTTATTTGTCTAGAGCTGTCCTCGAATTCTTTTAAAGTTTGACGTAAGAATGATTCATCATCTGTCATATGTTTTTCTCCAAGATCTTTCAAATTCTTTTCATCTTTGGCTCAACCTCTCCTCTTTTAATCATTCCGGAGTGTCTCAACGATTCATGGTGGTGTTTCTCGTCGTTATTCTCAGATTTTGAAGACCGAAGAAGAGTTTTCCTCAAAATCTTATCCGTTCTCTCAGAGATTCGTGGTTCTAGTTCGAGGCCATCCTCTCATAATTGTTTGATTGTGAGAATTCTTTTCACCTATCCGGGGCAATTCAAGAGTCTTCTTAGTTTGATTATCCGGAGTCCATCAATTCAGGTGTATTCATTCTCAGCTTTCAGTTGACATTCTCCAATTTTACCAGTGCATCATTCAAATATTCTCTATTCAGTTCGTGATCCCTTCATTCTCATGTATCTAGTTTGTCTCAAGCACCTTCGTTCATTTGCTAATTCTTACCGGTGATTCACCCCTACTTCGATCATTTTCAATTCTTACGGTGGTCCGTTCAAGAGTTCTCTTCCTTGGTCACCATATCAATTTATTCGTTGTTTCGACCCTTCCGGTGGTTCGTTCAATACCTTCTCAAGTTTGCTCCATATCTATCTTAATCCTTTCTACGAGAATAAGTAGTATGCCAAATCCATTGCTTGTCATCAATCTAAATTGGTGAAGGATACGCATAACATAATTCTTATTCTTGTTTCATCCAAGCATTCTAATTTCTTCTTTTCGGAGTGGTTCATCATATCACATTCTCGGCTTGAGATGCTTTATTCCTTTCTTTTCCCGGAGTTCCAAGCTCTTTCAAGTATGCCACCACGAAGATTCATCTAAATCATCGCAAGGTTTCACCTTGTGTTTTCAACTTCTCTTTCCTTCCGTTTGATCTTCCTTTTGTTTTTTGGAGGTCTTCATGGAGGCTCAACATGATGGTTCATCAAAGATTTAATTCCTTCTCGAAGGGTTCATCGACATTCTTTTCAGAGGAGCTCAAGCATTCTTCATCTTGCAATCCGGAGTACAATTCTTTCTACCTTATCATTGGAGGTGGTATTATGTCATTCTTGATAATTTGAGTTCATGTTTCATGATTCACATGTTATTAAGAATGAGGTATTTTAAATCCACCAACCAACTAGTTGGAGCTATCTTGTGTCATGTTTCACCTAAAGCCTTCCCTAAGGATTGTTGCTATCTATGGTGCTCATAAGTGACCCAAGTTCTTCTTTTACCCTCCCGGTGAAATATTTTCTCGTCTCCTTGTTCATATCAATCCAATTATTTTTCCCGTGAGTGGCAGGTTGTCACCTCATAATTTGAGATATATTGCATAAGACCATTTCAAGCTTATTCTTTTCGTTGTTGGTTTTCCAACAATTCCATTCGACCCTTCCCCTAAGGATGCCTTTTCAAGCTCTTTTGTGGCAGAAGTTGGCATTTTCTTCTCCATTCTCCTATTTCAATTATTTATCGTCTATTCTTTTGTTCCGAAGGCAATATGTTGTGATTTCGTCAAGTATCTCCTCATCTTACCAAGTTCTTATTCTATTCCTTTTCTTCTCAACCGGAGTGCTGCCCAAAGTTGTTCTTCCTTGTTCCTCTTTGCTAACAGAGTGTTTTCAACTTCATTTATCTCTGTTGTATTCTTTTCTCGAAATGGTTTAACCTTTTTCAAGGTTCTTTGGCCTCACTCCTTTGTCAAAAGAGCAACTTAGTTTTACCTCCTCTCTTCCTCTTCCTCCTCCGTTTTCCCTCCGGTGCCATTCTAGATCTCGGGACGAGATCCTCTCGTAGTGGTGGAGTGTTGTGACGCCCCGAGACCGATGTGCCAGGTGTCCTCCAGTTATTCGCTGTCCTTGCCATGTCATTCGCTTGCATGTTGCATCTTTGTCATGTCATCATGTGCATTGCATCATCATGTTTTCAAAACTTGTATTCGTTCGGGTTCCCCCAGTCCGTATGTTGTCCGTTCTGAGCCCAGACACACTTGCACGCGCCCGCGACATGTCCAAAATAGTATTTTATAAGTGGCCGGAAAATGTTCTCGGAATGGGATGAGAGTTGGCGTGCGGTCTTGTTATAGTGTAGGTAGACCGCCTGCCAAGTTTCATCGCAATTGGAGTTCGTTTGACGCCCCAACGATTAACTACAGCGGCAGTATAGCCGGTCTAACGTCGGACGTTTTTGGTCTCCGGAAACAGTCGCCGGGCCTCTCCTCTTCTCTCTTATCAGCCCTTTTCCTTCTGCACTACCTCTCACCGCTAGGCCCTACCTAACCTCTCTCGTCAGCCTGCGACCCTCCTCGCACGCGTGTCCGAAAATTTGTGCCGAACCCGACCCGGACAGTCGTTACCGTTGTGTCCGGATCATCCCCAAACATCTATAAAATGTCTCCGTTTTCTTATTTGGACGCCCTAGCCTATTTTTCCTGACCGTCCGATTACGATCAGAGGGGCGGTTTAGCCCCTATCCAAAATTCCCCTGCTATATATATAGTCCATCCCATACCTAATTTGGAAAACCCTAGAAATCCTCCTCCTGTCCCGTCGCTGCGCCGCCACCCACTTCTCCCATCGGGATCCGCTCCAAACCAACCACTGCACCCCTCGCTCCCCTCTCGATTCACCAACTCCTCCCAATCCAGATCCGCACCAAATCGTCGTTGCCACCAGCCACTGGACCGATCCCCTCGGCCTCCTCTCCTTCCCTGGCGCCTCCTACTCCTTACCTTGCTCTTCCAGCAAGTCAGCGCCTCCTCCCGTCGCCGGCGACCGCTTCACCAGGACCCTGCACCTGCAGCCTCACGCACAAGCTCCTCTGCTTCCTCATGCGCCACGGCAAGAAGCAGCACCACCGGGGCCCTTGCATCGTCGAGCACCACTAGGACCAGCCCCGGTGCCACTCCGGCCGCATGAGCACCTCGTGCTTCTCCTCGTCGCCCTCAACCCCACCTCGACTCGCCTGAGACCCTGTCCGCCCGAGCAAGGCTCGATCCATCGCTTTAGCGCGCCCGTCGACCACCGCTGCTACTAGGCCGGAGCTCTGTTGCCCTTCTCGTCCTCCTTCCCCGCGTTTTATTCTCTCTCGCTCACTCTCATATCACTCCCTCTGTCTTGGGTCGTCAACAGGAGAAGTCCCACCGCCAGCGACCTCTCTGCTGCCGGAGCCCCACGACCCCGCCTCAAGACGTGTCCTCGCCGGACCCCGCGAGCGCCGCCGCACCTTGACGCCAGCTCGTCTCTACGGCTGGATCCCGCGCCGTCCCGGCCCTACACCGCCCTTGCCTGTTCCCGCGGCGCCCTGTACCCGTCGCTGCCTTTTCTCTTTCAGAACGACGACCAGCGCCAGCGACCGCTCGACCACGTTGACTCGATCGAGTCAACCGCCAGATCCACGGTGCCTGGACTCGGCCTCGTCGCGATTCCAGGCCCAGCGGCCCACCTCTCCTCGGCCTCGTTCTGCCCCGCATCTTCAGTGCCCTGGCCCAACTCCGCCCGAGCAAGCCGGCCTACCCCCTCCCCCTCAAACGGGCTGAAGCCCATGGGTGAGGCCACCCACAGCGCCCCTCCTTTTGTCTTATTTCTACTGTTGGGCCAGCCTGCAGTTTCGGCCCGATAGCATTTTTTTCCCTGACCTGCGAATTTCCTAATTACCAGTGCACTGCATATTTACAGATTGAACTCTATACTTCATGCATATTATAACTCTCAAACCATGCATCATATGTAAAAACTTAATATATGAAAGTTGCTTAGAATTTTGTGTAGGATAATAATATCCAACTTTCTTGCACGTTTGAAATGATTAAAATGATGTTTGCTTATATTTGCCTATTGCCATGTTAAAATGATTAAATTCATAACTAAATAACCGTAGCTCGGTTTTTAATAAACTTTATATGTAAATGGGGTAGAAAAATGCGTAGTTTAACATGGTGTACTTGTTTTGCATGTTTAATACCTCTAAAATTGTGTTTAGGACAGAACAGTACCAAACCTAAAAATATGCACATGAGGAGTTTCCGGAATTGTTGTTTGTTATTTCTGGCCTCATTTAAACTTGCCTAGATAGATAGTTTCTTTATGCTTCATCTCTTGCCATGCTAACAACATTTAATCTTGTTGGGTACATAAACGAGAGAGAACTAAATAAGTCATGTGGTGTTTTCTTCAATATGCAACTCCGTTGCATATTGAGCTCCACTTAATTTGTAGGATTGCTTGTGCACTTTGCCATGCCATGCCCTCTTTAAACCGGACATGCATCATACTTGGTTGTGCATCATGCCATGTCTATGTGGTGGTTGTTTACTATGTTGTGTGCTTCTTTCCGGTGTTTGCTTCTTCGGGTTGGATTCGATAACGTCGCGTTTGTGAGGACCCGTTCATCTACGTTCGTTTGTCTCCTTCATGGACTCGTTCTTCTTCCTTGCGGGATTTCAGGCAAGATGACCATACCCTCGAAATCACTTCTATCTTTGTTTGCTAGTTGCTCGCTCTTTTGCTATGCCTATGCTGCGATACCTACCACTTGCTTATCATGCCTCCCATATTGTTGAACCAAGCCCTAACCCACCTCGTCCTAGCAAACCGTTGTTTGGCTATGTTACCGCTTTGCTCAGCCCCTCTTATAGCGTTGTTAGTTGCAGGTGAAGATTGAAGTTTGTTCCTTGTTGGAACATGGAGATGTTGTTCCTTGTTGGAACATGTTTACTTGTTGGGATATCACAATATATCTTATATAATTAATGCATCTATATACTTGGTAAAGGGTGGAAGGCTCGGCCTTATGCCTGGTGTTTTGTTCCACTCTTGCCGCCCTAGTTTTCGTCATATCGGTGTTATGTTCCCGGATTTTGCGTTCCTTACGCGGTTGGGTAATAATGGGAACCCCTTGACAGTTCGCCTTGAGTAAAACTCCTCCAACAATGCCCAACATTGGTTTTACCATTCGCGACCTAGCCTTTTCTTTCCCTTGGGTTCTGCAGACTCAAGGGTCATCTTTATTTTAACCCCCCGGGCCAGTGCTTTTCTGAGTGTTGGTCCAACCTGTCAGCTGCAGGTGGCCACCAGGGGCAACTCTGGGCTGGCCTACCCGTACCTAGGACAATCTGAGTGTGCCCTGAGAAAGAGATATGTGCGGCTCCTATCGGGATTTGTCGGCACATTCGGGTGGTGTTGCTGGTTTAGTTTTACATTGTCGAAAAGTCTTGTAACCGGGATTCCGATTCTGATCGGGTCTTCCCGCTAGAAGGAATATTTTTCGTTGACCGTGAGAGCTTGTCATGGGCTAAGTTGGGACACCCCTGCAGGGATTTGAACTTTCGAAAGCCGTGTCTGCGGTTATGGGCAGATAGGAATTTGTTAATGTCCGGTTGTAGAAAACCTGAAGTTGACCTTAATTAAAATACATCAACCGTGTGTGTAACCGTGATGGTCTCTTTCCGGCGGAGTCCGGGAAGTGAACACGGTGTTGGAGTTATGCTTGACGTAGGTCGTTCTAGGATCACTTCTTGATCATAGTTTCTCGACCGTGCTTTGCCTTCTCTTCTCGCTCTCATTTGCGTTTGTTAGCCACCATATATGCTAGTCGCTTGCTGCAGCTCCACCTCATACCTTTACCTTACCCATAAGCTTAAATAGTCTTGATTGCGAGGGTGTGAGATTGCTAAGTCCCCGTGACTCACAGATTCTTCCAAAACCAGCTTGCAGGTCCCAATGAGTCCGTGCAGATGACGCAACCAAGCTCAAGGAGGAGCTCTTTGAAGATCTTGTCCTTTGTCTTATTTCGTTATAGTTGATCAGTAGTGGAGCCCAGTTGGGGTCGATCGGGGACCTTGTCGCATCTGGGGTAGTCTTCTTTTATTTTGGCTCCATAGTCGGACCCTGATTGTATTTGAATGATGTAATGCTTTATTCCTGTAATTGTGTGAAGTGGCGATTGTAAGCCAACTATGTATCTTTTTCCCTTATGTATTACATGGGTTGTGTGAAGATTACCTCACTTGCGACATTGCTTTCAATGCGGTTATGCCTCTAAGTCGTGCTTCGACGCGTGGGAGATATAGCCGCATTGAGGGCGTTATAACAGGTGTCTCCGAAGGTGCTTGTTGGGTTGGCGTATTTCGAGGTTAGGATTTGTCACTCCGATTGTCGGAGAGGTATCTCTAGGCCCACTTGGTAATGCACATCACTATAAGCCTTGCAAGCATTGCAATTAATGAGTTAGTTGCGGGATGATGTGTAAGTAAAGAGACTTGCCGGTAACGAGATTGAACTAGGTATTGAGATACCGACGATCGAATCTCGGGCAAGTAACATACCGATGACAAAGGGAACAACGTATGTTGTTATGCGGTCTGACCGATAAAGATTTTCGTAGAATATGTAGGAGCCAATATGAGCATCCAGGTTCCGCTATTGGTTATTGACCGGAGACGTGTCTCGGTCATGTCTACATAGTTCTCGAACCCGTAGGGTCCGCACGCTTAAAGTTCGGTGACGATTGTAATAGAGAAAATTTTCCTTATGCCACTCTAGATTTTGCCAATTTTCCTTATGCACTCTAGATTTTGACATTTCAGTTCTGCCACTCTTAGCTTTTGACAATTATCACAATTGCCATTCCGTGGCAAAACCAAAATAAATTAGAGTGGCAATTGTGATACATTGTCAAAAGCTAGAGTGGCAAAAGTGAAATAAAATTAATTTGCTATTGCCACATAATGGCAATTGTGATATTTTCAAAAGCTAAGAGTGGCAATACTGAAATGTCAAAATCTAGAGTGGCATAAGGAAAATTGGCAAAATCTAGAATGGCAAAAACAAAATTTTCCCACTGCGGCCATTTTCCGCATGTGGCGTGCAAGACGCCCGACCACAACGAGTCATGAAGCTACGACCAGATGGTGTTGGACAGCACGGTGACCCGCGACATCTGCGGGCATGAGACGACGACGTGGCGGTCTCGGGCGGGCGGCAGGCGCGGTTGTCGGGGCTGGTGTTGGGGTGCTCTACGTACGAGGCTAGCGGGAGCGTGGTGACGCTGGGCAACTAGGCCATGTCATTCCGCACCATCGCTAGGAAGAGCTTCCATGGCCTCTTCTCCTTGTGCGTGCTGGCGACGCACAACGGGTGTGAGTCCTCCAGCTACCTGATCTTCGGGCCGAACATGACCATGGAGGCTGGCGAAGGGGCCAGTGAGACGAACATCGTGTACTTGATGAATGCGCCTACCTTGGACGCGCACATGCAAGAGCACATTTGGGAGTTCGATAACCTCAAGGGGAAGCTCCGGTTCAAGAAGGACAAGTGCACCACCCGATAAACTGAATGCCTTTGGGAGTGTTTCAGGATGTGCAATGATCTAGCGTAACGGTTCTTGAGGGGGAAGATCTAGGGCAGGAGCCTTGATCTGTTGTCAAGTCGAGGAACAAGAGTGAAAGCACATCCACTCCCTTTATGGTTTTGGTATCATGTCAACATACATATTGTTGGACTAATGTTTTGCTTGAGTATATTTTAGGAAAGTTCAACTACCCTTCAAGATGCCGATGATAAGTGTTGGTCAAGCCTCAAGACTCATTTTCATATTTATGTGGTCCAAGAAGTCCATAAATATGTCGATACTACCAAAAGGAAACGAGGTTGTGGTAATGCATTCACTGCTCAAGTGTTTAGAGATCAAACTCCAAAAGCCTCATACAAATTGTGAACGGTAATATGGAGGACTTTGTGGCATGAAATTTAAACTAACATTGACAAAGCCGTCACCACCATCAGCTACCTAATGACTCCTGACTCTTATATTCACTTTTGCACCACAAATATATCTAATCTAAGAACAGTTCAAGTCGACAACTCCAGAGATGGTGATAGGAGGGTCGACCAGCACCCGCTTTGCTTTTCCCTGGGAAACCAGCTGTGGCAGTGTGTTTGCTTCCTTTGGTGCCACGCCTGCGGCTGTCCATAGAGTAACATGTGGCCAATCATTTCTGCAGACAATAGTCTCACCATTTACCGTTCCGATCTGTGCCTCGAGGGCAGCCATGTTATCTTTTTTTTTTTGCGGGAAGGGCAGCCATGTTATCGGTGTAGAAGAAAGCATTAAACGATACGTGGAGTTCCTGCTTCTCGTAGACCGCATAACTTGCAACCGCGGCTACACCATGGGCCCTTTTGTGGGCGAGGGTGACATGCACCTTGTTCTTCAGGCTATCCTCTAATTTTAGGCCGTTGAGAAAATTGTTGACATCAGTGTCCTTCTCTGCAACCTGTTGAGTTCAGTTGTGCAATATGCATGATCCGGTTAGATTCACAGCATCGTCCAATACATCTTATTGGAGAATATACCATATAAGATGAGCATACACTTGTTACCTTCCGGACAAGGCCCAATACGTCTGCCAGGGATAATGTAACAGCAGCAAAAACGATATTGCCCAACCTCCGCTTGGCAATATCAGGTGGTTTGATATCACCTTTTGCCACAGCCTTTAACTGTTCCACTACTTCTTTCACCGCAGCCTCAAACGGAACCTAGACATTAGAGCCAAAGAAATTAATTATCTTTTTCCTCAGGGAACATCTTTCTGTGCGCTGAAATTGTAAACTTTGATGGTTTCAGACTTTTGGTAGGCAGGATCGGTGAATGCTATTGCTAGCCAATAACTCCCTCCTGATCAAAGCACCTCACATAGCAATGTAAAGTCATCTCAATTGCTATTGCTAAATCAGAGATGAGATTAAATGTTAAGGCTAATATTCCAAACTTGTGACTGTAAAAAGGGTGTTATTAGTTATTACCCAATGGATTAGGTTGGTACCCAAATGTGTGAGTGTAGGTGCCCGAAAGTAGAGACGGTGGTACAATTAATATATGGTGTTTCCAACCAAGTTTAGGGTTTGTGTATGTTCTCTTGTAAGCCTACTGTATGTACTTCGACTCAAATCAATACAACACGTCAGTCCATAAAGTTAAGTGTTTCCTGAAAAGAATACAGATTTTCACTGACAAATAAATACATGAGATATGTTTACCTGAATGGATTTAAGATAATCAGCATTCTCAAACAAGATCTCGCGCAACCTCTCCCCCCACTGTGCCCATTCCGATGGCTCCACTCTGATTCGACATTATTGATCAAATCAGCCAGATTATAAAGAATCATGATTTTGATGACTATTTGACTATTCCACACTAGTTCTGCGAACATTATCAGCTGACACAGCAGTAGCTTAATTTGTACTCGGGGGTTAAGAGGTAGCAGTTCCATACCTTCTTAAATGCCTGCTTCGATGCAATATGAATAAGCTAAGCCAGAGGCGGAGGACGAAATTTTTTTAAGGTGTGGCGAAGTCTTAAGAATATATTTTTTATGCAAATCAAAAGATTCAACACACATTACAAACAAAAAACCAAATACAATGAAAATGTAGTCATGTTTCAATAGGAAAACAACCTTAAACGTACCAATAATGAAGCTTTCAATGCCGCCTAGAAGACCCAGGCAATGGCAATGCCCTACCCTCATTCTAAAAAATTTCCTCGATTTTACTAAGATCAATACTTTTGAAGATCTCTCGCTCAATATAACAAATCGTCAAGTCATTAAGCCAACCATCTGTCATATTGCTGCGCAACTCAATCTTGATGATTTCCATTGATGAGAAGGCCCTTTCGATTGTTGTCGTCGCTACCGGTAGTAGCAATGCCAACTCCATGAGGCGATACACAGTAGGAAACATGACATGCCTTTGAAGTTCGACCATCATTTTAGCTAGGTTTGCAATATCATGACAATATCTGAAGTCTTCAATTCTTCTCGTATCGATAATGAATAGATCAAGGTTATCTTCTATATGTTCACGCTCATAATTAGAGAAATCATCATGATAAATCTCTGTGAGCCTAGCAAGCTTATTCAGGTTGAACCTAGAAAAGGAGTTTCTTAGGTCAAGACAAGAGAAGATCTGGACCAGGTCTGAAGATACCTCATCAAAACGATGATCAAACTCTGTGGTGATGGAATCTATAGCAGCATAGAAGGTGTCCACACGAAAAAAAGATCAGCCATGACAAGGTCTTTTTGAATTGTCCCGGAAGTTTTTTTTTTCGAGAGTACGCCAATGGCGTACCATATTTTTATAGAAGGAAGCAAAGTATATACAAGAGACCGACAAACAATGCGAACATTAGTCGCCAGCACACCCACACCGAAAAAACCAAAAGCTAACTCCTCACGAATCTATCTAGGCCACCCACACCAAACCTAGCGCTCGACCAATCCCGAATGTCGCCGAGAATCGCCATTGCGAGCTCTCTCGGGCCCACCACCTGCTCCGGCCGATTGAAGACGTGCGCGTTTCTTTGCTTCCAAATGGCCCACAACGCTCCAATGACCAGCGAGTCGAAGCCTCGCTTCACTTTTCCATGGAATCCTCTCCTGGTCTTGAGTGTCCCGGAAGTCATTTTGGCATTTTTAGGACGTAGCCCATCAAATGCAACCTTGCTGTCATCACTGGAGCTTGCTGCCGCCGCCGTTTAAGCCCCGAGCACGTCGGTGTCGTAGGCTATCCCGTCGCCAGTTGCCCGCCCGGATCACGACCTGACCAGCCACCATCGCTGCGCTAGGGTTCGTCACTTGCGCGTGCGTGTGGGTTGGCGCTCAATGGAATCAACGAGCTCGACCGCTTCCTGTTTGTGCCAGCAGGCCCAACTCGTACGTTCTTGTGTTTGCCGGCCCAACTTGTGTGTGTGGCGTGCCTGTGTGCCAGCGGCCTTTTTCTCGCTGCACTAGAATGAGGGAACGAGACAATCGACAATACATGCGTATGTATACATTTGTTTATGCCTAGAATCAAGGTATGGCGGCTGCCATATCTTGCCCACCGGGGGCCTCCGCTAGTGAGCTAAGCCCCTCGTCTAAGATACTTTTGACATCACCAGGCAATGGAGCTCTAAAAATAGGAGAACCAGGTAGCAGTTCAGTAAATACAAGTTTTTTTAAGACCAACAAAAATGGCATGTTTCTCTGGCTTCAGGAATATGTAAAAATCTCTACCTATCTGGCTTGAGGAGAGGCATCTTAACCAAGGAGCCGAAACGCTCATACAGTTGGCCTTCGAATTCTCGTCGATTCTGGAAGTGCATTTTTCTTGAATGCAACACTGATAACATGGTATAACATTCCAATATGATCTCAAACTGTATTTTTAGGAAAGGGCATACCTTGCCATCATAGAGGTTGTAAAACCTTAGCAAAACCTTACCAGCATCCGGTGATGCCTTGTCCAGATTTCCCTTTATATGTAGATATGTAGTCATAACATGTTAGAGGACAATTTACAATATACAGAAAACTTGAAAACAGCAAGAGCTTCAAGAGAAAATGGATTTGTATACCTCATGATTGACCCGCTGGAGTACACGAAACATGAAAACAGCAAGAGCCTCAAAAGAAAATGGATTTGTATCGGTGCCTGCAGTTTCAAGGAAATGAAGAAAAATTACAAACGCTTCATAAATAGAGATATAGACAGTGAAGACGGGAATAACATTCTTCTAGTAGAATCTAAATAATCTGGGGTTTGTTTTTTTATGTCAAGTGGCAGAAAAAGCATGAAATAAAAAAAAATTATAAAGAATACAGATAACTAATTACCTTCAGAATCAGGAACAGCAGGAACAGCAGCCGCTTTTGTGGTCCCACACATATCGTTAATCTACAATATATAAATGGACCACAAGTTCAGTTCTTTCTTTCTAAACTGTATGTAGCATGTGAAAGAAATAACATTGACTCCATCTTGTAATTTGAAAGTAGCAATCTTGCCTGCCTCCACACTTGCTCATTTGGTGCGTTTTTGTCAGCGAGGGTTATTGTAAATGGTTCCTTTTTCTGGTCGTCAGCAACCTTTTGCCAGTATCCTGTAAGGGCAGATAGTTTGCAAAAAGGGCAAAATAGAAGTGTATTGAATCTATATTTTGGTCCTATGATATAAACATATCAACCAAAGAATACTGCCAAATGCTGCATACGTTTTTTAATAAGATCTCCCATCAAACAATGAAGAGGGCGATTATCACCAAGGCCACCAGGCATTTTCAATAGTTCCTTGCATAGAGCAGACTTTGCACAACCAGGTATACCTGACGGAGAACAAAATAATATAACAAGGACATAATGGGAATTAGAAAATCATCATTAAATTGAAACTTGGCAGTGAAAAGATGACCTATACGAATGATGATTCATCAAGTTTTTTAATCTTGCTTGAGAGCAATATCCTCAGTTATTCTAATGACTGAAAGCAACTCAAGATGAAACGTAAACCTTAAAAACTGTTATAAGGAAAAACAGAATTTACCAGGAAAGAAGACGATAAGGCCCTCGGGTTTTGAAACACCATTGAAGGGACGTAGTAGGACTAGACGGTTGAACCAAGTCACCGGTAGCCCCTATCAAATCCTGGTTTGCTTTAGCATATTGTTCAAGGAAAGGCTCTGCCTCGCTAAGATACGTCGAGGACGAGGGTGGCTTATTTCCGCACTTGCTTGTAATATACACAGCCCTATTTTGTTTGGCAAACCAATAAAATTAAAAGAAACATATGTAGTTTGGTAAAAAAAACTCCTATGAACGAAGAGAAAGAAGTTAGTAATATACCATTCATCCAACAGTTTGCAAAGCTCTTTCTGTTTACTTACTGATGTTCCCCAATTCTCCATTTGGCTATTAACACATTCAGGACCATTGATGTCAGAGGTAGCAAACCACAATTTAATACAAGAGCACCAACCACAATTTAAACTTAAACTAGTCACAATTGACAAAACTACACATATTTCACATGGAAGAAAAATTCTTGAATACCACATCCTACATGTGAGCGGCCTCGCTTTAGAGATATTAACTTTTCCTACTAGTATGCATTTCCTACTTTGAGATTTCCTTGCAAAGATGTAAAGATAAAGAATAATAATATTAGGAGAAGACCCAGCAGTGAAGACTGAAGAGATATGCACTTTTTTAGGGCACGGCAATAATAATGGCTCATACACAAGGAATATTAATAACTAAATTAGTGGCAACAAACTGTTTAACCCTCTTGTAGTCTCATTAAAAGAACAATTATGAAGATGCATCTCATCTCAAACAGCTTCAGAATGGAAACTTATATCAAGCAAGGCAGTCAAATACTTCGGCATAGGAAACATAAACTTGTCAGATGACTACCTTGTGGAAAATAGCCACACATGATTTGTTGGTAGGCGCCATTCTAGACAAAAGGCAATCACTTGTGGAGTAGAATAGAACCTTGGTTTGCCATGACCTAACTCTGTTACAGCTATAACCACGGCTGCATAAAGGCCAACATAAAAGATATAAATATGCATTCAAAAGAGATTTTGTGCAAAAAAAGGACTAGCAAGAATGGTAAAATTCATGGACTGAAAATTGATGTCACGGTTAAATAGGTGAAGTAATCAGGCATCATACCATAATCATCATTTGGCCTTTGCCCATGGTCTCCTAATACAGCCGTCACAAGTTCCATTGAAATGTTTATCCGTTTTTTCTAGAAGCACAGAACGGCGGCAAAATCAGTAATTTTAAGAAAACAGCTGACAAGCAGAAATGCAAACGATGAAAAGCCCTAATAGTAAACTTAACATTCTTGATGAGTGTTTAAAATTCCAATAAACTAGTATGTATCAAAGAAAGGTTAGAGAGCAAAAAGGCATGTAGTTGTTGAGAAAGTTGCACTGGCATGCATGGGATACCTCAAGAACATCATTAAATTCGGCTTGCTTTCTAGGTGCTTCGTTCCCCCAAGCTTCACGAAACATACGGTCCAGGACAAAAACGCCCACAGCAGTGTAGCTACATATCCCCAAAGAAGTAAGGAATTACACCTTCATTCGGTTAAATAAACAGCTCAACAAACAAAGAACAAGAAGACAAACTAGCGGCGCCTACATATTTCCAAAGCTGTTCTTGGAATATGCTCCACCACGGTGACCGGCATACATGAATAGAGATCCTGAATGCTTGAGCGTAACCTGGAGAAAAAGTTATCTTTGTAGGGTGAACACATTTTAACCGTCATCACTGCAAGCAGTTAGCTAAAATAAAACCAGTAATTAATTAACCAAACGGCAAAAGAAGAAGAAATCAAACATACCTCCATGGTAGCTGAGCCACACGACACCATCTCAATCATCCGAGTCCGTGTCTGCCATCACAAAACAGGGGGCGTAAGGTTGGGTTCCCACTAAAGGTTTTTAATTAAAACCCCATTCCCAAAATCTAAATGGGCCGGGAGTCCCAAAGTGCAATTAATTAAGCAGTGGAAGATTTAGAAAGTAAGCGTTGATTAAAAACCTGTTGATCGGACTTGTCATTTTTGAATTTGGGGTAGAAAGCGGCCCTGATACGCGCCTCTGCGAACGTGTTGTCCACGGCGAAGTCCGTGAACAGCCTCGAAAGGTTATCACCCTGGTCAGCTGCCCCCTCCGAGGACTGGGTATTCGAACTTGTGTATAAAAAAATTCCGAAGGGTTGAGCATATAGATATATGTAAGGTGTGGAGAATAGAAATAGAATAGGCAAAAAGCAGAATGATTTACCAATTACATGAGGAATTTGCGTTGGATGCCGTCATCCTTAACTTGCAAGTTGCAAGAAGAAGAAATCCCTGTGTTTCAATGAATGAATGAATGATGATACGAATGTAAGGAAGCCATTCATTCAGGCAACAAATGTAAGTATGCGACAAGCTGAAAAGGAATCAAATGGAACACAAAAACAATTATTAAGAATTAATGAAGAATATTACTAGTACTAGTACTAGACACGTACGTACGTACAGGATGAGGACGAGGAGCAGCAAAGAAGACTCGCTTGTAATGTACTACTCCCTCCGTCCGAAAAAACTTGTCATCAAAATGGACAAAAAGGAATGTATCTAGAACTAAAATACATCTAGATACATCCCCTTTTATTCATTTTGATGACAAGTATTTCCGGACGGAGGGAGTACTACCTAGTACCTCCGGCGATCTTCCAGCAGATTGAAAGCTTTATCTGCTAGAGATACTTTCCTTCTTTCTTTGGAGGGAGCAGGGTGTGGGTTTTTGAGTCGGAGTTTCTCTGGAGGCCTGACCAAGTCGCCTGATCGTGTCGGAGTTTCTATGGAGGCAGCAGGCAGCAGGGTCGGGGCGGCGGCCGGTAGGGAAGCAGAGGGACGCCGCCTCCTCGATCGGTTGCTTGCGGTTGCGCCGCAGAAACCGAGCCACAAGAGTCCTCCTCGGTAACGGCCGGACGAGACGCCGCTTTGTAGGCCGGCCCATTTTGTTGCTTCTCCTCCAAAAGGTCTGGCCGGTTTAGAGAATTCTTTATTTTCTTTTTCAAAAACGGGCTAAAAAACCAGATGCTGCATATATAAAAAAATATGTTTTTGAAAAAAATTCTTAGTTTTAAAAAGAGTTTGTTAATTCTGAAGAATGTTCGTGACTTCAAAAAATGTTTACTATTTATAAAATGTTCATAGATTTGGAAAACAATTCCTGAACTATATAATGTTCATGATTCCCTAAAAGTGTTTGTCACTTCAAAACAATGTTAATTCGAAAAAAACATATGAATTAAACAAATGTGTGTTAAAAACTGTTCATGACTTTCAAGAAATGTTGGCGAATACAAAAAATATTCAGAATTGTAAAAACTATTTGTGAGTTCACTTTTTCACTAATTTCAGAAAAAATCACTAAATAAAAAACATGAACTTGAGATTCAAACACGATGTTGACGAGTTTGATAAAATATTCATGAATTTCCAAAGTTGTTTTCAGATTCAAAAAATATTCACTAATTTAGAAAAAAAATACATGAATTTGAAAATTGTTCAACATTTTGGACAAATCATAAGTTCGAAGGATTATTTAGAAAAAGTTGATGAATTTTAAGAGAAAAATAAACATGAAACAAAGCCAAACAGAAAAAATGCAGAACACACGAACAGGCTGGCCCATTCCCGCGGGCGAGGGTGCGCGTTGGATCACTATCCCACAACCTACGCGGGGAATATGATGTGCTACTGCTTCCCAATGGCAAGAAGTGGCTTTTTGCGATGCATGAAGATGCATGTGTCCGCAGATGATTGTCCTACTTTGGGCGATTTGGAGTGCTCGTAGATAGCCAATCCATCAAGACATTTACGAGAATCGTTGCTTCATTACTTGTTCTTCCCTGGAAGAGATTGGAATATTATAGAAACCGGAGGCCCTTTCGGGTGCAGTTAATAATGTGGACAATCGAGTACTAGTATGTAGCAGCAGCCAGCAGGCAGGCAGGCGTCGTGGTAGGAGAGGAGACAAGCAATCAAAGGTCAGGTGTACCACTCCACTCCACAATGCATGCATGCATGCATGCATGCGTTTTGTACTCCGGCGGTCACCCTGCCGTGTGCTGTGCTGTGCAGTGCAGGTCAGGTGTATATGCAATGCATGTGTTTCGTGCGTGATGATCCGGCTGGCCGGCCGGTTGGGCGGCAGCATGAACATCGTCGTAGAGCTTTTTTTTTTGAGGGGAACATCGTCGTAGAGCTGCTGGGCTTGAGTTGCATGGACGACCACCGCGTGCGCGACATCGACCCGACACCACACGTACGCGTGCATGCATGCACATGGCTGGGCCAGCTGACGTCCCGTCTCCGTCACATCCATCCATCGCATTCCACAGACACATACGAACATATGTCTAACTGGGGTAGTACGTAGTACGTACATCTCTTCTTGCCTCTTTCCGTCTTGTCTTTCTACGTAGTACGTCACGACGGCTCATCTGGTATATGATCTATTAGTTCATCAACACACTTTCTGTTGGAAATCTCCAAGTGTCTCACTGAATATATATATATATATATATATATATATATATATATATATATATATATATATATACACGGAGATGGCGAGATGCAGATACAGATGGACAAAGTTTGCATCTGCTCCCTCCATTCCAAAATTGATGGAAAAGTAGCCATGCAAGCATCCGTACTGTAGGAGTCATGCATGTGTCCAACGACATCTAGTCTAATCTAACTGAGATTAATTTGGCATTCATGCATGGCTGTCGATCGTGAGAGCGCTCATCGACACCCACCCGACACGTACGTTCGATACAGGGTGCATACATGCAGATGGCCGGAGTTGGTCCAGGCCGACCGGCGAGGTGACGTCCCGTCTCCATCACAGCTCCTGCGACATTCATTCGTTCATTCATCGGCATTCGCATTCACTGTCCGATCCCCCTACCAACGGCAGCTGGACGACGTGGACATGAGCAGCAGCAGCAGGAGGAGGAGGAGGCGGCTTAGGCATGGCGCCGCGTGGAGAAGCGTGCAGGTGCAGGGATGGAGGCGGCAGCTTGGCCTGCTGGAGCATGTGGACGTACGACCTCGCGCATGGACATGGTGATGTGTTAGACTATGTATAACTTCTGTACCTATGTACCTATTGTAACACAACCATTATATATAATGAGATAAGCCACCCCTAGAGGGTTGTGCTGGTTCCCAAAACTTATTGTCTTACATGGTATCACGCTAGGTTACGATCGCTTCCGCTTCTAAACCCTAATACCCGCATCGCCGCGGCAGCCGCCGCCGCCTTCACCGCCGCCGCCGCGCCACCGATCGCGCCGCCGCCATGTCGAGCGCCGCCACCACCGGTTCCACTGCTGCGGGCTTCCTCCCGGCCTCTCTTGCGGCTCTGCTCAACCTCCCGCTCGATGCCGTCTCCGTTCCGGCTCCGATCGGGACAAGGAGCATCGGCTCCGTCTTCTCCACGCCGCCGGCGCCCTCGCTCGGGCGTGACCTCGTGGTCCACACCGCGGCGCCGCCGTCCGCTGCGGATTCCGCAGGCGTCGTCCCGCCGCTCCTGCCGCGAGCGGATCACACCGCCCCGCTGGCGGGGTTGGCGGCGTCCGCCCCGGCCGCGGGCCTTGCGGCGTCCGCACCGGCCGCGAGCTTTGCGGCGCCCGCCCTGGCTGCGGTCCCGCCTCCTCCCGCATCGGCTTCGGTGCCTCCGGCTGCCTCCATGGTGTTTGCACCCCAGGCAGCCTCCTCGATGGGATCGTCTTCGCCGTCGCCGTTTCACTTCGGTCATCTCATCACCATCAAGCTCTCCGCAGACAACTACATCTTCTGGCGTGCGCAGGTTCTCCCGCTCTTGGGGAGTCACTACCTGCTAGGCTACGTCGACGGATCGCTTCCCTGCCCACCCACGCTGGTAGACAGCGTGCACGGTCCGGTCTACAATCCGGCCCATCGCGTCTGGACGGGGCAGGACCAGGCGAACCTCTCCTCCATCCAGGGGTCGCTCTCGCCGGCAGTTGCCGGCCTTGTTGTCTTCGCGAAGACGTCTCATGAGGCCTGGACCATCCTTGAGCGCACCTTTGCAGCGCAGTCCCAGGCTCGTGTCTCTACACTCCGTCGTCAGCTTGGAGAGTGTCAGAAGCTTGACTCCACGGCCACTGAGTTCTACAACAAGGTCAAGGGCCTTGCCGACACATTGGCCTCCATTGGACAGCCCCTCACCGACTCCGAGTTCAACTCGTTTATTGTCAATGGTCTTGATGAGGAGTATGATGCCTTAGTCGAGATCATCAACGAGCGGGGTAACTCGACACCCATGTTGGCACACGAGGTTTTCTCTCGGCTTCTTCTCACTGAGCAACGGGTCGAGACTCGCCGCACCAGGGGCACTGGCTCTCTCTCGGCCAACGTCGCCACCAAGGGTGGCCGCTCTTCTTCATCACCCCGGTCTCCCTTGGGGCTGCCACCGTCGCCCGCCTCGGCCCCCCCACCTACTGCGACCTTACCGGGGGCTGGCGGTCCACGTGTGTGTCAGCTTTGTGGCCGCGATGGGCACTGGGCCTCCAAGTGTCATAAGCGCTTCCAGCGAAGCTTCCTTGGTCTTGGCAATGACGGCAAAGATACACGCAACAATGCCCGTCAGGTCGCCATGGCTGATCGTCCCGCGCCGCAGAAGCACCAGGGACACACTCAGTCCTACTCCATCGATCAACACTGGTACATGGACTCTGGGGCGACAGAGCATCTGACCAGCGAGATGGGGAAGCTTCACACTCGTGAACCCTATCATGGCTCCGACAAGATCCACACCGCCAATGGAGCAGGTATGCACATATCTCATATTGGTCAAGCATCTCTTCTCACTAGACATGCCAATAGGAGTCTTCAGCTTCGCAATGTTCTTCGCGTTCCATCTGTGACCCGCAATCTTCTTTCAGTTCCTAAACTCACACGTGATAATAATGTGCTTTGTGAATTTCACCCTTTTGATCTTTTTATTAAGGATCAGGGCACGAGGGACATTCTTCTTAGTGGGCGGTTGTGCCAGGGTCTCTACCGTCTGGAGCATCCTGGCATCGCTCGCATTTTCAGTGGAGTTCGGGTCTCTCCGTCACAGTGGCATGCTCGTCTTGGTCACCCGGCCACACCTATTGTCCGTCATATTTTGCGTCGTCATGAGCTTCCTAGTTTGTCTAGTAATAAAGATGTAGCAGTGTGTGATGCTTGTCAGCAGGGGAAGAGTCATCAACTTCCTTTTTCGGAGTCCAGTCGTGAGGTGAAACATCCGTTAGAACTTGTGTTTTCAGATGTATGGGGTCCTGCTCAGACTTCTGTCAGTGGTCATAATTACTATATCAGTTTCGTTGATGCTTATAGTCGCTTTACCTGGCTTTACCTTATTAAACGCAAATCTGATGTGTTTGATATTTTTGTTCAGTTTCAAAAACATGTTGAACGTCTTCTCAAGCACAAAATTGTTCATGTCCAGTCGGACTGGGGGGCGAGTATCGCAACCTCAACTCCTTCTTTCAGTCGCTTGGGATAGCTCATCGTTTAGCATGTCCACATACACATCAGCAGAATGGTTCAGTCGAACGTAAGCATCGTCATATTGTTGAAGCTGGTCTTACTCTTTTGGCCCATGCATCTGTTCCTTTTCGGTTTTGGAGTGATGCTTTCACCACTGCATGCTTTCTCATCAATCGTACTCCTACTCGTGTTTTAAACATGAAGACTCCCATTGAGGTTCTCCTTAATGAACAACCTGATTATACCTTTCTCAAGGTATTTGGGTGTGCTTGCTGGCCGCATCTTCGTCCATATAACAAGCGCAAGCTTGAGTTTCGTTCTAAGAAGTGTGTTTTCCTTGGCTATAGCTCTCTTCATAAAGGTTACAAATGTCTTCATGTTCCCACTAATCGTGTCTATATATCTCGGGACGTCGTGTTTGATGAGCATGTTTTTCCCTTTGCCAACCTTCCTGTGTCCACTGTCGAACCACCATCCCTGCATTCATCCTCTGTTGCTTCTGACCAATTTGATGATGTTGCATACTCTCCTTTGCTGTTACCTAACCATGGTGCAGGAACCGGACGTGGAGCTCGTTTGGAGCTGTTGGAGGATTCACCATCATCATCGTCGTCTTCTGGTGGGCATGTCGATCGCCCTCTGTTGCATGGCATCGATTCGCGTGCCCATGCATGGTCACCCGACGAGCCCGTCGCGCCGAGCATCTCCACTGCTCGGTCTGCTACGCCAGTGATCGCCGAGTCTCCAGCGGCTCGGCCTTTTTCGCCAGCGGCCGCCGAGTCGCCCGTGGCTCGGCCCGTCACGCCGTCTTCGCCCGCAGCTCGGGTCCTCACGTCGCCTTCATCAGCGGATCGGCCCGCGACACCGGCCGCGCCACGGCCCACTATGCCGAGCTCGCCATCGGCCCGGTCTGGGATGCCGGAGTCGCCAGCTGCTTCGTCTGCTCTGCCGGTTTCGCCGGTGGGCCGGCCTTCTTCGCCGACTGAGTCCGAGGCTATCGTGCCTGGCTCCTCGTCACTGGCTGACTCGTCAACGTCGCCGTCCTCCAGCCCGTTGCAGGCTGCTCCGTCGACCTCGGTGGTTCCTGTGTCTCGACCACATACACGCAGTCGCAGTGGCATTTTCAAACCTAAGGAACGTATGGATGGTACGGTTGCTTGGTTGGCTGCTTGTTTGGCTGCTGCTGTTGCGGATCCATCTTCTGAGCCTCGCTCATATCAGGCTGCCCTGCGCATTCCACATTGGCGAGAGGCTATGGAGCAGGAGTTTCATGCTCTTCTTCGTAACAAGACATGGACTCTCGTTCCTCCACCACCACGGGTAAATGTTATTGACTCAAAATGGGTATTCAAAGTGAAGAAGCATTCGGATGGATCTATTGAGCGTTACAAAGCGCGACTTGTTGCTCGCGGTTTTCGGCAGCGTCATGGTCTTGACTATGAGGACACCTTCAGTCCTGTCGTCAAGCCTACCACTATTCGGCTTCTTCTCTCCATTGCTGTTTCTCGTGGTTGGTCCCTTTGTCAACTTGATGTGCAGAATGCTTTTCTACTTGGATTTTTGGAGGAAGAGGTTTATATGAAACAGCCGCCTGGTTTCTCTGATCCTGATCGTCCTGACTATATCTGTCGTCTTTCCAAAGCACTATATGGTTTGAAGCAAGCTCCTCGTGCCTGGCATGCCCGCCTTGCCTCTGCCCTTCGTGCTCATGGGTTTGTGCCGTCCACTGCTGACACTTCATTATTTCTTCTACAGAAGCCAGAAGTCACTATGTATCTTTTGGTATATGTCGATGATATTATCCTTGTCAGCTCTTTTCAGTATGGTGCTGATGCTCTTGTCTGCTCTCTTGGTGCTGATTTTGCGGTCAAAGATCTTGGGAAGCTTCACTACTTTCTTGGAGTTGAGGTCACTTCTCGTGCTACTGGTCTTGTCCTTACGCAGAAGAAGTACTCCTTGGAGTTGTTACAAAAAGCCGGCATGCTGAAGTGCAAACCGACCACCACACCCATGTCGTCTACCGACAAGATAACAGCTGTTGATGGTGAGCTTTTGTCTCCTGCGGATGCCACAGAGTACAGAAGCATTGTTGGTGGACTTTAGTACTTGACGATCACGAGACCAGATATCTCTTATGCTGTTAACAGGGTTTGTCAGTATCTTCAGGCTCCCAGAGATACTCATTGGGCTGCTGTTAAACGCATTCTTCGTTATGTTCAGTTCACCCTGACTTTTGGTATGCATATTCGGCTGACTTCCTCTCGGGTCCTTTCGGCCTTCTCTGATGCAGATTGGGCTGGTAGCCCAGATGACAGGCGATCCACGGGGGGTTATGCAGTATTCTTTGGCTCTAATTTGATCGCCTGGAGTGCTCGGAAACAGGCTACTGTGTCACGTAGCAGTACTGAAGCTGAGTACAAGGCTGTGGCTAATGCTACTGCAGAGATTATTTGGGTGCAGTCTTTGCTTCAGGAGTTGGGTTTGTCTCAACCACAGCCTCCTATTCTTTGGTGTGATAACATCGGTGCTACATACCTTTCTGCAAATCCAGTATTTCATGCCCGAACGAAACACATTGAAGTTGACTATCACTTTGTACGGGAACGTGTATCACAGAAGCAACTTCAGATCAAGTTTATCTCGTCTAAGGATCAACTTGCAGATATCTTCACTAAGCCTTTACCACTGCCACAGTTTGAGGCTTGTAGGCGCAATCTTACCCTTCTCAGTTCTTTAGAAAGTGGCTAAGATTGAGGGAGGGTGTTAGACTATGTATAACTTCTGTACCTATGTACGTATTGTAACACAACCATTATATATAATGAGATAAGCCACCCCTAGAGGGTTGTGCTGGTTCCCAAAACTTATTGTCTTACATGATGGTGGGCCGCCGCGCTCCACTCTCTGCTCCTGCACCAACAGCGCCTGCGCCGCCTCCCGCACCGGCACGTCGCTGCCCTGCCCGGCCGAGGATCCACCACCGCCTCCACTCCTCCTTGGTCGCCAGCATCCACCCGTCACGCCGACGGCGAATCTGGCTTGCATTAGCCCCGCCATCGCAGGACGTAGGGGGGCCAAACCCATCATTTTTAGAGGAAAAGGGCTAAACGCCCCGGTTCCATTGCAAATAACGAAACCACCGAAACCGTTTTGTTAGAGCATCTCCAACAGAAGCGTTATACGAGCGTCGCACGGTATAAAAACTGCTTTTAGCACGCGCGGACCTGGTTTGGAATCTCCAGAAGCCGCACAAAAAACGCGTGCACGCTATAACTAATACAGTGCGCGCATCAAAAAGGCATCGCGCGCAGCATATTTAGTGCGCCCGGTCGCACGCGCTGCAAACTCTATGCTGCTGCAGATGGGACCGCTTGATTGGGACCGTTGGACTCGCGCGCGCAGCATATTTTGCAGCGCTTGTTGGAGCAAACGTCTTCTAGCGCCCTAAAAAAATTTACTTGCGCGCTGTAAACCTGTTTTTTGGGCGCCGCGCATTGGGCGGCTGTTGGAGATGCTCTTAAGAGCTACAAAGCACGCCGGGGGGGGGGGCAGCACAAAGGAAAAAACACCACACAGTCTACACTCCCTGAAGGAGCACACGGAAACACATAGCGGGAAAGACCCTCCTATTACAGGCTACAACCAGCATAGTTTTCCAGAGAAGAAGGATCACTCCCATGTCTTCAGAGCGAAAAGCCACCTCAGCAGCAAGGGGTTCTTTCACCGCATTGGTTCAGACCTAGCCAGGGTCTGACCAGAGGAGAAGAGGTGGTGCTCGCGCCAAATGCTCCATCTTTTGTACCAGGAGTCAAACTCTCCTCTTGACTGCATCCGCACACCTTATTTCCCACAAGGTTAAAAAGGAACCTGTTTTTTGCCACAAAACCTGCATACCAAGCCATGGCACAGCATTAAAGCAAATATCGTTGTGATACCTCTAGAGAGCCCATAATGCAGCTGCATGAAGCATAATATCTGCAGATTTGTTGTCATTTCTCGCCCACCACTCAAGGAGCACATTCGAGTTAAGCTCAACGGTGCATCCCAAGGGGCTAAAAATCTCTCTCCAGATTTCTCTCGCAACAATACAATCAAAAAAAAGATGATAAACTGATTCTGCTTCATTACAAAATAGGCAGGTAGGGTCATCCACACGTTGTCTCTTCAGAGGATTGTCTCTGGTGAGTAGTTTGTTTCTCACAACCAACCAGAGAAAGATCTGGATCCTCTGAGGAACATTAGCTTTCCAGATCAACATGATGTTGTCTTGAGCCACTCCTCTAAAATTCACAAAATTATAATAAGATTTAACAGTGTAAATGCCCTTAGGCTCCAAATCCCAAATAATAGTGTCCTCACTATCATTAAAGTTTAGATCCTTGACTACACCAAAAAGCTCATTCCATGCAGTAAGCATGTCTGGCGAGAAACATCTCCTAAAGTTAATTTTCAGAGACACACAATCCCACACTTCACTGATGGAGACATTGGTAGTATTGGCAATATTATACAACTTCCAATAGCTAGTAGCAAGTGTAGCATTGCCAGTCCACCTATCTTCCCAGAACCTAACACTCTTGCCATTACCCACCTTCCAGGAAAAGCCAATTTTTGAAGCTTTAATAGCCCAAAGAATGCCTTTCCAAAGGGGGGAAGCACCACTATCAGGGCAAGCAAAAATGTTAGGTTTGCAAGTTTTATATTTAGCGTCAATGATTTGTTTCCAAATTTTACCATCATCGTTGAAATATCTCTTAGCCCACGAAGCTAACAGGCTGAGGTTCATATCAGCTATATTAGGAATGCCCAAACCACCATACTGTTTTTTCAAGGCAATATTGCCCCAAGCAGCTAGGTGGTATTTATGATGGCCCTCATAATCATCCCAAAAGCAGTGAGCAAGTTGAGAGTTGATCATGTTAATAGCCCACTTAGGGAATTTAATAATTCCCATAAGATAGCGGGGGACACTAGAAAGACAAGACTGGACAAGGGTAAGACGTTTACCAGAAGAAAGTAATCTCCCTCTCCAGCCGGCTCCTTTCTTAATAATTTTATCTACAGTGGGTTGTAAATCCTCTTTTCTAAGCTTATTATAGTGAAGAGGGGCTCCTAAATATTTAATAGGAAAATCTCCAAGCTTGCAACCCAGGACCTGAGCAAATAAATTTGCTTCCTCATGGTCAATGTTAATGGGGACTAGGTCACACTTATGAAAGTTGATCCTCATCCCAGACAACTGTTCAAAACAAGAAAGTAACCACTTAAGGTTTTTAGCAAAAGAAAGGTTTTTGCCCCAAAAAAAGCAGAGTGTCGTCTGCATACTGCATACTAATGATGCCCGCGGGATTTGAAACAGGGAAAAGACCTTCAACTTTGTTATTGACAGAGGCCTTAATTAAAAACCTAGTAAATACATCAGCAACTAGGTTGAATAGGAGAGGGGGAAAGGGATCTCCCTGTCTGGCACCTTTGCCAGGAACAAAGAACTCACTGTTGTTGTCATTTATCCTGATACCAACACAGCCTTTGAAGATAAGAGATTCTACTTTATCCAACCACTTCTTACTAAAACCTCTCCTCTTCATCATATCCATAAGGAATTCTCTATTTATCATGTCATAAGCTTTCTCATAGTCCAACTTAAAAACAAAGCCAGACTGCTTGCTAGAGTGCACAGAATGGATAATTTCATGTGCAGCAATAATACTTTCACCAATGAAACGCCCTTTAATAAAGGTTGTCTGGTTAGGAGCTATTAGATCATTGCAAATGGGGCCAAATTTTGTTGTGGCACATTTTGCAAAGATTTTAAAGCTACAATTAATCGTGGCAAGAGGCCTGAATTTCTCCATTCTAACTGCCTCAGCCTCTTTAGGGACCAGGGTTAGGAGGGAGAAATTAAGTCTATACAGGTCTAAATCTCCCTTCTCCCAATCCTGGAATAAAGCAAATAGGTTACCTTTAATAAGGTCCCAGAATTGCTGATAAAATAAAAAAAGAGAACCCATCCGGGCCAGGTGCTCCTTCAGCATATGAGATGAAAACAGCAGCCTTAATTTCTTTCTTAGTAAAAGCAGCATCTAAGATATTGTTATGAGCTTCTGAAAATAATTCTCCCTCACTCCAAAAGTCATCTTTCAGAGTGATATCTATTTTATCTACAAAGCCAAATGACTTTTTATAGTAATTAACATCAGTATTCGTAATGCCTTCTGGGTCAATGACAATACCTTCATCATTTTCCAGTAACAGGATCTATTTCTTCCTCCTTTTTTGGCTTGCCGCAGCTTTAAAATAACCAGTGTTGAGATCACCTTCCAGGATCTCCCTCTCCCTGGACCTCTGTCTGGCTTTAATCTCTTCTTTTTTCCAGATATCATTCAGCTCACCTGCAATGTTTTTAATCCTCAGCTTAGAATTAGGTGATAGAGGTTGAGAGTCAACAAGAATATCAAGGCAATTATATTCAGCCACCAGGGCCTGTTTCTGCCTTTTTTGCTCTGCCTCATAATTAGCACACCAGCCTTTAATGGCTTTCCTAGTATTTCTAATATTAAACTGCCAAATATCAATAGCTTTAGTAAAGTAACATTTAGTGTTCCAGGCTTTATGAACTACCTCCCTAAAGCCATCTACTTCCAGGAACCATTTCTCAAATCTAAAAGCTTTCTCTTTAGGGGGGAGAAAGCACAAGTGTTCAACACCAGAGGGGTGTGATCACTACCAACCCTAGGAAGAGCTTTGAGTTGAACGTCAGGGAAGGAAGTGGCCCAATTAGTGGACATGAAAACCCTATCTATAGTGGCCATAACCAAAGAGTCTTGGTTATTGCCCCATGTGTATTTCCTTCCATTAATCTTCAGCTCAAGAAGACCAAATCTATTGATCCAGTCATTAAATAAGTCTTCCAGTGTTAGTTGATCAGACCAGTGTTTTTCTCACTGGCCTCCCTAATCAAATTAAAATCCCCACCTACTAGAGTTTGACCAGTCCACCCAGTAAGCAAGTTGTGCAATTCATTAATAAAATCTAGTTTGTACTGGTCATAAGCAGGACCATAGATGGAGATCAGTCTCCAGGTAGACCCATCTTGCTTTTTTTAGTAAGCAAGAAACACTGTAAGTGTAAATATCACAGCAAAAAATGTCAAAGAGATCTTCCTAATTCCTATCAGGATGCCTCCAGCAATGTTATTAGCAGGAAGCCAATTCCAAGTATAACAGGATCTAGTGTCAAAAGCTTCTAATTGAAGAGGACTAAAATCTTCTTTTTTAGACTCAGAAATACTAATAAAATCAGGCTTATGAGCTATAATGAGCTCTTTCAGTTTATTGCATTTGATGGACCCATTCATGCCTCTAATGTTCCAAAATAGGCCAATCATTTAACTATAAAATCAAGTTTTCTCCTACTACTAGCATTTGAATAGTTGACCTCAATCCAGGGGAAATCTAGGTCTGTTTCCACATTCATATGTGGGTCAGCACCAGTTCCAGACCGGGTCTCTGAATTAGTGGAAAACAAATTATACTCTTCTCCAGAAACATCAATGATTACTAGAAGAAAAACTTCAGGATTATCCTGGTTAAACTTATCAAGTCTCTTAAGCTCAATGTTCTTGATCACAACAATATTATCACTAATATTGCACCCACTCACTAGTAGAAAAAGGGTCAAACGTGAAGCACATTAGTGCTGGTTTGAATTAGAGCCGGCACTAATGTGTACATTAGTGCCGGTTCGTGGCGGCGATCAATAGTACCGGTTCGTGGCGAACCTTTAGTACCGGTTCATGCCACGAACCGGTACTAAAGAGGCTGTGTCAGCCTGCAGTCAGGCTGTGGCCCCACCATCACCATTTAGTGCCGGTTCGTACCATGAACCGGTACTAATGAGGTTATGGCAAGCCGTTTTTAGTCCCACCTCGCCAAGAGAGAGGCAGTATGAGCGGTTTATAAGCCGTGAGTGCACAGACAATGACGAAGAGTTGCAATGCTCACCTACATGTTGATTAGCTTCAAGCCTTGCGGAATAGCGTAGATTGCACTGAGCTATGTGCAGTGCAGTCTACACTATTCCGAATGGCTTGAAGCAAATTAACCAGCATTGCACCTCTTTTTTATTTTTAATAACTTATTTAAACTCCGGACTTCTTTTGTGTTCAGTATGCAGCATTTAAAGTGACGTCATCAATTTCCAACATGTTCTGACATCATTTGTTATTTTTCTGACATCAATTTCCAACATGGATCGAGACAAAAGGTCGCGTGTCAATGGTTAGCTTACGACCAAGATTTCCTACATTGCACATGAGTGCATTCAGGATTTCTGAAAGCGAAGAATGCTTAATAGTGAAAGATTGGAGCAAAATTGTTAACGATCGCAGAGAAGTACTAGGGGGCAGCAAGGAGAAGCGCAACCCAAGATTAGGAGACAGATTCATCTGCATGCTCCAGTATGATGAATCAGGAGAGCTATACATGTTCTATGCTATTCTACCTGAGAGGGAGCAGCAGGATCAGTAGCTACTAGTTCATGCTCTTAATTAGTACTTGTCTCATGTCCGTGTCCTGAACTTCGATGTTGGTGATGATTATGTTGAACTTGATGATATCTTTGCTTCTGTTACAAAGTGAATGTTTCCTCTTTAAGCTAGCCAGCGTTGATGATGATTAGATAGCTAGCGGTAATGACTATGATGATTAAATAGTGGTAATTAGACGACTATGATGATTTTTAGCTAGCTAGAGTTTATTTATTTATTAATATGCGATGATGATGACGACTACAACTCATTATAACGTAAAACAATCCTAAATTAAATTGATAACACAAATTTAATTGAAAAATACAAAATAAAACAAAAACCCACAACCATTTAGTACCGGTTGGTGTTACCAACCGGTACTAAAGGGCTCCCGGCCCCCGGAGCTGGTTCGTGCCACGTGGTTTCCCTTTAGCACCAGTTCATGCTGAACCGGTACTAAAGGGGGGCCTTTAGTGCCGAAACGTTAGTGTCGGTTCCTAAACCGGCACTAAAGGGCCTTACGAACCGGTGCTATTGCCCGGTTCTGCACTAGTGACTAGAGCTCAAATTAATACCTGAGCATTCAGCAGTGGAGATAAGAACATCATCATCTAGACAAGCAAAAGAGTTATGAAAGCTTTTTTTACCTTTGTTAGGCACCTCCAGATTTCTGATCCGTTTCAGGTCCTGAGCTTTTTGCATAGTAGGCCTCCCATCATTTCTGTTACGAGTGCTGGCTCTAGTAGCAACCACAGGACCCCACTGCTTGTTTTTGTCAACAATGTTCCGAGGAAGAATGTGAGCTTGAGTGAAAGCAGCATCAAACTTCTCTAGAAGGGCACCTCCCAAATTTTCAATCTGCTTTTTTTACAACCTCCAGATAACTCTTGGTCATGGGGGCCCCTTGAACTTTGGAGAAGACAGTATCTTCAACATTGTTCTCAGGGACAGGGGTGCAGTATTGTTTTGCAACTCTTGAACCAGAAGCACCTTTTGAGCCAGCAGCAAACTTAGGGATGTTGTTGCTAGTACCAGTGTCCATCTCCTCCCCCCAGAAGGTCATCATTACTAGAGTCAAAATCCTCTTTTGTCTTCTTCTTATTGTTTGGATCTTCAGAATTATCATCAGGTCCAGATGGCTTGTCAGAAGTGTTTCCAGCATCAGCATCCCTCTCCACAGAAAATTTCAGCAGATATAGCTCATGATTGATTTCTACAACCCTATCTCTAGGGATCTTGACTGGGTCTCTGACAGCAACCAGGATCCTGACTTTCTCATAAAAACTTCTGAAAATAGTGTGCCAGTTAATATTAACAAGCACTCCAAGTGTTGTGCCCACTTGAGCAATAGATGACCAAGATAGCCATTTAGGTGGAAAACCCTCAATAGAAATCCAAGTTTCAGTCAGGCTGTCATAGACAGGGTGTTCTCCATTCCAATCAGCAAAAGATATAGTAACTCCTTCCTTCTTTAGATTAACTGAGGGAATTTCCACCAGGTCCTTGATCTTTTTGTTGGGAGGAAATCTAACAATATACTTGTTTTTGTCGTGAGGTCTAATCTGCCAGGGACAGTTGGTCTTCCACATCTCAGAGAAGTGCTGACCTAGCTCTGTTCCAGAAATCTCACCCTTTTTAACAATAACAAGACCTACATTGGCAAAATTAAGTCACTCACAGTCTTCAGACCCATTAGTTTCAATGTGAAAAAAACTCAGTCCAGGACTAGCACTTCCCCAATAGGTGGCTGCAGGATAAGCTTTGTACCAAGAAGGGCAAGCATCCATATGGTGTCCAGGGATCTTGCACATGAAACACACTTTAGGGACTGCGCACATGCCAACAAAATGTCCAGGCAGCCCGCAGTTATAGCAGATGGCACCAATAAACTTCGGGTCTACAGTGAAAGGGAGATCATCTTCTTGCATAGCACTCTGAGTCTGACTAGTGGTACCCTGATTCTTGTTCTTTTTTTTCTTGCTCTTGTTGTGACCATCTTGAGATTGATCACCACCACTCACCGAAGAACTCCCACCACTGAATTGAACTGACTGAACTGGTTGCATATTCTGATTGGCTGGATTGAATTGCTGTTGAAATCCTGCTGCAGGTGGCATATACTGAAACTGGAAGTTGGGTTGTTGAGGCCATTGCGGAATCTGCTGCATATGGGGATTCCACCCCCCTGATATCCGAACATGGGGTTAGTCTGCATCATAGGAGGAGCTACTCCCACCGGAAACAGCGGGGGTTTTGCAAAAATGGACATGGGAGGGGGCTGAGCTTGAGTAGCTTGCGGAGCTTGAGAGATCTGGGGCGGGGGCACAGCAGTAGCCGCTTGAAGGCCATCAGTAGTGGGGGCAGGGGGACGACCAGAGTTACGCCCCCTCCCACCACCGTATCTCCCCCACCTCTGTTACCTGCATCTCTGCTGCCGCCAGCTATGGATTTGGCCACTGCAACAAAGGGGATCTGACCCGACCTCCTCGACCAGTAATCTCTAGAAAACTGAAAGACTTTGGAACAAGGAGGTGCTTGGAATCATGATCTACGACTGGGAAACAATCTGCAGCAGAGAAATCCTCCGAAACAAACTTATCCTTCCTTATCCAGACTAGGTTGGAACTAGATCTCAGGCCAACCCTAGCAGGGTCTCTCCCCGGAGCCCCAGCCCGCAGGACAGATGGAGCACTGGAAGGCAGGTTTTGGGAAACCGCCACCACTTTATCATAGCAGCTGTCCACCTCTCTCCCTGCGTGCCGCCCAGCTGGCTGATTTTCTGCTTTTCTGACATAGCCACTGACCTGTGGGACAATCCACCTCGTCTTCTCCCTTGGACCTGAGTCGATGCAACTATGCAAACCGAAGATCCCCGGCGGCGGCGAAATCAACCTTCTCGAACTCGACCTGCTACTCGAGCGCGTCGAAAAATTCGAGGAGAATCTATCACCTGAGATGGAAGAACAAGGGGAGATCACGTAGTCCCTCCTTAATCTCGATTGGCCGCCGCAATTCAGGCTGAGAGCTGCATAGGGCACCGGATGGAATCACTCCCAGCAGGCACTCCCACCTCAGAGCTCTTCGTGGATCTCCAGATTTTGCCTCCGCCCTCGCCCACAGAACGAATTCGGCCAGTGGCGAGTGGGGGAAAGAAGGCATCCTCACCCTTTCCTCCAGAGTGGCCTCCTCGAAGATCCGACGCGCCAGAGTCCGCTGCTCCAGCCCGGCACGCCTCTGACAGCTCTCTGCATGCTTCATAGCCACTTCTCTGGTGCTCAGATCTCTCGCTGCCGCCACCGCCATGTTTGCCGCCTTCCAATCTCACACAGCCCGAATCCACACCGCAACAGCGTCGCGGATCCTGGTCGCTCTCTCCGTCTAGCCCCGCGCCCCAATCTCCAGGAGCACTCCCTGCGGGATTGGTGAGATTATCCTCACCATCTCCGAGAAGGCCTCGAGGATGTGCGGAGGCAAACGGGAAGGGGAAGGGGGAGTAGGTGCGGGCGCGCCAGACGACGCCCGCAGCCCTCGTCGGCGAGGTGGCATGCCTAGCAGCTGGGGCGACTAGATCTACGGCGGCGATGGTGGATGCGGCTTGCGGGAGGCGTGGGGTCGCCGTGGTTTGGAGCGGGGGAGGAGCGGGGGGAGCGGGACGTATATTTGTCGCCGTGGCCAAACCCATCATCCATCGAGGATTTCCTTTTTGACCTCCAACTCGAGGTCATGGCGTGTGAATACTTCTGTATGTACTTATGTCCGTAGCAGGGGCAGAGTAGAGGTGCAATGGGGAAGGCGGATCGTCGGAGGAGGAGCATATGCGGAGGAGTTGTGCCCATGGATAAGCAGCTGAGATGAGGGTCCAACACTATCTCTGGCCACCTTAGGGTATCTCTAGCCGATCCTCTAATAACGGTTAGAAGAGTAAAATTTCCGGTTTACTTCTATAACCTCTACCTAGCAGAAGTCCTAAAACTGGTAGGGATGTAATACTTTTACTCCTAGGTCGTGCGGACGCCTAAAAATACTTGACCTCCGGGCAGCTCGAATAAAAGTCGCTGCCACTTTTCGACCCCCACCCCACCCCCCCCCTTCCCACTACTCCGTCGCTAGCGCAACTGTCAGTGACTATCCACTGCCTCCACCACTACCTCGCCGACTCCATAGGCCCTCTCTGCCCTTCACCCGTAGTCTGAGCCGGTCGCCGACTGTCGCCATCGCCGGAGTCGAGCTGAAACGTCGCTGACATTGCCACATCGATGATTCGACAGAAACCGCCTCGAATCTTCTTCCTCCTTGGCTAACCGGCATCTCACCGTGCTTATGCACCTTTGCGGGTCATCTCCATGCCTCGTTGCCCGCAAGTTTCATCTCAACACGTTGTCGGCCGACCGTTAAACCTCCACGTCCTTGCAAGTGTTTGACGGTTTGCTTAGGTAAGCTTTTTTTGTTTCATTTTGTTTGGGCCAATTGAGTTTGACCGAATTGTTTCTTAAAGATGAAAAGATGAAGAGAGATGATCTTCGAGGAGTCATCATCATCCAAGGAGGAAGAAGAAGATGATGACCTAGAAATTGTGGTTGGCATGATTTTCAATGATGATATTTGGCGGCCGAGGAGGAGATCGCAGTTTGTCCGCTGTATACAACTCAACCGTGATAGAGCGGAGGGCCATGCTAAGATTATGAGAGATTATTTTGACCCCAATCCGTCCTATCCGGAGAAGTATTTTTGCCGCCGCTTTTGGATGCACACAAGTCTCTTTCTCACCATTGCAAAATTTGTGGAAAAGCACGATGATTGGTTCAATCTTAGAAGGAATGCATGCGGAGAGATAACTTCGAGCCCTTTGATTAAGTGTACTGCGGTTGTTTGAGTTGTGGCATATGGATGCTTGGGCGATGCAATTGACGACTATGTCCGCATTGAGAAGGTACAATCTTAGAGACTGTTCGAAGGTTCACAAAAGCCATGATTGATACCTTTGGGCCGGAGTACTTGAGGGCACCCAACAAGGAAGACACCGAGAGGCTTATGGCAGCGAATGAAGAAAGAGGATGGTCGATGCTTAGATTAGTTGACTACATGCACTGGACCTAGAAGAACTGTCCTGCAAGGTGGAAAGGTCAGTACAAAGGCCACTGCATCGATCCAACAATCATTCTTGAGGCTGTTGCATCAGAGGATCTATGGATCCGACATTCACTCTTTGGATTGCCTGGCTCTCACAATTACCTAAATGTGTTGTCGAGATCACCATTGTTTGCTAGGCTTGTCGAGATCACCATTGTTTGCTAGGCTTGTTGCTAGAGATGTTCCTCCTTGCAACTATATTGTCAATGGTTGTGAGTACATGATGGGTTACTACCTTGTGAATGACATCTATCCTTCGTGGGCCACATTTGTCAAAAAAATCGCATCCAAAAGGTAAGAAAAGATCTCAGTTTGCAACATGTCAAGAGCCAACTAGGAAGGATGTTTTTCAACAAAGGGTGGATTTTATTTGCTCAAAAAACGAGCACACATCTGTTCTTTGCATATCTAAGATGCACACAACTAAAACCAGCTCACGCACACGCTAAAACACGCCGGCAATTAGCCAAGTCATATAAGATCAAAAATATGCGTAGACGAGGAAAGACTAGGAAGGATGTGGAGAGAGCTTTCATTGTGCTTTAGAAGCGCTTTGCTATTATTTGTGGCCTTGCCGAGTATTGGAACTCCAAGGATCTATGGGAAATCATAACTTGTTTCATCATCTTGCGTAACATGATCATTGAAGATGAGAGAGACATGCCTGAGAACTTTTGATACATCACCAATGGGAATCTTGTTGAGCCAGAGCATGATGCAAATAGGATCCAAAGATTCCTCGAAGCGCATCACAAAAGATCGAGCACCAAGAAGTTCATACCCAACTCCAAGATGATCTTGTTGAGGGTCAGTGGCATCTCCATAGCACTTCGTAGTTGTGCTTTTATCATTCTGTTTACTTAATTTGAACCCTGCGATGTGTTTGAATTTGAATAATTTGGTTTGTAAACTATAAGTTTGTAATATTCGTGAATTGTGTGAACCTTAATTATTATCTCTGATTTTTATATGTGTGCTAATATTTGCAATGTAACTAGAATTGGAACAATTTGGCAAAACCAAAAAAATTATATGTGTCGGCTAGAAATGACCGAAACTTAGAGGAATAAAAATACTCTACTAAGGTTTACTCAGCCGTTTACTCCTCTAAGGTCTTTGGCGGTATTGCGGTCGTAAATTTCAGCGACCCATGTGCCACACTTGCACTGCCGCATAAGATGTATTTCACACAATTGCAATTTTCTCTGGATGGGTACATATAAAAGTGTTCTACATGTCTATAAATAATCTTAGGCTCCGGCTCTATGTAGCTTGGAATTGTGTACCGCTGGCCCGCAGCTATAGTACTAGGAGGAGCTAGGATAGGCTGGTGACCTGTCGGGCCAGAAGCAAAGCGTGGCGCTGCATGCATGCGGCTGTTTTCGTTGGTCGACTTGTCGCTCTACTTGCCAAAACTGACAAAACTAGATGTTCATACTGTATGTAAAAGAACAAGCTTTACTATTTGGATTTTTTGTTTGACCGGTACCATGCCACTTCGCTAGTCATCCTGCCCGCTGCCATGCACAACATCAACAAAATTGAGCAGAGTTCTTTGGTCCCGAATAGATAAAAGTGCAAGTGCAGAATGTAAAATTATTTGGAAGGCCATGTGCCGCCCAACAAACAAACAACCTCAACCTTGGGGGATTACGTGTGCTTCACCTTCACAAGTTTGTTCGGGCTCCTCAATTGCATTAGCCGTCTTATGAATGTAAGACGTTATTCAAAATGTGGGTTGGGATGGAAAACCCATGCGACGGCGAGGACGCGGATTTTTTTTTCTATGCATCAACCATCATCACTATCAGTAACGGGGCTCTTGCCCCTTTTAGGAATTCTCGTGGTTGTGGCTGCAAAGGAGATAACCCCAGGACATTTCCCCTCTTATTTTTTGATGCCTCCAAAAGAAATACTCCCTCCATAAAGAAATATAAAAGCGTTTAAACGCAAACGCTCTTATATTTCTTTACGGAGGGAGTATTTCACAATGTGGGTAGCCTGACCCTTTTCCCCAATATCATCCACCTCCAGTGTTTCCCACAAACAATGGGTGGATTGCTCCTTCCCAACAACAACATCCAGTGCAGAATCAGTAGGGGTGCAAGGGAAGTTCTGGGATTTGTATTTTTTTAGTAAATGAGAAGAATAAAACTGCCTCTGATCTATGGGATGGAGAACAAATTATGTGTACTTTTAGGAGGAGTTTTTCTCCTGACCTTATGGAATAATGGTATGATCTGGAGTCGCAAAACAAAAAGCTAACTCTAGTGTTAAAGATCAAGAAGATTATTTGATTTGGCAATTTGAGTATATATTCTTCTAAATCTTTATTTGCTATAGTGAATTTTAGGGGAGTTCAACTCATTTTTTGAGGGATAGGGGTGTTGGGAGAGAGAGAGAGGAAGAAAACCGACCTTACATGTGGGTCCTATGTCCACCTCAGCGCAGCATATGCAGACGAATAGCCAACTGAACAAAGATGGATAGCCCCCACCTATTTGAAATGTGCTCAAAACGCTCAAATCCGCCCATTAATATTTTATGTCAAAAGTTTACAGTAGATGCGGTGTTTTGCCAAAAAAAACATAGAACCCGTTTTGTGATGACTATGCCTTTAATGTGGTGGTTTTATTCATTTAACTCCCACAATTTATGTATGAAACATAGGTATCAACACACACTATTGTTAATACATCAGAGGTGTGGCCAGAATTTGGTTCATTTAGGGCATCTCCAATGCAGGGGCGCCTGCATGGACGCTCATACTATTTTTTTGAGAGAGAGAATGCTGCATTATATTAATTAGTATACATCAGTACAAAGAGTTTGCCTGATACATTCTGGAGTAGAATAGTACACAACTTTTGAACTAGCAAACTCACAGGCCCTAGCTAGTATGTGAGCAGCAGCATTCAACGACCTCTTGACATGGCAGAAGGAAACAGAAGAAAAACAAGCAACCAAACGCTTAATATCTGACACTACTACACCCACTTCAGACCTGTCTATGGATGAAGAGTTCACTCGTTGTACTAAGGAGAGGCAATCAGAAGCGAAAATGACAAAGGTCAGTCCCTCATCACGGGCGAGAATCACAGCTTGACGGAGCGCCCAGCTTTCAGCAAGTTCTGGTTGTACCATCCCTTTAAGTGGCTCGGTGCAGGTGACCAAGCATTCACCTTTGTGGTTCCGAATCAGGATGCCAATTCCCAGTTTGTGCAGGTTTGAGAAGATAGTTGCGTCGACGTTAATAAGGACTGATCCGGGCGGCGGCGGAGACCATTTAACCGATGAACTTGATGGTGTCTCATGACTGTGCCCCGCAACAGTCTTAAAGAGATGCAGCAGAACCAAATCAACATAAGCATGGATCTTTGAGGCAACACGGTGTGGATGGATATTACCTTCACCATTCCTTACCGCATTCCTCGCTTCCCAAATATGCCATACAGTGATTGCCAAAACAGTGGACTGCTCCGGTGATGCTCTGTCAATGAAATCGAATAGCCACTGTTTTGTTGAGTGGAAGTTCTTGCGACATAGGTGGATGTCGAACCGTTTTCTGACCTTGTTCCAAACCTCGGAAGCAAATTGACAGAACAACAAACAATGCTCAATACTCTCGTCTCTCCCACAATGCACACAAGCAGGATTTGTGGGGATATTCCGATGGCGTAACTGAAGTCCAGATGGGAGACAATTGTGTGCGAACCTCCAGAGCACTATGTTCATTTTGTTTGGGGCCTTGATTGCCCAGATTGCCTTCCAATATTTCTCCTCAACTTCCTTACTTGACGAGAGTCCACGACCATTCTTACTGTGTGATAAAAAGAAATCCGAAGATCGAGCAAGATTGTATGCTGAACGGACAATATATAGTCCAAAGCGAGTATGAGGCCAATACACAAAATCCTCTCCTCCATGGCTGCTAATCTGTGTTTGTAATATGAGTTCAACAGTTTCCTCCGGGAAGAAAGCTCTGACATTTTCTTCGTTCCAATGACCATGTCCATCCATGAGAGAACACACTTTAGCATATTCTGGAATTGGACATAGAGTTTGCAACATATGCGGTGGTCGTCCGGGAATCCAGTGATCTGTCATGATTTTAACCTTTTGGCCATTAGCAATTCCCCAATGAACACCAGCCTTAACAAGCTCTCGGCCATAGAGAATACTTCTCCAAGTATAGGATGACGATCTAGGCTTGGGCGCATCCCAAAAATCACAGGAAGGAAAATAGCGTCCTTTGAGAACCCGAGCACAAAGAGAATCTGGCTCAGTAAGAAGCCTCCAACATTGTCTACCAAGCATAGCTTGGTTGAAGAGTGGAAAATCATAGAAACCTAGTCCACCAAGCTTTTTTGGTGTGGATAACCAATCCCATGAACGCCAGTGAAGTTTCCTCTTACCATCTTCTCTACCCCACCAATAATCAGCAACAGCTTGTCTCATCCCTTCACATATAGAAATGGGTATTAGGAAACAGCTCATAATATATGTCGGAATAGCTTGAACCACGGATTTCAGCAAAACTTCTTTTCCTGCTCGAGAAGGGGGTCGATCTGACAAACTAATGATGCGCTGCCAAACTTTGTCATTTAGGAATTTGAATGTCTTGGCTGGCGACCTTCCCACATGAGTAGGCATTCCAAGATATGTATCGTGGAATGATTCATTTGTGACCCCCAAAATTCTCATTACCTTTTGCTTAGTATCGTCGGAGCAATGAGTACCAAAGAAGATTGATGATTTTTGAAGGTTAACTTTCTGGCCTGAACCATCACAATATAAATGCAAAGCCTCCTTCAGGGAGAGGACACTACGCTGATCACTTCTAGCAAAGAAGATGCTATCGTCGGCAAAAAGGAGGTGCGAGATAGGAGGGCCTTGACGACCATTTCGAATACCTTGTAGCTCACCACGCGACTCCTTGTGCAAAAGCACACTGGACAAGCCTTCGATGCATAGAAGGAACAGGTAAGGGCTGATTGGGTCTCCCTGTCGAATGCCCCTTGTAGGAATCATAGCATTAGTGAGTTCTTCGTTAACTCGGACAGCATAACGAACAGAGGTTACACATCTCATCACCGTGCCAATCCACTCCGGCGCAAAACCCAATCTGCTAAGGCATCCCTGTAAATAGGACCACTCCACGCGATCATACGCTTTAGTCATGTCGATCTTGAGGGCAAAGTATGGTCTCTTCGATCTTTGTTGTCAAATTGTATGAAGACATTCAAAGGCAATCAGGGCGTTGTCAGTGATTAGCCTTACCGGAACAAAAGCACTTTGATGCTCAGAGATGATTGCTGGCAAGATAATCTTGAGCCTATTAGCCAATACTTTTGAAGCTATCTTGTAGAGGACATTGCATAGGCTTATTGGTCTGAAGTTGTTTAGGTGTTTTGGCCTTGCAACTTTTGGAATTAGGACAATCATAGAGTCTGAAAAACCATCAGGAATTGGCATTCCATTCAAAAAGCATCTGACAGCATGACAAATATCTTCCCTTAAGAAATCCCAGTGAGTTTGGTAGAAAAGTGCAGGAAAACCATCAGGTCCTGGTGCCTTTGTTGGCCCCATTTGAAACAAGGCAAATTTTATTTCGTCGTCCGTATAAGGCTTGCAAAGCTCAGCATTCATGGAGTCATCCACTTTGCACGGAATAGACTGAAGAACTGCATCCAGCGAAGCAGACTGTTCAGTAGTAAAAAGATTATCATAAAAACTGTGCACCATACCTTTTATCTCCTCCTGGTCTTCAGTAATTGAGCCATCAGTATGAGTGAGAGAATTAATTCTATTCGTACGTCGACGTGCCGATGCCCGAGCATGAAAAAATGCAGTATTCCGGTCACCTTCCTGGAGCCAGTCCACCCGAGAACGTTGCCTAGCCATGATTTCTTCTCGCTCAAAAAGTTCACCTAATTGTCTCTCCAATGAGCGTTCCTCCATAATCGATGCATCAGAGACAGGGGTCGACCTTAGACATTTAAGACGCCTTTCCAACTTCCGGATATTGGATCTCACAGAGCCAAAAGATTCTCTATCCCATTGTTTAAAGGAAGCTGCCACTCAATTCAGATTGGACCAGGTTGATTGCAGTGATAAAGGCAGATTACCCCTACCTTCTGCCCAAGCCTTCTCTAAGACCTCCCGGTAGTCAGGAGCTCTCAGCCACATAGCTTCGAATTTGAAGCCTTGCTGCACAGGACAATGATCATTAGAAGTCTTTCCCCTGTCATAAGGAATCTTCCCCTTATTAAGAGCAATATGGACAGCATGGTGATCCGAGGTAGTAGTGATGACATTCTCAACCAAAAAATCCTCAAAAATATTAGAGAACTCAATGTTAGCTACAGCTCTGTCTAGTCGGGCTTTGACATGGCGGTGAGAGTCCTGGCGATTAGACCAAGTATATTTAGGACCGGAATAACCCAAGTCGATGAGGCCACAATCAGCTAAGCACTGTTGGAAGTCATTGATTTGCCTATCTGTTCTATCTCGAAGGCCTTGATGTTCGTCGTGGCTTAACACCTCGTTGAAATCCCCACAGCAGATCCATGGACCATCCCACTGCACTCGCATAAAACGGATAAAATCCCAAAATTGGCATCTATTTTCTCTTCTTGGTTCTCCATACACAAAAGTCGCCCTCCAGACTGGTCCTTGATCAGGCTTGACATGAACATCTATGCATCTATTGTTAAACGCCTTCAAAGAAACATCGACTGATGATAGCCAAAACAAACATAAGCCTCCACTTTGGCCCTCACTACTTACTGCATAAGAATTTGAAAATCCCAGTGACCACATGAAGTTTCTCACCCTTTTCTCTGCCATCTTTGTCTCACACAAGAAAAGGAGAGATGGGCGATAGGTCTGCACCAACCAGCGCAGCTCGCCAAATGTGGAATCTGTCCCCAATCCTCGACAATTCCAACACAAAAACACAAAACCTGCCATAGTCTGAAGGAGGTGCCGTTCCATATTGCTAATCTCGCCCTCCTATCACCAGATTGTTGGCACCAACTTGATATGAGGAGTATACCACAGGAGACAAACCGGGAGGACCTCCGATGATCCCAGCAGGGGAGCGAAGCCCTGCAGGATAAGGTTGGCGAGAGGGACTTGGGGCGGCAAGGAGTAGGAAGGTAAAGGGCGACTTCTTGGCTGTCGCAACAGATCCACAAAATGGGGATGAGTAGCCCTGACCAGAACTGAAAGTGATGGTAGATGGAGTATGATGCAGCAGAGGATGAAGAATGTGGTGTCGATTTGATGGTAGCGAGGCAAGATCGCCGGCGGCGGCGGTAAAGCGGTAGAGAAAATGACTTGCGTATCTGATTTGACCTCAGGCTTCCAGGAGTTTCTGAACCTAAAAATGGGGATTTTTCGTGGAGAAGAATCAGGGAAGAAGGGATCTGGCGAAACTAGAGCAGTCAAGGCGGAGTGACAAGGAATCGGGCGAGGTCAGAACGGCAAATCGCCAAAGTCGCCATATTAGGCACGCGTCACGCTCAGACTATTTAAATTAATAATTACTCCCTCCCTCCGTTCCTAAATATTTATCTTTCTAGACATTTCAAATGACTACTACATACGGATGTACACAATTAGCATTGGTGGAAGAGTCGCTAGCTACAGCACGGGGCGCCTGTATGAGCGCTCGCTAAAAAAAAGATACGCCTAGCGCTCGTTCTGTCCAAGGCAGCCAACCCAATCGCGACGCTAAAAATCAGCTAAATTCGTTGAGTTCATGGGATTTGTTGGGCATCTGCTAGCGCCCGCTGCCAAAAACAAACGGCTCGTGAAAAAAGAAGCACCGAAGCGCTCGACGACTCGATTGGCATCGATGCCAGCCTAAATCCTGGGGTCGGGCAGGATCGAAACGAAACTACTACCTCCGTCTAGGTGAATAAGTCATTTGCGTAGTTTTAGGTTGACGATTTAACTATCTAAATATGTATTATATGTGACAAAAAATATGTATTTAGAAACTACATCATTATAGAAATCTAGTGATATAGTTTTCATGATATATAACACATTATTATAAAAACTACGCGAATGACTTATTCATCGAGACGGAGGTAGTACCAAGAATGGAATCCTAGCGCCTGTTTTAAGCGTATGCATTGTAGATGCCCTTAGGACCGAGTTTAGATTTGCTTTTGTGTGTATCAATGGCAGAACTGCTAAAACTATGCGCAAAACCTTATGGACTCAATACTGCGGACTTGAAAATTAATTGTTTGCTCTGACGACAACGAACCAACTTACACCATACCAGAGGCGGAGGACGAAATTTTTTTAAGGTGTGGCGAAGTCTTAAGAATATATTTTTTATGCAAATCAAAAGATTCAACACACATTACAAACAAAAAACCAAATACAATGAAAATGTAGTCATGTTTCAATAGGAAAACAACCTTAAACGTACCAATAATGAAGCTTTCAATGCCGCCTAGAAGACCCAGGCAATGGCAATGCCCTACCCTCATTCTAAAAAATTTCCTCGATTTTACTAAGATCAATACTTTTGAAGATCTCTCGCTCAATATAACAAATCGTCAAGTCATTAAGCCAACCATCTGTCATATTGCTGCGCAACTCAATCTTGATGATTTCCATTGATGAGAAGGCCCTTTCGATTGTTGTCGTCGCTACCGGTAGTAGCAATGCCAACTCCATGAGGCGATACACAGTAGGAAACATGACATGCCTTTGAAGTTCGACCATCATTTTAGCTAGGTTTGCAATATCATGACAATATCTGAAGTCTTCAATTCTTCTCGTATCGATAATGAATAGATCAAGGTTATCTTCTATATGTTCACGCTCATAATTAGAGAAATCATCATGATAAATCTCTGTGAGCCTAGCAAGCTTATTCAGGTTGAACCTAGAAAAGGAGTTTCTTAGGTCAAGACAAGAGAAGATCTGGACCAGGTCTGAAGATACCTCATCAAAACGATGATCAAACTCTGTGGTGATGGAATCTATAGCAGCATAGAAGGTGTCCACACGAAAAAAAGATCAGCCATGACAAGGTCTTTTTGAATTGTCCCGGAAGTTTTTTTTTTCGAGAGTACGCCAATGGCGTACCATATTTTTATAGAAGGAAGCAAAGTATATACAAGAGACCGACAAACAATGCGAACATTAGTCGCCAGCACACCCACACCGAAAAAACCAAAAGCTAACTCCTCACGAATCTATCTAGGCCACCCACACCAAACCTAGCGCTCGACCAATCCCGAATGTCGCCGAGAATCGCCATTGCGAGCTCTCTCGGGCCCACCACCTGCTCCGGCCGATTGAAGACGTGCGCGTTTCTTTGCTTCCAAATGGCCCACAACGCTCCAATGACCAGCGAGTCGAAGCCTCGCTTCACTTTTCCATGGAATCCTCTCCTGGTCTTGAGTGTCCCGGAAGTCATTTTGGCATTTTTAGGACGTAGCCCATCAAATGCAACCTTGCTGTCATCACTGGAGCTTGCTGCCGCCGCCGTTTAAGCCCCGAGCACGTCGGTGTCGTAGGCTATCCCGTCGCCAGTTGCCCGCCCGGATCACGACCTGACCAGCCACCATCGCTGCGCTAGGGTTCGTCACTTGCGCGTGCGTGTGGGTTGGCGCTCAATGGAATCAACGAGCTCGACCGCTTCCTGTTTGTGCCAGCAGGCCCAACTCGTACGTTCTTGTGTTTGCCGGCCCAACTTGTGTGTGTGGCGTGCCTGTGTGCCAGCGGCCTTTTTCTCGCTGCACTAGAATGAGGGAACGAGACAATCGACAATACATGCGTATGTATACATTTGTTTATGCCTAGAATCAAGGTATGGCGGCTGCCATATCTTGCCCACCGGGGGCCTCCGCTAGTGCACCATACCACATGGTAATCACAAATCCATTACAGCGCTGCTATACACACGACGCATGCACGGCCGATGCATGCACGATTCAGACGTGGCAGCACCAACAGCTAGCGTGCATGCAGGAGCACTGTTGGGGAAGGAGAATCGTGCAGGCGTCGTGCGTTGACTGTCGTGTGTGAAGCAATTCCGAATCCATTATAAGAAATCCGTAGGTGTAGCATTACTGGTATATTAGAGATAACCCGTGCGTTGCGGCGGTAATTGGACGTAGTTATTTCTGTACTCCCTCCGGTCCTTTTTAGTTCGCATATAAGATTTCTCTCAAGTCAAACCTCGTGAAGTTTGACCAATTTTATAGAAAAAATTAGAAACATTCACAATGTGAAATCATTATCATTAGATGCGCCGTGACTTAAATTTTTATATTGTATAACTTTAACATTGTAGATGTTGATATTTTTTAATATAAATATGGTCAAACTTTACGAAGTTTGACTTCAGATAATTCTTATATGCAGAGTAAAAAGGACTGGAGGGAGTAAGTTTTAGCAGCATGAAACTTTAGTATTTGGATTAGCAATATGGGAACAAAAACTAAAATACATATAATTTATTATACTTGACTATTATATAGTTGAAGAATATTTTATTGAATATGAGTAGCATGCATGTTGCATCTTAAGGTGGATTTTTTCCGTGCATGATTGCATGGTGAGTTGTCATAGTTGGGTGTTGGGTGAATTTGAAATTAATGGGGCACGCCTGGTGGCATGGTGACTTGGCATAATTGCATGTTAATAACTTAATATAATTGAGTTAGTGATGATGAACTATTTAGAAACACGATGGAGCTACGGACAACAAGTTGGGCGCGCGGACTAGATTGGCTAAGCTAGTGGAGGCCGAAAATGTTACCTTCTTGGGCTAAATTTACCGTCATTCCTAGTGTTTTTGTCATGGCCTGGACATGTCATTTTTCTTTTGCATGATAATATATGCCTTATTTATATCATAAGGATCATAGTACAATTCACGTACAGACGATCTGGCAAAACTAAAAAGATAGCAAAATGCTAGCCTTCGCATAAAGAAAGACCAGCCAAGAAGTAAAATTACAAATAATACTGAAAAATCCTCTGAGCTTGACACTGATGCCCATCACCTGTCTCTCGCACCACCACAACAGCCACCAAAGAAAAAAAATGACATATCACCTTAACACCTGAGCTCGACGCAGCTCCATCGCTGATATGCAGCTTTACGGACCTCCAAGGTGGCTCGTCAAAGACGAAACCATTACTGTTGAAGAATCATACTCGAGCAACACCCCGGACACATCATCGAACTCCAAATCTGCCACCCCCACACAACTAAGACGTCAAAGGAGAAAGCCTTACCTGCCATCCATGAACCACGAACGCAGCACACAATCCACCATATTCTAGTTGCCGCCGATGCAGAGCACAATTTGCATCCGCTCCCGGACTACCTCCCAAGCTCCGTGTCGGCGCTGGAGCAAACATCGTCGCAATGGCGAAGCTCGAGTACATAGGTCCACCATGAGCATGCCGCCGTCACGCCAACATTGTTTGAACAGACTGGTTTCCAAATCTATGCCTGGCCATAGGACCGGTCGCCTCATCGGAGTAGAATCTGGAGAATCTTTATTCAGCGCAGCCATTGCCGCCGCCGAAGCCACGATGATGCAACCTATAAACCTAAACTACAAGAGTCTAAAAACGATCCACATGCGTGGATCCGACGACCCCCCTCAGTATCGACGACCGAGGTCGCCGCCGAAGGGCAGCGGTGGCGAGTTGCACTTTCTTTCTTCAAAGGAAAGAAAAAAGTGAACCCCGTGTTTTCATTGCTAGCACAGTTTTGTTTGCGCATAGCTCCGCCACGATTCAGGTATATAAGATATGGAGAGTATTCGTTAAATAAAAATTAGAGGGAAAATAATGAACTACTTTTTAGAAAAGTCGTAAGCATTCCCTAGAAAAGATGTAAGATCTGGTGAGAAAAAGGGATCACACATCCCACATTTGTTAGCTTTTTTGCTCCTTAAAGTTGTGCCAATTTTTTGGGGCGCTGGAATTTCATCCAAGGAGTATGTTGACGTGACTAATTGCTTGCCAAAGTATATGTGTTTCAACCATGTTTACAAAAGAAATTATATATTTTTATAAAGAAAGAAGGAGTAGAAAACACTCGTAAAAAGCACATCCATCTTTTGTCAAAAAGAAAAAGAAAAGGTATGGCTAGGTCAAAGTCCACTGAGATTTAACCAAGTCTCAATCAAATGACATAACATGGTAGAGAGAAAAAGAAAATTTTACACAGATCTCAACATAAGATCTTACGGATATAGTATCGGCTTACACTTAACAGTTAAGTCTACCAAGACTTAGCAAAGGCTGAAAAAGAAAATTCGTTGTTGATTTTTGAGCAACTAACTAATTCTTGTAGCACGAAATCCAGTGCTGCTGCTGACCAAGACTGAGCTGAAACATTCCCAGAGCAGAGAGTGAGGGGGTGAGGACAGAGCACTCGATGGCTTTCGGTTGCTTTTGCTTTCGCCTCCAAAAGAAGAGAAAGCAACGTTGCACTGCATGAAAGCCCAAAGCCCAAACCCCATCGCCATTGCCATTTCCACAGCCACGGGGAAAGCAAAAGCATCCATCCATGGAGGCCTGAGCTGCCACCCAGTCGTCTTCATCATTACGCACACAACCTCCCGCTCCCTCCGAAGAGCAGAGCAGAGCAACCATCATTCCATCCATCCATCCATCCATCGCATGGCGGCATCCGTCCTCCCACTGCTGCCACTAGTGCTTGTCTTGCTCTGCCGCCTCGATCACCTCGCCGTCGCCACGGCCTCCACCCCCAACCCCGACCCCGACCCCGACTCCGACTGGACGCAGCAGCAGGCCGCCGCCCTGGTCGCCATCAAGGGCTCCTTCACCTCCTCGCCGCCGGCGCTGCACGCCTCCTGGACGCTCGCCAACCACGCCGCCCTGTGCCGCTCCTGGCCGGCCGTCGCCTGCGACGCCCGCGGCACCACCGTCGTCTCGCTCGACCTCTCCGCGCACAACCTCTCCGGCGCGCTCTCCCCGGCCGTCGCCAACCTCACCGGCCTCCGCTTCCTCTCCCTCTCCAACAACGCGCTCGCCGGCGACCTGCCCCCCGCCCTCGCCGCGCTAACGGACCTCCGCCATCTCAACCTCTCCAACAACCAGTTCAACGGCACCCTGCAGCGCCTCGACCTCTCCGCGATGCCCGCGCTCCAGGTGCTCGACCTCTACGACAACGACCTCGCCGGCCCGCTCCCGGACGCCAGTAAGCTGCCGGCCAGGGCGCTCGTGCACCTCGACCTCGGCGGCAACTTCTTCTCCGCCACCATCCCGCGCAGCTTCGGATCGCTGGAGGCCGTCCAGTTCCTCTCTGTAGCCGGCAACAGCCTCACCGGCGCCATCCCTCCCGAGCTCGGCAACCTCACCGCGCTCCGCCAGCTCTTCCTCGGCTACTTCAACCAGTTCGACGGCGGCATCCCCGCCGAGCTCGGCCGGCTATCCAGCCTCGTCCACCTCGACCTCGCCAGCTGCGGCCTGCAGGGCGCCATCCCGCCGTCGCTCGGCGCGCTCACCAGGCTCGACACGCTCTACCTCCAGACCAACCAGCTCAACGGCACCATCCCGCCGGAGCTCGGCAACCTCACCGCCCTCCGCTTCCTCGACGTCTCCAACAACGCGCTCACGGGCGAGGTCCCGCCGCAGCTCGCCGCGCTCCGGGAGCTCAGGCTCGTCAACATGTTCATCAACCGTTTCCGCGGCGGCGTCCCGGAGTTCCTCGGCGACCTGGAGCACCTCCAGGTGCTCAAGCTGTGGCAGAACAACTTCACGGGCTCCATCCCGGCGGCGCTCGGCCGAGCGGCGCCGCTCCAGGAGGTGGACCTGTCGACGAACCGGCTGACCGGGGAGGTGCCGCGGTGGCTGTGCGCGCGCGGCCAGCTCCAGATCCTCATCCTCCTCAACAACTTCCTCTTCGGCCCGGTGCCGGAGGGGCTCGGCGACTGCCTGACGCTCACGCGGGTGCGCATCAGCAACAACTACCTCACCGGCGAGCTCCCGCGCGGCTTCCTCTACCTGCCGGCGCTCACCACAGTCGAGCTGCAGAGCAACTACCTCACCGGCCATCTTCCAGAGGACGACGGCATCCCGGCCAAGGAGAGGAAGATGCTGTCGCTGCTGAACCTGTCGAGCAACAGGTTCAACGGCTCGCTGCCGTCGTCCATCGGCAGCTTCTCGTCGCTGCAGACGCTTCTCCTCAGCGGCAACCAGCTCGCCGGCGGGATCCCGCCGGAGGTCGGTCGGCTGAAGCGGCTGCTGAAGCTGGACCTGAGCGGCAACAACCTGACCGGCGAGGTGCCCGGCGAGATCGGCGAGTGCACGTCGCTGACGTTCCTGGACCTGAGCGTGAACCAGCTGACGGGCGCGATCCCGGGGGCGCGGCTGGCGGAGATCAAGGTGCTCAACTACCTGAACGTGTCGTGGAACAAGCTGGACGGCGGCGTCCCGGCGGAGATGGGCGGGATGAAGAGCCTGACCGCGGCCGACTTGTCCCACAACGACCTGTCGGGCGTGGTGCCGCAGAGCGGGCAGTTCGCCTACTTGAACGCGACGTCGTTCGCCGGCAACCCGCGGCTGTGCGGGACGACGATCGCGTCGTCCAACCCGTGCAACCTGACGTCCATGTCCGGGCCGCGGGTCTGGCCGGACGGCGGCGGCGACAAGCAGCCCGCGTCGACGTCTTCGGTGGGGCGGCTGAAGCTGGCGGCGGCGCTGGGGCTGCTGGCGTGCTCGGTGGCGTTCGCAGCAGCGGCGGTGGCGACGACACGGTCGGCGATGCAGCGGAGGCGGCGGCAGCGGGGCAGCGGCGGGTGGCGGATGACGGCGTTCCAGCAGAAGGTGTCGTTCGGGTGGTCGGACGTGGTGCAGTGCGTGAAGGAGAACCAGGTGGTGGGGCGGGGCGGGGCCGGCACGGTGTACCGCGGCACGATGCCCGGCGGGGAGGCGGTGGCGGTGAAGCGCATCGCGGCGGCTGGTGGGCCCGGGGACGACGGCGGGTTCTCGGCGGAGGTGCGGACGCTGGGGCGGATCCGGCACCGGCACATCGTGCGGCTGCTGGCCATCTGCTCGTCGGGCGACGGGAGGAGCAACCTGCTGGTGTACGAGTACATGGCTGAGGGGAGCCTGGGGGACGTGCTGCATGGGGAAGGTGGCGACGGGAACGTGATGGCGTGGGCGACGCGGCTGCGGGTGGCGACGGAGGCGGCGATGGGGCTGTGCTACCTGCACCACGACTGCTCGCCGGCGATCCTGCACCGGGACGTCAAGTCCAACAACATCCTGCTGGATGAAGGGATGGAGGCCCACGTGGCGGACTTCGGGCTGGCCAAGTACCTCCGGCATGGGCATGGCGCCGCGTCCGAGTGCATGTCCGCCATCGCCGGATCCTACGGCTACATCGCGCCAGGTACGTGCCACACGTTCTACTGCTACCACTGTTTGAATTTGAATGCTCACTTGTCGATCAAATTTGCATGGTGAAGGTGCCTCGATTCTACTGTAGTCTAGTCCTACGTTCGGTACGCGTCGTGTCCATGGGTGCTGCTGCGTCCAATGTACTTACTATGTTGGTCGAGTCCGTTGGGCATGCATGCAACACAAGCTTCTTCTTTTTTTTGAGGGGAAGGCATGCAACACAAGCTGGTGACGTGACGGTCACATAGATAGATTCATAGATAGATGCTGCCGAGTCTTTGTTTCTTTCTCTGTCTACTGTGACTCGGCTCTGTTGAGTTGGTCGAAATTCTTTTGATGCATCGCTTCATGGACCATGGACCATGGATGGATGGACCGTGGGATGAATGTTGGAGAGCGAGTGATGAAAGAAAGAAAGGAAGAAAGAAAGAGACAAGGAAAGAAAGATCTGATGATGACTAGACGTACCCCTTGCTGCCTCAAACGAAGAGCTCCTGCATCACAACCCACATGCATGCTTGCCAGTAGAATACTCTAGACTTATTAGCGAGCGAGGCGAGTACAACAAACACGTGCATGTGCATTACTACTTTACAAAGTTTATATCGCGTCTACTTATGCATGGTCGGCCAACGCAGGCATCATGCATGCGGATCGATCCTCATTTGACAATGACATGCATGCATGCATATCTCTCTCTAGTATCTCTCTATCTACAGCAGCTACTAGGAAATTACCAGCCAGCTCCGGCATCGATCATCCGGCCGGCCGGGTCTAGCTGCTTTACTCTTTTTTCTGTCATGCGTAGTTTACTTTAGACTTTAGTTAGGCTTTAGCTAGGACTACGTGCTCCTGCTAGTTACACTACGTAGTAGGAGTAGCACTTTTGCTCTGCTTTGTACTGCAAAGACTGATCGAACCTAGTAACAGTAGTAAAGTAAAGTACGTGGCATGACCGGCCCTCCCTTTGCTTTCCTTTATATCGAATCGACGACCGAGCTTTCCGTTGTTCAATTGCTTTCGAGGATCGAAACAATCCTAGAGAGATCCAGAGAGAAGAGAATGCACATGTATCCATGGTACCTACGAGTCCAGCTCTCCATCATCTAGTTTTTGTCCTTCCTCCGTGATCTTCCTTTGTCGATACGAATATACCACTCTACTGTGCATGTACACTGACACTGAGACTGACAATGCAACTCGTATGGCATGGCATTTGCAGAGTACGCCTACACGCTCAAGGTGGACGAGAAGAGCGACGTGTACAGCTTCGGCGTGGTCTTGCTGGAGCTCATCACGGGGCACCGGCCGGTGGGCCCGCACCTGGGCGAGGACGGCAGCCTGGACCTGGTGCAGTGGGTGCGCGCCCGGGTCGACCAAGGTGGCGGAGTGGAGGCGGTGCTGGACCCGCGGCTGGGCGGCGACGTGCCGGCGTGGGAGGCGGCGCAGGCGCTGTTCGTGGGGATGTTGTGCGTGCAGGAGCAGAGCGTGGAGCGCCCCACCATGCGGGAGGTCGTCCACATGCTCCAGCAGGCCAAGCTGCCGCCAACTCCGTCCCTGCACGACCTCCGAGGAGGCGCCATGCCTATGCATCCTTCTGCTGCTGCTGCTCGTGTCCGCGTCGTCCACCACGACGAGGAGGCTGCTGCCGGAGGAGGATCGGACAGTGAATGCGAAGGCCGATGAATGAACGAATGAATGTCGCAGGAGCTGTGATGGAGACGGGACGTCACCTCGCCGGTCGGCCTGGACCAGGACCAGCTCCGGCTCCGGCCATATGTACGTAACGTATTCATGCATGCACCTGTACCGTACGATGAGGATGCATGCATGCCAACGTGTCGGGTCGGTGTCGCCCGGCCCGGTCCTCGGTGCATGGCCCTCCTGTGTCGGCGCATGCATGACTGCGGCCTGCCGGCTGTGCATGGTCTGACCCTCGATAGATCCATAGGAAATGCAATCAAGGCATGCTTGTACGTCTGACCTGCGCAACACGTCAGTGAGTGAGAGATTGTCTCCTGCATGTATATGTAAGATACTTGTCGTGGATTTGTCACGGCAGATGTCCTTAGTGTCAGGACTTAGTCACGAGGCCAACGCATCTATGTGGTAGCTTGAGAGGGGTTGAGTGGGATGAGAGACGCAGGGCGGATCAACACACAAGACGAGGATTTAGACAGCTTCGGGCCCCGGGAAACATCATCCGGTAAAAACCCTACATGCTGTTTGAGGCTAGGTCTCATTATCATCACGAGGGAGTCGCTGTAAACCGGCTCTCCTCTTTGTGTCTAGCCCTAAGATTGTTTCTTCTTGCTTGTAGCTTGTCCCTCTTTGGGGAGCCCTGCCCCTCCTTATATATGTTGAAGGGGCGGGTTACATGTGGAGTCCTATTAGGATTAGGATTAGTCTCCCTTCTAATACAAACCGGATACAAGTCCGGATCTTCCTTGTAAAGTAAATATTCCTCACGCCTTTTCTGTTAAACCGGCCCACCATAGCATGATCCGGCCTTCCATAAACCGCCCGTTGGGCCACCGGGTCTTGTCGCTCCTCTGACCCGCCTACCGGGTTATCAATGAGTCGTGAACCGCCAGGTCCAAACGGGTCGCCGGTGAACCGTCAAGACTCGGCGGGTTCTTCAGATAAACCGCCAAGTCCGGCCGGGTTATACTTCCGGCCGGTTTACGCCGTGGGGTATATCCCCAACATTAGCCCCCATTTTAATTTGGACTTATCCATGTTAAACTGATCCTGTAAAACAAATACAAGAACAAATTTGACAGATTATGCTCCGGGTTGAGAATTCTTGTAAACCGGCATCTGATCATTCTGAAGTCCTTGTCATTTCCTTCTTCTAGAAAATCCGAGTCAATAGACTAGTTTCATAATTGATTTGCTTGTAGAATAAAGAATCCATTTGAACTGGCCTTCAATGCTCTGACTTGACAAAAAATATTAGTCTCTGAAATATTCAACTGATATCCAGCCGGCTTGAAGATGTAAAATTTGCCGGTTTATGATTACCACCACTGTCGGGTTATAAAACTGATAATTCCGAGTCATGATTGTTGCAGACACCGGTTCATGATTGTTAATGACGCCGGGTTGCAGCCACAGGGTCATAATGATTGGTGACGCCGGGTCAACCTAGTTTGCTCAATCAGAGAATTTGAAAATATTTGTTCGATAATAATATAATACCTGTAGCCCCCAAGTCTTTGAGCAGAACAAAGTGGTGGCTTAAGACTTTGCTTCGGTATAAATATTACCACTTTCAAAGAAATCCATGTTGTTCATCCCAGTGACTAGTAAAAACTGAATACTCCATACTATGTAGCCCCCAAGTGCCGGGTTGTCATGCTTGCAGCAACCTGGGACTTGTAATTGTCTTATACTCATAAAACTTCAACCAGTGTAGCCCTCAAGGGCCGGATCATTTATGCAATAATGAGCAGGGACTTTGTAAATATAATCATGTAGATTTGAGCAATGATGTGTAGCCCCCAAGGGCCGGCTCAGTAAGATAATATTGAGCTGGGACTTTAATATATACTTCAATGAAAATAACATCATATGATGTAACCCTCATCATGGGACTTGAATCCACGTCCACAAGGTTAAGAGCCTTGTGCTTTATCAACTGAGCAGTGGACTCTTCAATATAATGAATAAAAAGCTTTGTACCTTCAACTGTTGACAGGAGCAATTGGTAGCCCCCAAGGGCCGACTCATTATAATGTGATGAGTCGGGTCTTCAATAATATGAGCAGAAAATTATTTTGCATTAGCCCCCAAGTGTCATGGTGCATGCTTGCAGCGACATGAGACTTGCATATTTGATGTAATCTCAATTTAACTAATGTAGCCCCCAAGTGTCGGATTGTAAGCCTGCAACAACTCGGGACTATTCCTTCAATTGTAGAATAAACCATATCCATTAATAATATGATAGCCATTGCGCTAAAGCGACTTTGAAAACCTTGATCATAATACTGGTCATTGATAACCATAATAGACCCAATGATTTATAAGCGCATGATTCCAATGGCGCAATCCAAATATATACTGGCGACGTATAGTCCAAAGCCAGGCCGGTTTAATAAACTCCGGATAATTTCTCATCATGCTTTATTCAACCTGTCTCTGCATACAACAAGTTTAAAGTGTCCTGGCGGTTTACCGCCGGACGGGTCATAATGCCCAACATATAACCCAGGTTTATAACCAAGGCTGCACTTAAGAACAATCAAATATGAAATATATCATACCTGTGACATTGAATCACCTCGCTGGTTTACCAACTTTCTGTAGTAAGGGTGATAATCCCAATCTTGAGTACTGATAACTCCTTCCACATTGTGTCGGTTTATGATAAAACCGCACCGGGTTATGATAGACACCGGATTATCCATATATAATACTGGCGACATGTAGTCGAACCAGACCGGATTAATAATCGCCGGATTATAATTGGTCATGGACTGACAATTTGTAATTGAAAGTCAAGCCGGGTTAATGAACGTCGGTTTACTCCATAATAGGATGATAATAGAAAATCAAACCGGGCAGATGGCCCCCGGATTAGGACTTGACCGTGTTCCGTCAATTTGTAATTGATAGTTGAACCGGATTAAAACGTTGTCGGTTTAAAAAACGCAACAAAAATCAAATAACAGTTATGAAAAAAAAATATGGAAGCAAAGGCAATGATAAAAACCGTTTGCAAAAATATGCTATACTGAGCTGATCAGATGGTATTACCATGGTCGGACAGGATCAAGGCCCCCAATAGGAGTGACAATGATTCAAGTCAGCCAGGTCCCCAAAGGATTCGTGGCATATATGCCAGATCAAGAGGCGTGGCAATGGTTCGGGTTCGACCATGCCCCCAAGTGATTTTGTGGCCTTAGGCCGACCAAGAGGCGTGACTGGTTCAGACTTGACCATGTCCCCAAATGATCTTGTGGTTGTCGCCTATCAAAGGGTGTTCGTTGGTTCGGACACGACCAAGGCCCCCAGTGATATATAAAAAACAAATGTCAAGGGGTAAACCGGAGGCCGCTTTAAACAGAACCACTCCGTGTAACCTCACATGATGAGAAAGACAGAGACCCCGCTTTATGAAGCAGAAGCCCCCATGTGATCAATAATATGTTAGGCCAATAAAGCAGGATACCCATGTTTGAACCGCGCATCATGGCAGCAGGTTCTCTTTGGCACCTTTTTAACTTATTGCAAGAGATAAATCCTTCTTGAACCGGACATTAAACCAGATATTGAGAGCGTCAGAGCTTTGCAAGAGATAGTTTCCTCTTAAACCGGATTATAAACCGGAAGCACCACTGTGAGCCGGAAATTTTCTGATGGCCTTTTAAATTTTGCACTAATATGGCGGTTTAGGGTCCTGCATTAGATAATTTTGCAAGCCGGAGTAATTGCTCTTTTTAAAGAAAGCGATATCTAATATAAAAAATATAATGGATGGACTTCACCTGATATGTCAGGCCAGTTAATATCCACCGCGGGGTTATAAGCCAGCACAGACAAGAGGGTCGGCCGCGGCATTGTTGATGTTGTCCGGACTGCAGGGGCGGCGGTTTGTGTTCCGGTTCATCAGTGTGATACACAGATGCCGGTGTAAAACAGCTAGCGCGCACCATCCGCAGTAGGGCATCACTTTTATAGTGAGCACTTGTCCTGTATAAAAAGATATAGGCCAGAGTAATTGTTTCTTTGACGAAAATAATATTATGTTAATAAAATTGATTTAGACGGATATCACCTGATTTGTGCGGACGACTGATGATCCTTATATACTGCCCGCGGGTAACCTAGCAATGCTCAGGTACTAAGCAAATATCAACTTGTTTATTTAACAGGGGAGCATGCATTGTGAGAAATCTACTGCTTCTTCCCATCAGCTCCACCTATCTGATGCCTTGAAATTCAGAATGTTCCTCAATATATGCAGAATTGATAACTCTTTTATACTGCCTCCACTGCAGTATCAAATCCAAATGTCTTGTTTATCAGTAGCATGTTATTATCCACCGTGTTTTGAGAGACCAATAATCGGCACTTTCAATTTTCTCCTTTGTCATTTGGCATGTATAACATCAGCCCCATCATGAGCCCCACTTCATCAAGTGTCAAGAGCATGTCAAAAACTCCTGCCTGGATGCCGTTGATACTATCTGAAAATCTTTGCGCTGTTATGAGAAACTCCTAGGACGCTGCCACCGACAAGATTGATATCTCGGACATGCCTATTAAGCAGGTGCTTTCCGCTAAACGATCTTTAAAAAATCCTTCCATCCTTCACTTATTGATGTTTAACACGGCTTCGTGTTCAAAAATATACTGGTATACGTGAGCTTGCCCGGTACACCAATTGTTCCACCCAGCTGCAGAGCTGCTGTCTTCAAGGAATATTCACACCCGGTGCTGCTGAATAATTATTGACCATCGATCAGTAGCAGAATAACCATTTAGTGTGCTCAGCTTGCATCTACCACTAACCGAACCATGCACTTGTCAAATCTCTTGAGAATTGTACGAATAGCAATAATATCCATAGTCACCTAATTGACCAGTAGTTTTGCTTTCTTAAACCACGATCTGCCGATGTCATAATCACTGTTTGCAACTAATGTGCAAGGACTGCAGTCGTAGGCATCTGAAGATTTATTACTCCGTACTTGTTGTACACGACAGAGCACAAGGCGCACTAAAGCAGAACCGCGGCGTCCGCGGCCTCGACGACGGCGACCAGTGGCTTGGCGCGAAACCGATTGCGCACGGCTGAACCGGAGCCGGTGTAAACCAAGGCCACGTGGGCGAGGCAAGGGCGACGCGGAGGCGAAACGACAAGGCGGCGGCAATTCAACGGCAGCCGGCCATGTGGTGAACCGGCAGCAGGCACGCGACGTCTTGAAGGCGGATTAACACAGAAAACGGCGGAGGCGCTCCGGGTCAAGGCCACAGCTGGCAATCGGGCGGGTCAACCGAGGCGTCCGAGTCCGTGGGTAAATCGCTTTTATAGGAGTCCTTTGGAATTGATTTGGCCTCCACGCTCAAAGTAGTAGGATCAACCATTGACCTTTCGGGAGTTGTAGCTTAGGATTTCTCTACGTGGAGTAAAAATAACCTGGCCGGTTGGACCATTGACTGAATACATCGTAGCAATCCGGTATGGCCACCGATCCCGTAACGAAAAACTGCCGACAGCGTTGATTGACTGCCGCAACAGTTTGGCTTCAGCGGAAACATCCCTGCGATCTCGGCGAGTTACAACGCTTGAACTTATGCAGCCCTGATCTCCACTTGATCTTTGAATATTGAATAGGCCGCTTTGACTGTTCGTCAACGACATGAACTTCTGTGCCGGTTCTTCTTCATCCGACGAAATACTAAGCTTCTCGAAATACTAAGCTTCTCAAACCCTAGAAAAATCCCTCTAAGAACTCATCACCACCGTGCGCTCGCCCCACGGTGGGCGTCAACTGTCGTGGATTTGTCACGGCAGATGTCCTTAGTGTCAGGACTTAGTCGCGAGGCCAACGCATCTATGTGGTAGCTTGAGAGGGGTTGAGTGGGATGAGAGACGCAGGGCGGATCAACACACAAGACGAGGATTTAGACAGCTTCGGGCCCCGGGAAACATCATCCGGTAAAAACCCTACATGCTGTTTGAGGCTAGGTCTCATTATCATCACGAGGGAGTCGCTGTAAACCGGCTCTACTCTTTGTGTCTAGCCCTAAGATTGTTTCTTCTTGCTTGTAGCTTGTCCCTCTTTGGGGAGCCCTGCCCCTCCTTATATATGTTGAAGGGGCGGGTTACATGTGGAGTCCTATTAGGATTAGGACTAGTCTCCCTTCTAATACAAACCGGATACAAGTCCGGGTCTTCCTTGTAAAGTAAATATTCCTCACGCCTTTTCTCTTAAACCGGCCCACCATAGCATGATCCGGCCTTCCATAAACCGCCCGTTGGGCCACCGGGTCTTGACGCTCCTCTGACCCGCCTACCGGGTTACCAATGAGTCGTGAACCGCCAGGTCCAAACGGGTCGCCGATGAACCGTCAAGACTCAGCGGGTTCTTCAGATAAACCGCCAAGTCCAGCCGGGTTATACTTCCGGCCGGTTTACGCCGCGGGGTATATCCCAACAATACTCATATTAATATTGTTCCCTCCAGTCACTGATTTGTCTCGTGCACGCCTGCTGCTAGCTACAGTGCTCGACTGCCTCCATCGACGGATCGTTCGTTTGTTCGTCATTGGATGCATCTAATGCCGCCGTTGTGAATTGCTTCCTCCATTCCACAGTATAGAAGCGTCTTTAAAACTAGTGTAATGTTAAAAAAATGCTTTTATATTGTATTATAGGAGCGAGGGAGTAAACTAGAAACAAATCCACGACCACTTGTATCACGTACACGTAGAAAAGGGCAACCAAGACGAGAGCGAGGAGGATTGAAAGGTGATGATGATCGATGTGATGGAGACGGGACATCACCTTGGCTCATAGCCGGCCATATGCATGCCTACGTGTCGTGTCGGTGGTCGCCCTTCTTGCCTAGTTGCATATATATTCCTTGCTCTCACTCGCGGCCATGAAATTAGGCTAAGGGGGTGTTTTGTTTCCGGGGACTTTTTTTATGTAGGGGCTAGAAAAAGTTCCTCTTAGAGATTTTTTTACTAAACGGGAGGGACTTTTTAAATACTAAACTAGGCATTTGGGACTAAATGAAGAAGACTCGCAAGGAGAGTCTTTTTTGAGATTTGTTGAGATTTTTCCAACAATGCCCCTCCATGCATTCAATGGTCCGCCACCTGATGGTGTTGTTTGATTGTTATTTTCCTATATAATAGGGACAACATGGTCATTTAATAACCTTTAGAAAGGGACTAGGGACTTTTTAGTCTCTGGAAACAAATAGGGATAGACTTTTTAAGGACTAGAGACTTTTTAGTTGGGACTATACGATATGTGGATATGCACAGCATGGATGCTGGTGCTGCCGGCCGGAGTGCATGCGTGCATGGACACCCGACCAGCTGCACAGCAACAAACAACACAGAGCAGGGGCGACCGCCGGCCGGCCTACTGGGATCATTACAAAATGTATGCATGCATGGCATAGGGCATGTACGTACACCCCTGGCCTCCAATGCTCAGAGGCACCGTTGTATCCCTTAAGCCTTGTTCCCTTCCATCATTTGTACGTCTCGTGCGACCACGCGGCGCCTGCTGCTACACAGTACACTGTTTGATCGACGTACGTACAAGGTACAATTATGCTATGCTATGCATGGAGTACGTGCATTTATGTGTATGTTCATCTCGGTGCATTCTCCTTGCATCTCACGTCCAGCTTCTACGTGCTCATCAGCCGAGCCACTTAATTTTCGAGGTCCCAATACAAATTTAAAATGTGCCACAAATCATACATATGAACCTAACTAGGTGGCATGTACAGAAAATGCAAGGCATACGATCATCGGTATTGTCCACGGAGAAGGTGAGCGTTCGCCAGAATTTAGTTCGACATTTGAACTAACTCTGTGTACGTAGAATATCTTAATATGCAATTACATATGCGTACCGTCGATATGATTACATATGCGTACAGTTTATGAATATTTTTTGACATTCACTAACAAAAGATTCGTGATTACCTTTTCAAATTCATAAATGTTATCTTCAAAATTGCAAAGGTTTTTTCAACACAAACATGAAGGTTTTTTCAATTTCATGAACATTTTTTAATTTACAAACAATTTTAAATCCACAAAAGCTTTGCAAAATTCGTGAATACTTTTGAAAATTCATGAATATATTTAATATTTATAAACAGTTTTTAAATTTACAAACGTTATTTAATTTTTCAAATGCTTTTACATTCTGCGCATATGTTTATAAATTTTCCAATAAATAAAAATTCATCATTTTAATTTTTAAAAATAAAAGGCATTATAACAGAAAAATAAACAAAATACAAAGTGGTGTAAAAACCGAGTGGAATTTTTTTCCCAACGCAATACACACATAGCTCTACATGGCCGGTACCCTTTGCGTTTGTTCGCAATCCTAAGTATTTTGAAAAAAAACTTAGAAAATATTTTAATAAAAACTGACCCAAAAAAGTCGCCAGCGCAATACGCTAGCCCTACATTTTTTTGAAAAGGAGGATGACCCCCAGCCTCTACATCTGGGAGATGCATGCAGTCATTTTATTAATTATTCGTAAAGACCTTACAAAGTAGTACATCAATATGTCTGAATCCGCCATCTTGGCAACAGTCTAGTGCTGTTTGCTTGCTAGCCTGCATGCATGTTACACACAGGACATGAGCTCTCAAACTTAGTTATTATGATCGGTTGATTCAATTATGGTTTTATCTGTGTTATGGGGCCAGGGTGGTGCATGGGGGCGGTGGGTGGCGCCGCGGTGGCGTTCGGGGGACGG
>NC_041380.1:607918121-607947383 GCF_002162155.2 Triticum dicoccoides | reverse complement strand
GGGGTGGGCGGGCTGCGGGGCGGGGCGGTGGGGCATGGGGCGGAGGGGCACCGACGCCGCGGGGCGTCGGGGTGGGCGGGCGGCGGGCCGGGGCAGTGGGGCGTGGGGATGGCGGCGGTGCGGAGTCGGGTGCGGTGGGAGAGAGAGAGAGAGAGAGAGGAAGGATTTGGGGGTGCCCGTTAGAGCCGTTAGGGTCAAACCTCTTTGTCGTCTGCTAGCAGACCCCACCCACCTCTTTGCCGTCTGCTAGCGGATGACAAAGATCATTTGTCGTCCGCTAGCTGACGACAAAAAATAGGCTGGCGGCAAATTGCGTATTTGCCATCAACCAGTTCTTTGCCGTCTGCAAGCTGATGGCAAAAAACTGACAGACAACAATACCTCTGATTCCAGTAGTGCTCATCTCCTCTTCTCCCGCTCCTCCACACTGAAGCCATTGTGGGTCGCCCCTTCTCCCCACTCCTCCACCATTCATGTGCTCCCTTTCTCAGACGAGTAGATCATATGGCAACAGGGGCAGAGTTTACCTAGGTTCGGGCCCTCGGTGGACGAGGAAATACCCTATTCCTGCATGTATCTATTGATTGCATAGTGGTGTACAAGGTCCAGGGATTGAGCAAAGGTCTAGGTCTTTTTGATATCTCTATTCAACTAGCATGACCCAAGTGTATATAGATATTGGGGTCTAGGGTTACATGATCTAAGTTTGTTAGCAGGAGTCCCTCCAGACACCGGTAGTCTTGTCTTGACAACAAAGTGGTTCGCAGTTCCCATCATCTTGGCATGCCATTTGAAGTTCTGGTAGTCACCGGTCCCAGCAAAATGGTCCACTGATTATATGTTTGGTAGTCATCGATCCCAACAAAAGGGTGTTGGAAATATGCCCTAGAGGCAATAATAAAAGGTTTATTATTGTATTTTCTTGTTCGTGATAATTGTCTTTTATTCATGCTATAATTGTGTTATCCGGAAATCATAATACATGTGTGAATACATAGACACCAACATGTCCCTAGTAAGCCTCTAGTTGACTAGCTCGTTGATCAACAGATAGTCATGGTTTCCTGACTATGGACATTGGATGTCATTGATAACGAGATCACATCATTAGGAGAATGATGTGATGGATAAGACCCAATCCTAAACTTAGCACAAGATCGTATAGTTCGTTTGCTAGAGTTTTTCCAATGTCAAGTATCTTTTCCTTAGACCATGAGATTGTGTAACTCCCGGATGCCGTAGGAGTGCTCTGGGTGTACCAAACGTCACAACGTATCTGGGTGACTATAAAGGTATACTACGGGTATCTCCGAAAGTGTCTGTTGGGTTGACACGGATCAAGACTGGGATTTGTCACTCCGTATAACGGAGATGTATCTCTGGGCCCACCCGGTAATGCATCATCATAATGAGCTCAAAGTGACCAAGTGTCTGGTCACGGGATCATGCATTATGGTACGAGTAAAGTGACTTGCCGGTAACGAGATTGAACGAGGTATTGGGATACCGATGATCGAATCTCGGGCAAGTAACGTACCGATTAACAAAGGGAATTGTATATAGGGTTGCTTGAATCCTCGACATCATGGTTCATCCGATGAGATCATCGAGGAGCATGTGGGAGCCAACATGGGTATCCAGATCCCGCTGTTGGTTATTGACCGGAGAGCCGTCTCGGTCATGTCTACATGTCTCCCGAACCCGTAGGGTCTACACACTTAAGGTTCGGTGACGATAGGGTTGTAGAGATATGAATATGCAGTAACCCGAAAGTTGTTCAGAGTCCCGGATGAGATCCCGGACGTCATGAGGAGTTCCAGAATGGTCCGGAGGTGAAGAATTATATATAGGAAGTGCAGTTTTGGCCATCGAGAGAGTTTCGGGGGTCACCGGTATTGTACCGGGACCACCGGAAGGGTCCCGGGGGTCCACCTGGTGGGGCCACCCATCCCGGACGGCCCCATGGGCTAAAGTGGGGAGGGGAACCAGCCCATAGTGGGCTGGTGCGCCCCCCTTGGCCCACCCCATGCGCCTAGGGTTGGGAACCCTAGGGTGGGGGGGCGCCCCACCTAAGGGGCCTATATAAAAGGGGGAAGGGAGGGGCAGCCGCACCCTTGAGTCTTGGCGCCTCCCTCTCCCCTGCTACACCACTCCCTCTCGTAGTAGAACGGCGAAGCCCTGCTGCGGTGACCCCTGCATCCACCACCACGCCGTCGTGCTGCTGGATCTTCATCAACCTCTCCTCCCCCCCTTGCTGGATCAAGGAGGAGACGTCACGCAGACCGTACGTGTGTTGAACACAGAGGTGTCGTCCGTTTGGCGCTAGGATCTCCGGTGATTTGGATCACGTCGAGTACGACTTCCTCATCCCCGTTCTTTGAACGCTTCCGCGCGTGATCTACAAAGGTATGTAGATGCAATCCGATCACTCGTTGCTAGATGAACTCATAGATGGATCTTGGTGAAACCGTAGGAAATTTTTTGTTTTCTGCAACGTTCCCCAACAGTGGTATCAGAGCTAGGTCTATGCGTAGTTCTCTTTGCACGAGTAGGACACAATTTGTTGTGGGCGTAGATGTTGTCAACTTTCTTGCCGCTACTAGTCTTATTTTGCTTCAGCAGTATTGTGGGATGAAGCGGCCTGGACCAACCTTACACGTACGCCTACGTGAGACCGGTTCCACCGACTGACATGCACTAGTTGCATAAGGTGGCTGGCGGGTGTCTGTCTCTCCCACTTTAGTTGAAGCGGATTCGATGAAAAGGGTCCTGATGAAGGGTAAATAGAAGTTGACAAATCACGTTGTGGCTTTCACGTAGGTAAGAAAACGTTCTTGCTAGAACCCTATTGCAGCCACGTAAAACTTGCAACAACAATTAGAGGACGTCTAACTTGTTTTTGCATCAAGTGTTTTGTGATGTGATATGGCCAAAGTTGTGATGAATGATGAATGATATATATGTGATGTATGAGATGTTCATGCTATTGTAATAGGAATCATGACTTGCATGTCCATGAGTATGACAACCGGCAGGAGCCATAAGAGTTGTCTTTATTTTTTGTATGACCTGCGTGTCATTGAGAAACGCCATGTAAATTACTTTACTTTATTGCTAAACGTGTTAGCCATAGTAGTAGAAGTAATAGTTGGCGAGCAACTTCATGGAGACACGATGATGGAGATCATGATGATGGAGATCATGGTGTCATGCCAGTGACAAGATGATCATGGAGCCCCAAGATGGAGATCAAAGGAGCTATGTGATATTGGCCATATCATGTCACTATTATTATTTGATTGCATGTGATGTTTATCATTTTTTTGCATCTTGTTTACTTAGAACGACGGTAGTAAATAAGATGATCCCTCATAATAATTTCAAGAAAATGTTCCCCCTAACTGTGCACCGTTGCTACAGTTTGTTGTTTCGAAGCACCACGTGATGATCGGGTGTGATAGATTCCAACGTTCACATACAACGGGTGTAAGATAGATTTACACATGCAAACACTTAGGTTGACTTGACGAGCCTAGTATGTACAGACATGGCCTCGGAACACAGAAGACCGAAAGGTCGAGCATGAGTCGTATAGAAGATACGATCAACATGAAGATGTTCACCGATGTTGACTAGTCCGTCTCACGTGATGATCGGACACGGTCTAGTTAACTCGGATCATGTTATACTTAGATGACTGGAGGGATGTCTATCTAAGTGTAAGTTCATTGAATAATTTGATTTAGATGAACTTAATTATCATGAACTTAGTCTAAAATCTTTACAACATGTATTGTAGATCAAATGGCCAACGTTGTCCTCAACTTCAACGCGTTCCTAGAGAAAACCAAGCTGAAAGACGATGACAGCAACTATACGGACTGGGTCCGGAACCTGAGGATCATCCTCATAGCTGCCAAGAAAGATTATGTCCTACAAGCACCGCTAGGTGAAGCACCTGTTCTCCCTGCAGAACAAGACATTATGAACGCTTGGCAGACACATACCGATGATTTTACTCCCTCGTTCAGTGCGGCATGCTTTACAGCTTAGAGCCGGGGCTCCAAAAGTGTTTTGAGAGACACGGAGCATATGAGATGTTCGAAGAGCTGAAAATGGTTTTTCAAGCTCATGCCCGGGTCGAGAGATATGAAGTCTCTGACAAGTTCTTCAGCTGTAAGATGGAGGAAAACAGTTCTGTCAGTGAGCACATACTCACTATGTCTGGGTTACATAACCGCTTGACTTAGCTGGGAGTTAATCTCCCGGATGACGCGGTCATTGACAGAATCCTTCAGTCGCTTCCACCGAGCTACAAGAGCTTTGTGATGAACTTCAATATGCAGGGGATGGAAAAGACCATTCCTGAAGTATTTGCAATGCTGAAATCAGCAGAGGTAGAAGTCAAAAAGGAACATCAAGTGTTGATGGTGAATAAAACCACTAAGTTCAAGAAAGGCAAGGGTAAGAAAAACTTCAAGAAGGACGGCAAGGGAGTTGCCGCGCCCGGCAAGCAAGCTGCCGGGAAGAAGCCAAAGAATGGACCCAAGCCCGAGACTGAGTGCTTTTGTTGCAAGCAAAGTGGTCACTGGAAGCGGAACTGCCCCAAATACTTAGCGTACAAGAAGGCCGGCAAAACGAAAGGTATATGTGATATACATGTAATTGATGTGTACCTTACCAGTACTCGTAGTAGCTCCTGGGTATTTGATACCGGTGCGGTTGCTCACATTTATAACTCAAAGCAGGAGCTGCGGAATAAGCGGAGACTGGCGAAGGACGAGGTGACGATGCGCGTCGGGAATGGTTCCAAGGTCGATGTGATCACCGTCGGCACGCTACCTCTACATTTACCTACGGGATTAGTTTTGAACCTCAATAATTGTTATTTAGTGCCAAGTTTGAGCATGAACATTGTATCAGGATCTCGTTTAATACGAGATGGCTACTCATTTAAATCCAAGAATAATGGTTGTTCTATTTATATGAGAGATATGTTTTATGGTCATGCTCCGATGGTGAATGGTTTATTCTTAATGAATCTCGAGCGTAATGCTACACATATTCATAGTGTGAGTACCAAAAGATGTAAGGTTGATAATGATAGTCCCACATACTTGTGGCACTGCCGCCTTGGTCACATAGGTGTCAAACGCATGAAGAAGCTCCATGGAGATGGACTTTTAGAGTCTCTTGATTACGAATCATTTGACACATGCGAACCATGCCTCATGGGTAAAATGACCAAGACTCCGTTCTCAGGAACAATGGAGCGAGCAACCAACTTATTGGAAATCATACATACTGATGTGTGCGGTCCAATGAATGTTGAGGCTCGCGGTGGTTATCGTTATGTTCTCACCCTCACTGATGACTTGAGTAGATATGGGTATGTCTACTTAATGAAACACAAGTCTGAGACCTTTGAAAGGTTCAAGGAATTTCAGAGTGAGGTTGAGAATCAACGTGACAGGAAAATCAAGTTCCTGCGATCAGATCGTGGAGGAGAATACTTGAGTCACGAATTTGGCACACACTTAAGGAAATGTGGAATAGTTTCACAACTCACGCCGCCTGGAACACCTCAGCGTAATGGTGTGTCCGAACGTCGTAATCGCACTCTATTAGATATGGTGCGATCTATGATGTCTCTTACCGATTTACCGCTATCTTTTTGGGGCTATGCTTTAGAGACTGCCGCATTCACTTTAAATAGGGCTCCGTCAAAATCCATTGAGACGACACCGTATGAATTATGGTTTGGGAAGAAACCTAAGCTGTCGTTTCTAAAAGTTTGGGGATGCAATGCTTATGTCAAGAAACTTCAACCTGAAAAGCTCGAACCCAAGTCAGAAAAATGCGTCTTCATAGGATACCCTAAAGAAACTATTGGGTATACCTTCTACCTCAGATCCGAAGGCAAGATCTTTGTTTCCAAGAATGGATCCTTTCTAGAGAAGGAGTTTCTCTCGAAAGAAGTAAGTGGGAGGAAAGTAGAACTTGATGAAGTATTACCTCTTGAACCGGAAAGTGGCGCAACTCAGGAAAATGTTCCTATGGTGCCTACACCAATTAGAGAGGAAGTTAATGATGATGATCAAGATACTTCTGATCAAGCTCCTACTGAAATTTGAAGGTCCACAAGGACACGTTCCGCACCAGAATGGTACGACAACCCTGTTTTGGAAATCATGTTGTTAGACAACGGTGAACCTTCGAACTATGAAGAAGTGATGGAGGGCCCGGATTCCGACAAATGGCTGGAAGCCATGAAACCCGAGATAGGATCCATGTATGAAAACGAAGTATGGACTTCGACTGACTTGCCCGCTGAGCGGCGAGCCATGGAAAATAAATGGATCTTTAAGAAGAAGACAGACGTGGATGGTAATGTGACCATCTATAAAGCTCAGCTTGTCGCTAAGGGTTATCAACAAGTTCAAGGGGTTGACTACGATGAGACTTTCTCACCGGTAGCGAAGCTGAAGTCCGTCCGAATCATGTTAGCAATTGCCGCATTCTATGATTATGAGATATGGCAAATGGACGTCAAAACAGCATTCCTTAATGGTTTCCTTAAGGAAGAATTGTATATGATGCAGCCGGAAGGTTTTATCGATCCTAAGAATGCTGACAAGGTGTGCAAGCTCCAACGCTCGATTTATGGGCTGGTGCAAGCATCTCGGAGTTGGAACATTCACTTTGATGAGATGATCAAAGCGTTTGGGTTTATGCAGACTTATGGAGAAGCCCGCGTTTACAAGAAAGTGAGTGGGAGCTCTGTAGCTTTTCTCGTATTATATGTAGATGACATACTTTTGATGGGAAATGATATAGAGCTTTTGGACAGCATTAAGGCCTACTTGAATAAGAGTTTTTCAATGAAGGACCTTGGAGAAGCTGCTTATATATTAGGCATCAAGATCTATAGAGATAGATCAAGACGCCTCATAGGTCTTTCACAAAGCACATACCTTGATAAGATATTGAAGAAGTTCAATATGGATCAGTCAAAGAAGGGGTTCTTACCTGTGTTGCAAGGTGTGAAATTGAGCTCAGCTCAATGTCCGACCACGGCAGAAGATATAGAAGAGATGAGTGTCATCCCCTATGCCTCGGCCATAGGTTCTATTATGTATGCCATGCTGTGTACCAGACCTGATGTAAACCTTGCCGTAAGTTTGGTAGGTAGGTATCAAAGTAATCCCGGCGAGGAACACTGGACAGCGGTCAAGAATATCCTGAAGTACCTGAAAAGGACTAAGGAAATGTTTCTCGTTTATGGAGGTGACGAAGAGCTCGTCGTAAAGGGTTACGTCGACGCTAGCTTCGACACAGATCTGGATGACTCTAAGTCACAAACCGGATACGTGTATATTTTGAATGGTGGGGCAGTAAGATGGTGCAGTTGCAAGCAGAGCGTCGTGGCGGGATCTACATGTGAAGCGGAGTACATGGCAGCCTCGGAGGCAGCGCATGAAGCAATTTGGGTGAAGGAGTTCATCACCGACCTAGGAGTCATACCCAATGCGTCGGGGCTGATCAAACTCTTCTGTGACAACACTGGAGCTATTACACTTGCCAAGGAGCCCAGGTTTCACAAGAAGACAAGGCACATCAAGCGTCGCTTCAACTCCATTCGTGAAAATGTTCAAGATGGAGACATAGATATTTGTGAAGTACATACGGACCTGAATGTAGCAGATCCGTTGACTAAACCTCTCCCTAGAGCAAAACATGATCAACACCAGAATTCCATGGGTGTTCGATTCATCACAATATAACTAGATTATTGACTCTAGTGCAAGTGGGAGACTGTTGGAAATATGCCCTAGAGGCAATAATAAAAGGTTTATTATTGTATTTCCTTGTTCATGATAATTGTCTTTTATTCATGCTATAATTGTGTTATTCGAAAATCGTAATACATGTGTGAATACATAGAGACCAACATGTCCCTAGTAAGCCTCTAGTTGACTAGCTCGTTGATCAACAGATAGTCATGGTTTCCTGACTATGGACATTGGATGTCATTGATAACGAGATCACATTATTAGGAGAATGATGTGATGGACAAGACTCAATCCTAAACTTAGCACAAGATCGTATAGTTCGTTTGCTAGAGTTTTTCCAATGTCAAGTATCTTTTCCTTAGACCATGAGATCGTGTAACTCCCGGATGCTGTAGGAGTGCTTTGGGTGTACCAAACGTCACAACGTAACTGGGTGACTATAAAGGTATACTACGGGTATCTTCGAAAGTGTCTGTTGGGTTGACACGGATCAAGACTGGTATTTGTCACTCCGTATAACGGAGAGGTATCTCTGGGCCCACTCGGTAATGCATCATCATAATGAGCTCAAAGTGACCAAGTGTCTGGTCACGGGATCATGCATTACGGTACGAGTAAAGTGACTTGCCGGTAACGAGATTGAACGAGGTATTGGGATACCGACGATCGAATCTCGGGCAAGTAACGTACCGATTGACAAAGGGAATTGTATACGGGGTTGCTTGAATCCTCGACATCGTGGTTCATCCGATGAGATCATCGAGGAGCATGTGGGAGCCAACATGGGTATCCAGATCCCGCTGTTGGTTATTGACCGGAGAGCCGTCTCGGTCATGTCTACATGTTTCCCGAACCCGTAGGGTCTACACACTTAAGGTTTGATGACGCTAGGGTTGTAGAGATATGAATATGCAGTAACCCGAAAGTTGTTCGGAGTCCCGGATGAGATCCCGGACGTCACGAGGAGTTCCGGAATGGTCCGGAGGTGAAGAATTATATATAGGAAGTGCAGTTTCGGCCATCGGGAGAGTTTCGGGGGTCACCGGTATTGTACCGGGACCACCGGAAGGGTACCGGGGGTCCACCAGGTGGGGCCACCCATCCCGGAGGGCCCCATGGGCTAAAGTGGGGAGGGGAACCAGCCCATAGTGGGCTGGTGCGCCCCCCTTGGCCCACCCCATGCGCCTAGGGTTGGGAGCCCTAGGGTGGGGGGGCGCCTCACCTGGCTTGGGGGGCACTCCCCCCCTTGGCCGCCGCCCCCCTAGGAGATCCCATCTCCTAGGGCCGGCGCACCCCCTAGGGGGCCTATATAAAAGGGGGGGAGGGAGGGGCAGCCGCACCCTTGAGTCTTGGCGCCTCCCTCTCCCCTGCTACACCTCTCCCTCTCGTAGTAGAACGGTGAAGCCCTGCTGCGGTGACCCCTGCATCCACCACCACGCCGTCGTGCTGCTGGATCTTCATCAACCTCTCCTCCCCCCTTGATGGATCAAGAAGGAGGAGACGTCACGCAGACCGTACGTGTGTTGAACACGGAGGTGCCGTTCGTTCGGCGCTAGGATCTCCGGTGATTTGGATCACGTCGAGTACGACTTCCTCATCCCCGTTCTTTGAACGCTTCCGCGCGTGATCTACAAAGGTATGTAGATGCAATCCGATCACTCGTTGCTAGATGAACTCATAGATGGATCTTGGTGAAACCGTAGGAAATTTTTTGTTTTCTGCAACGTTCCCCAACAAAGGGGTGGTTATTCCCAGCACCATGGCATGCGGAGTGCAGCTTCGATCGTTGCCCTTCCCAGAAAAACGGGTTTGCCGGTTGTAGATCTGGCAGTCGTCATTCCTAGCAAAATGTCTCGTTGGTCACAGCGCTTGCAACACATCATCGCCTACCCCTCGGCAACACAGCTGCCACCACCGGTGGGCACTGTTCGCGGCACAACATTGCCTACCCCTCAACATCAGTCCCTGCCTATTGCAGGCACCTGTGGTCGTTGCTCCATATCGCTGGAACTCATCGAAGGAAGGGTTACAAGCCCAGTTGGTGTCTTCGCTCCACCGGTGCGCCATGCCTTCTCCTTCACCGACCCAGTGTCGTCTTGTATCAGCCCTCTCTGCTATGTTTACCCTTCACATGTTTGAGTAGTTGCACTAGTTCTTGAGTATTTGAATGAACCCTTCCATGATTAGCACTTAATGTTTATAAGTGATCCGATCATGTTCTTTATATGTGTTGTGTTGATTTCCTCATGGTGTTCTGAAGAGGCCTCACTCAACATTAGCCCCTTTTGGACTTGAGGGAGTTACTATTGGTGTGATGGTGGGAAGTGGAGGTTGGTAGTGATGGTGCTTATCTCTCACCTTTGTTGATCGTTGCAATAGGGAGTAACGAAGAACCATAGAGCTTTATGTCGTGTTCATGGGGAAACTGTTAATCACCATTGTGGAAACCGGAGTGGGGATATAATGTTGTTGTTGACGCGTGTGAACTAGATTATAATACAAACCTAGAGCCAAGCTTTCACATGTGTTGTTAGCATCATACTTGTGGTGATGACGCCATATGATAGGTGGGAACCTGATGAACAAGTTGACGCCCGAAGGTGACCCGATCTTCACGTCGTAGGATCGAATCAGGAGGATAACTAGCTGCAAGCTGTCGGGATAACTAGATTTATACCTTTCAAGGTTGGATGAAACCCATACGTTGGGGATGGTTGACCCGAGCTACAAGAACTCCAACCTATTGTCCAAAAAATCCCAGAACCACAAGCTAGGACTAACCCACACAAAACAACCGGAACTGTAGAGCACGAATTAGGCGGAACCAGAGGATCCTTCTCGCGAATCCAGATGAACTCGCAAGAGGTAGTAAGGATCCCTCGGATCTCTCTTGCAGTCTTGCTACATAAGCTTGTAGCTGAAAGGTTTGACAAAAGGTTTTTAAAAGGATGGGGGAGATGTGGTTTTATAGCAGGGACAACCCCCCTTAGCTAGGTGTGAAAAGGATTCAAAGGTAAGCAGATTTGCATGGCTTCCTTGGGGGAATAACCAGTCAACTTTGGGAGTTGTTGGTGAGCTAGCTCCTCCGAAATTCGCGAAGTCCTGACTGTCTGGACACCTTTCACGACAATGACTAGAACTTTTGACTCACAACTCCAAAAGATATGATGTTTTCTGCATTGGAAAGTAAATTTGATGTACCTTCTGGTGATGACCCATATGGCCTCGTCTCTCCTCCGAACAGGTGTGGCACAATGAAACATCAGAGGTAAAAACTAACAGCATCAACTTCAGTTGGAACTTGTTTTGGCAAAACTTATCTCTTCAAATTTGTTTCTTCATGAGCTGAGATATTATTTGCTTCCTTCGGTATTGCACCTGAAATAACCAACAACAAGGAGATGAAAGTGCAGCCACGTGTTCAAGATTGTAGTATGAACTTAAGTTAGCATTCACCTTGTGATGTGTTTGTTTGACGCAAATTATTGTGATTTCTCCTTTGATGTCAAGGGGTGTATCAATGGTTGCCATGTCCATATCATCCTCCTCCTTTTGAAAAGGAGTCGTCCTCAACTCTAAGGGTTCAATGATTTTCTTGTCCTCATCACCATATCCCTCGAAAACGCTTTAGTACTCAAGCACCGCTCCGCCTAGTTTTGTCCTTCTTATTTTCCTACTTTTATCTTTCCATTTGTACATCAGTAAAACCACCCTTTTTATTCGTCCTCCAACCAATCGACTAAAGTAGAGTATTTTCAAACTTTGGTTTGGGTGCATACGGAACTGTGTAAGCGACGACGTAGTTGTGGGGTCTGTAGGGCCTTCCTATTCGCTCCTTGTGGGATCGACAAACCTTACTGGGCTCGAAATTGTACAAAGTCCCGTGCACTTCTAGGACATCAGTAGCTATCCGTAAAGTACGATTTCAAGTATGCCATGGCAACCGGCACCACGAACTTGCATTTGTAAACACTCATGACACTTTACGTGATATATGTGCTTTGTTGAAGTTATGTTCATGAACAAAATGTTTGTGCATTGCACACCACTTAGGCCCACCAAAAAAAATATGTGAAGAACATACTACTAAATGAACACATTATAAAAAAAGTAGAACCAAACAAATGTCATATGTAGATATTTTTTTAACAACACATATGTCCAATATATTATACCATGCAAAACTTAAGCTTTTTCCATGCCTTATGAACGTGTTTTATTTTTTTTTCATATGAAAAATGGCTATAAATTAAGAGACAGCCTTAAAACTCCCTAATGAGATCTACACGATGATTTTTTAAAATCCTCTTCACCATGTGGTATACATCGTGATTACAAGGTATGAAGTGTGTTCTGATTCATAGTCTTGCAAATCCTTCACATGGTTAAAGTTTTCCTTGAAGCATTCACAAAAAGTTAAGATTTTTTTTACTTAAAGCTCAATTTTTTTGTTGCCCCCCACTTAGCGTTCCCTCAAAAATTTTGTTCTCTCCACTCAATTTGAACACCTTGCTCTATTAACCTCAACCCTCCCTAAATACCACCTCACATTTCAACACCAACTACATCCCCTTAGAAGAAATGAGCCATCCCTTCCTCTATCTTTTCACACCCTTCTTTACCTATAGAAGGGTGGCGCAAATGGACTTACCCACTTTGCTTGTGAACGATTTCCTATTTTTTTTCCATTTGGGCTTTTCATTGATTTTTTCACAAAAAATGGCTTTAGAAGCGACAGATTATAAAAATCTATTAAAAATAGAAATATATTTTCGAAAATTGTGAATAAATATTGAATATTTAACATTTTTTTGAATTGTGAACAATTTTTTAAAATATGAACAAAATTTTAAAAACGTTATATTTAAAATACATAAAGCAATGTTTATAAAAACGTTAACATTGTTCCGAATTGTGAACAAATTTGGAATTATTATTTCTGAACTGTGAATATTTTTGTAAAAGGTGAACAATGTTTGAAAACACAGTTTTTGTACCGTGAACATGAAATAATCCAAACATTTTTAGAAATTGCGAGCAAATTTGAAATTCCACACATTTTTTCATTCATGAACAATCTTTGAAAACATGAAGAAAATTTTGCAAAATGTGTAAAGTTTAGGGAATTGCAAATCAAATTTGGAAACAATTAACAATTTTCCAAATCATTTAGAACAATTTTTAAAATTTATTTTTTATGTAATTATTAATTTGTTTTCAAAATTTGGAATGTATGGTAAACAAAAAAACAAAAAGAAAAGAAAAAATATGCATAAAAGATTAATAAACAAATAAATCAAAAACAATGAAGAAAACCAAAAATACCAATAAAAAATAAAACATAAACCCGATTACCGGTTACTCCTTGAAGTGGGCCAGCCCGTGTTCACCGGCCACTCATTTTTGTTTGCCGCACACGAGCGACAAATAGAAATCACAGGAGCTATTCACTAGATGGTTTTTTGGGACATATTTCCAACATCCAGATCATCATTGGACGCCCGTGTTGATCTTCCAAACGATTCTCCCTGGGGATTTTTTTGTTTCCATCATCATCTTATACGCTGACCTAATAGAGGAGCAACCATTCAGGTCCGCACGGCATGCCCAAAAGTCATCAATTCTCCAAGTACACAGAGAGATTTTTAGAATAGATTTCGCATCAAAGGGAACAAAAACCTCCCTCGCGAGCTCCTGTTTCCCAGTCGTAGACGAGGCATCAATCAACCGATGAACTCTCAGAGGGGGAGTCACGACCCAAGGTGTCAGAGGGTGCAACAACCTATCACGAGGAATCCATTTGTCGATCCAGATATTTGTTGTCTCACCATCACCCATCCTTCTCACAATTCCTGGTTTGAGAATGTCCTTCCCATCAATGATTGCTCTCCACATCTGCAATGGTTGGGAGTCGAGCTCGGCATCCAAAAAACACGTATTTAGCCTTCAAAATTCTCGCACTTAATGAATAGGCCTCCTGTAGAACCCGCCATGCCTGGCGAGATAAGAGAGCCAAGTTAAAACCCTTTGAATCTCGGAAGCCCAAACCTCCAAGATTCTTTGGACTCATTAAAATATCCCATGATACCCAACGAGGTGTCTGTTTGCCCTGCTTGCTGCCCCATCAGAACTGTCGGATGATTGATGCCACATTTTCGCATAGCCCTCTACGAAGTTCGAAACAAGCCATGGAAAAACGGGTATCACTCGAACCACCGATTTTGTTAGCACTTTCTTCCTAGCAGCCAATTTGTTTCTCTGTTCATCCTCTGATTTTCTTCCATACTCTGTCTGTGAGGTATTTGATCTTTGAGTGGCATAGATCTGTAGGTAATCCCAAGTACCTTTCACTCAGGTACTCGTTCTGCACATTAAGAGAGTTCATGACATCTTGTCTCAAAGCTTGGGGGCATCCTTTGCGAAAAAGATAGACATTTTCTCACGATTCACTCTTTGGCCAGAAGCCTCATAGTACTTTTTCTCTTAATTACAAGTTTTGAATACTTTTTTGGATATATGGTCAAATTTTCCAAATACACTATGAATATTTTTTAAATGTGAATAAACATTTTTTTCACACATAATGTACATTTTTTGTATGCACATCAGGAATATTTTTATATACATGTTTAACATTTCTTAAGTATAGAATTAACTTGTTTTAATATATGTTTTTTATGCCTTCTTTATTCAATGTATGTATTACTTCGTATACATCAGAATTTTTTTTATACACGTTGATTTTTTTAAAATACATGATCAACATTTGTTTATACATAGAGTAAATGTTTTGTATACATTGGTCATATACAGGAGAAACATTTTTTTGCACAGATTTAACATTTTTCAAATGCTTGATTATCATTTTAAAAATATGATCAATATTGTTTTTCATACATATTGTAGTTTGTTTGTTTACAATTTTCATATACATGAGAGGAATTTTTTGTATACAGATTTACTATTTTCCAAATTCTGGATTAATATTTTTCAAGTACTTGATTAACATTTTTCAAATGTTCGATTAATATTTTCTGAATACATGATCAACTTTTTTCATTAATATTGTATTCATTTTTCGTATATGTGAGAAACCTTTTTTCATTACACATTTAACAGTTTTCAAAGGTTTGATTTTTTTAAATGTTTTAGGTAACATGTTTTTGTAATATACATATTCAAAATTGTGGGAAATTTTTAAGAAAGGTAGGAGTAGAAAAGAAAGAAAAACACGAAAACCATAAAATATGAAAAAAAAACAAGGCTGTGGCCTGTGGCCTCGCGCTCTAGGCCGACCTAGTTTGAAATTTCATGGTCAATAGCGACCCCGAGGCACGAGCAGCTCTCGACTGGGCTAGCTCATGATACTGTAGTTGTTTTATTCTCAGAAAGCTATTATAGTTGTTGGCAATGTAGCGGGTTTTTCATTCATTTTTAAAATATCTATGAACATTTTTTAAAAGTAAAATACTATTTTTAGGATGTGAAAACATTTTTCTTAAAAAATGATCTTTTTCAAAAACTGAATATTGCTTGAAATACGATTGTTTTTGGATATTTTCACCATTTTTATAACTCACTTTTATTTTTAAATGAACATTTTTAAAACACGTAAAGTTTTTGAATTTTTCATACTTCTAATAAAAAGTGAACATTTTTGAAACACCGGTATGCTTTTAAATTTGGAACATTTTTCGAAATTCCAATATTTTTGATTTTTGAACAGTTTTTAATGTCAAAACGTTTAATGTCTTTGATGAATTTTGTAACCTGGAGCTGCAGTAGGTTGGGTCCTAAATGGGTCGCCGTCTCCCTGTGCGTTTCGACAGCAATTCAATGGCGAGTGCGTCAAATAGGAAGGAAATTGCGAAGATTTCCTAGTAAGCGCTTGCGTAGGTAGGTGGGTCGCGGCACATTAGCTAGGTGTATTCGCTTCCTCGCTCGCCTGAGGAGCTCACACGCCGCCAACATTTTGACCATTGATTTTTAAAGCAGACTTTAACAAATAATTCCTAGCTTTGCAATAAAATCCACTGATTTGAAAAAGTTCACAAAGTCAAGTAAAGGTTTGTGAACTTCAACAAAGTTCGTGATTTGCATTTTCCCCTAATTTTTAGAAATTTCATGAATTTTGAAAATGTCCACAGGATTGAATAAAAATTAGGATTTTGAAAATATTAAGAGTTTTAAAAAATGTCAGGAAAGCATAAAAAGTAATTGAATTCAGAAAATAACGAATTTGAAAGAAAACAACAAAATTGAATAGGTTTGCAAATTAAAAAGAAAAGAAACAACAGAAAATAAAAGTTCAAATAGAAACCCGAGAAAAACAAAGAAAACACAGGAAATGGAAAAACCAAAACAATCGAGCGGTGAAAGTTTCCGGAATGTTCCCAAAACTGGAAGAACCACACTGCTGCATTCCGCTCAAAAAATATGCAGCTATCTTAGTGCTAAACAGGATCTTCGTCATCCCAGGCTCTCATTATCAGCAAAAGATTTAATTCCAAGGTACAATAATTCAATACAAGTTGCATAGTTTTAGTAAGAATACAACTTTAGAACGTTGAAATTACAATACAAAGAATGTACATCTTGTTTGTACGAAAATTCTAACCTAGATAAATAATATCAATTTGGATTATAATCAATGTCAACACTCACATCTTTCTAAATGTGCGTAGGAACTAGTAAAAAGCACAAGACATTAAACAGAAAAAATTACTCAAAGCCATACAATTTTTTTATATGAAATTACATCCAACTCTAGGTTCGTAAGAGGCGCGATTTCGGTGACCCACTCTCCCCTGCAAAGTAAAGGATGGAATTTACGAACAATGAAAAAAACGTAGAAGAATAATCTTCCAAAGCCTAGAATGTTTCGTGCACACCATGTCTCAACGGAAAGAGTCAAGACAACCACGAAAATCTGTTTGGATCCCCACATTAATGATACTAATATTGCTCTAATCCCAAAGAAGTTAGTTCCTCAGGTTCCTATGGATTATCGTCCCATTAGCCTTTAATGTTGTCTATAAAATCATTGCAAAATCGCTAGCTAATAGGATTAAGCCTCATCTTCCGGACTATATTGATCCTACTCAGCAAGCCTTTATTGAGGGTAGAAGAATTAGCGACAACATTATTATTGCTCAAGAGATTACTCACTCTTTCTCTCTTGCTTCGTGGAATCATCATGCTTTCATGCTAAAAATATATCTGGCTAAAGCTTTTGATCGTATTGAGTGGAACTTCATTGTGTCTGCTCTTGCACGTAAAGGGATGCATCGTCATTTCATTAATTTGGTTCATGCATGCATTTCTTCTCCTACTTTCTCTATGCTTGTTAATGGGCAGCCTTCGCATAAATTTAGAAGTTTCAGTGGTATTCGTCAAGGCTGTCCCATGTCGCCTTATTTATTTGTTATTGCTATCAATGAATTGTCTATTGCTCTCAGTGAAGCTCTTGCTGCTCAAAATCTTCAAGGAATTTTGCTTGGACCAAATTGCCCTTCTATTCATTCTCTGTTGTTTGCGGATGATTTGTTGGTTTGTGGTCAAGCCACTATTTAGGAAGCCAATGCTATGGCTCAGCTCATTCACGAGTTTTGTTCTATTTCAGGTCAAACTCTAAACTGGGCCAAATCTGCCATTCTTTTTAGTTCTTGAGTTAGCCAACCTATAATGCAAGAGATTAAGCAAGTTTTTCCTGTTTCCTCCTTGGATAGCAATTTCACCCATCTTGGTCATTCGCTTATTCTTCCTGCTAAAAATAGAACTGCCGCCTATAACTTTGTTCTTATAAATTTATGAATAAATTGCCCACTTACAAAGCCAATATGCTTTCTCATGCTACGAGGCTTGAATTGATTCGCTCTGTTTTCTCTGTTATTCCTATTTATTATATGGCTAACATCTTGTTCACAAAGAAGTTTATTGCAAAGCTCACTGCTGTCATTAGAAATTTCTGGTGGACAGGTGTTAGGGAGAATGATTCTACAAGGAGTCTTTGTCTTCATGCATGGAAAGACATATGCAATTCTAAAGAAGAAGGTGGACTGGGCATTAGAAATTTGAAGGCTATAAATGAGAGTCTTGTTCTTGCAGTTGCTTGGAGAATTGCTAAATCCCCTTTTTCTTAGCTGTACTTAGTTCTTAAGGCTAAATATTTTCATGACTCCTCCATCTGGGTTGCTCATTCTTCTACTCCTAAATCTTCTTTTTGGGCTTCGGCACTAAAAATGATTCCTAAATTGAAAGCTCATTCTTTTTACCAATTAACTCAAGGTAATATCTCTATTTGGAGCACACCTTGGGCCTCCATTCATGATCATCTCAATATTTAGGAACTGGGCTTTAGATATCCTTCTTTAGTTAAGGATCTTTGGCTCCTTGGACAAAAAATTGGAATATTGAGCTTGTTCATTTACTTTTCCAGCAACCTATGGCCTCAATTATTCTCTAAACTGATATTATCAATGATGATGGTCCAGATTTGCTTTGTTGGGATCTCACTCCGAATGGCATCTCTTCTTCAAATCTGCTTATAAACTTTGTTTGTAGGACATTCATGCAGTTCCCAGGAATGCTCCTTCTGTACTTTCTTTGGAATTGAAGAATCTTCTCAAGATGGTTTGGAAACAAAAACACTTTTGCCTAGGGTACAAACTTTTGCGTGGAGGCTTCTTAGAAGGGCTTTGCCTACAGGTTTGCGAGCTAGTCAATTCTCTATTCGTATATCTAAAAACTGTTGTAGGTGTGGCCATTAGGAGGATGAATCCCATTTACTTTTTCTTTGTCCCTTTGCTCGTGCGGCTTGGTTTGACTATCCTTGGTTTATTAGGTCTGATGTTTTAATCCAAGGTCATACTTCCATGCATTTTATCCTTATTGCCTTGCTTCAAATGGGACATCCTAATGGTTCTATCTCTAACATTCTTAATTTCTTGTGGTGTCTTTGGAAGGCTAGAAATGATTTTATTTTTGACAGGAAAAGGGCTCTTCCTCATCATGTGCACATTGCTACTATGGCCTTGACCTCTGATTCTTATAATGACTTGCCTCATTTTTCTAAGATGCGGGTGATGCCACAAGTTCTACCTCCTCCTAATCATCTTACGCAGGGTCAAACTCTTAAGTCGGATTTGCTCATTACGGGGCCCAAAATATTTTCTGATGCCGCTTTCAGAAGTTCAAAAGTTCCTGGTCTATTACAGGGAGCAGTTGCTAATGGAGTAGGGGTATATCTTGCTTTGTCTCGAGATCGTTTTGAGATCAAGGTGCAAATTCAAGCATCAGCTCCTCCCACTACTTCTCCTCTACATGCAGAAGCTCTAGCTCTTTCTTTTGTAGCTCAAGTGGCTAGTAAGCTCAATATTCTTCAGCCAACCTTTCTCATGGATGCCTCTCTTTATCTTTGGTGGCTGCTACCAGCAAGATTGTTGAATCTACCACCCCTTGGAGCATCAGGAAGCCTTTGGCTAATTTCTTCAAGCATGCTAACAGTTTGCAACCTCGAGTGTTTCACATTCCTTGGGAAATCAATGGCATAGCACACAATGTAGCTCATTAGGTTCTTCATTCTAGGGTTGAACCTCAAGTTTGTTGCTTCGCTTCAGCTCATAGACATAGTTCCTGTCCCGTGGTGTCTCTTCTCTCAAATTTCCAGGTTCAGGAGTTTGTAATTCACATTATACATTGTTTCTGAGCTGAAATGAATTTGGCGCTTCGAGCGCCTTTTGTTGTTCAGAAAAAAAGGGCGGAGCTTAGGGCATTGCTGGGGGCTGTGCTCCCCCACCCCCCTGAGATATGAATCCACAAAAATTGTGGAATCGGTGACTCATAGGGTGACCCCTCCTACTCCATAAAATGCATCATCTAATTTTTTTCCTCGTCCAATCTCTACGCACATAAATTATGCTGTCCATTCTTAGATGCCCTATGCACATGGACGGAGGGAGTACGTAGTATTAGAAGAGAAAAGCACCTCCATGACAGAGAGCTTGTAGGGGGGATTAATTAACTCAGTTGACCTAGTAGTAGGAGCACCTAGTTCTGCGCGCTAACACATAAAGAAATAATTAGTGAATGGTGAAATAGTAGGAGCACCATTCTTTTGGCAGAACGATCTGGTTCTCACGCATCTTGCAACTTGCATCATGCTCGTCTTGGATTAGAACTTGGCGCGGTACCTACTACATACGCACGCGCATCGGCACGTGGACTTACTTGGTGGAATCCTAGCCATACATATGTAGCTTGCGTGTGGGACTATCAACAGGGATAGATGCATGCATGCATGCATGCATGGGATGAAGAATAAATAAAGAAATACAGTACTTGCGTACGTGACAGGTCGACGCTGGCTGCAGGGAGGTTGCATGCATGCTAATACGGATCGATCGGTGGGCCGGCGTGTCGTTGCGTTGCCCTACTGCCTTTTAAGGCTCCTTTGATTCAAAGAAATTTTATAGCTGAAGGATTGAAATTGTTGAGATTTTTTTCTATGTTGGTCCTTTGTTTCATAGGATTATATTTCATAGAATATTTTTTTATGAAATCTTTTGGACTACATTTCATAGAAAATCTAACATCCACACCAACTTTTTTTCATATTTTCTGTGGCATCAAACACTCATTTCTAATTCTATAGGATTCAAGTGGGCATGCCACTCTAACCCTATGCTTTTTCTATTCCTGCATTTTTAAAATCCTACGAATCAGAGAGGCCCTTACTTAATTGCTCGTGAATGCTCTCAACAAGATATGTAGATGGTGTAAAGATATGTGATGTGAGGCGGTCGATACAAGCGAAAGAGGCAATCCAGAAATGGGAACCGATACGGACTGCAAACCACCCAGGGAAGGGAACCACGTGGCTACATGCCATGCATGCATGCATGAGAGCCTCGTAGGAGTAGGAGTGTACTCTCTCCATTTCTAAATATAAGCCGACATATTTTGAAGCATAGATTTATTTATTTTGTTCCGTATGTAGTCATTTGTTGAAATCTTTAAAAAGACTTGTATTTGGAAACGGAGGGAGTGCAATGGTAGAGTACGTAGCAACTGGCAAGCACGACTGTTCCTAAAACGGGCAGTGCTACGTGTTGAGCGGGAGACGGTTGGGTGTTGTTGGTTGCCATCCTGTGATGTACGTGCGCCATTGTACCGTCACGTCCAACACTTCCAGCCGGGCCGAGCTTGGCTAGTTCTGGCCAGTACTGCCTAGCTCCTGCGTGGACGCCCCACTACGTTTACGTAGGAGTACCCGAGAGATTGAGATTCCTTCCTTCGTTGGTCCTCCATATGTACAGGTGTGCCTGCAACACGTGTACGTACGTACTACTACTACTTGTCTTGCAATGCATAGGCGTCAAATGCGAGTGCTGATAAGCATAGCACGATTAGATACATCAATGGTGCTATGACTGTCACAATCGCTGGACCCCAACACGTCATTACAGTTACAAATTGGTGCTGCTCGGTTTGCTTCCCTTAATTTGTTACTCCCTTCATCCAATCCCATAATATAAGAGCACTTTTGACACTCGTATCAAAAGCGCTTTTATATTATAAGACAAAGGAAGTAAATGGTAACTTCTGTTAATACGAAGTTAAGTCATTTATTTTGGAATGAAAGAAATAGCTAGCTAATAGCTGCAACCAGACAAAAACTCAGGAGGAAGAGTAAGTACGACTGGCGATCAGTGGACCAATCGATCAATCAATTGCCGATCATTATCGGCGGTCTCCATCTCCTGGTTTTGTTGTCACATTGGTTGTTTGTTGGATGTTCACATAGCGTGTATTTGGTTACCTGCATATGGCTCAGCCTGGTCTGTGCTGGAAGAAATTGGCCCGCTTGGTTGCCTGTATATGACCCAGACTGACCCGCACGGAAAGAAATTGACTCGTTTGGTTGCCTGTGTTTACTATGCGGTCCGCATGGCATGAAACTTAAAGCACCTCCAGGTCAGGCCCAGGAGAAACGCCTGAATCGGCAGTAGCTCGCGAGCCTGGCTCGGGCGACGCAAGGGAGAGCGACGTGCTTCTCTCCTCGTGCGACCAAGGAGATGGTGCGAGCTCGTCCGCGTCGCCGAAAAACCGGCAGGAGGATTTCGGCTCACCTCCCGCCAAGTCCGCCCCTATTTAGCCCCCCCCCCCCTCATCGCCCCAACTCCCTCCACCATTCTCCCTCCCTTCAAGCTTTCCCGCCGACGCGCATCGGCACCGACGAGTAGGTAAGCGATGCATATTCATCGGCCGGCGGTCCACGACATCGGCGATCCTTCTCCGGCCGGCGGTGATCTTCTACGACCGTTCCACCCTCGTCCTCGAGCTGCAGCCATGGCCTCTGTGAGTTCAATCCCCCTTTCTCTCTGTTCCTTATAGGACATGACCACACAGACGCAAGATATTAGTCCGGCATGCTCCTGCTTTCATGGATTGTCCGGTATGTTGTGTGCTATGCTTACTATCAATGTGTGCTACCATTGTAGGACACGACCACGCATACGCAAGATCTTAGTATGGCCCTTGTCATGTCCGGTAGCCAGTTTGCTCCATTGTTTTGTCGAGGACTCGCAGCCTATGTCCGAGATGGCACCTGATTCAGAGGTGTTCGTGTCTGATTCTGTCTATGTGCCAGTAGTGCTCATTGAGCAAACTCCTCCTGCTGCTGCTGTCGCTGCACTCAAGGTAGCAACAACAAAGGCAAAGAAGGATGGTAGGTCGAACAACATGAAGTGGCAGCCGTTCATGTCCATGTTCGTGCTGAACAAGATGTGTGAGCTCATCTCTAGTGGAGTTAGGACTAACAAGGGCTTCAAGGAGGTACACTTGAACACCATTGCGAAGCAGGTGTTCGAGTTTTGTGGGCAGGAGGTGTCCACCATCCAGGTGTACAACCACCTGAGGAAGTGGAGAGGTCGATGGATCCAAGTGTCCAAGCTGAGAGACCTTAGCGGCGCCTCATGGGATGAGAACACTTGCTCCATAGTTCTAGAGGCAGAGCACTACGCCGGCCATGTCGCGGTTATCTCACAACCCTCTTCCTTTTCATACTGTCCACCATTGCCTACACCTAATCGCAACTAACAACACTTGTGTTTCATTCTTAGGACCACCCAAGGGACGCTGAGTTCCTCAATACACTGATACGTCTCCGTCATATCTACTTTTCCAAACACTTTTGCCCTTTTTTTGGATTCTAACTTGCATGATTTGAATGGAACTAACCCAGACTGACGCTGTTTTCAGCAGAATTGCCATGGTGTTATTTTTGTGTAGAAATAAAAGTTCTCGGAATGACCTGAAAATCAACGGAGATTATTTTTGGAATATATAAAAAATACTGGAAGAAGAATCCACGTCAGGGGGCCCAGACCCTGTCCAAGAGGGTGGGGGCGCGCCCCCTGCCTCGTGCCCCCCCGACGCTCCACCGACCTCAACTCCAACTCCATATATTTGTGTTCGGGGAGAAAAACATCAGGAAGAAGGATTCATCGCGTTTTACGATACGGAGCCGCCGCCAAGCCCTAAACACTCATGGGAGGGCTGATCTGGAGTCCGTTCAGGGCTCAGGAGAGGGGAATCTGTCGCCATCGTCATCATCAACCTTCCTCCATCACCAATTTCATGATGCTCACCGCCGTGCATGAGTAATTCCATCGTAGGCCTGCTGGACGGTGATGGGTTGGATGAGATTTATCATGTAATCGAGTTAGTTTTGTTAGGGTTTGATCCCTAGTATCCACTATGTTCTGAGATTGATGTTGCTATGACTTTGCTATGCTTAATGCTTGTCACTAGGGCCCGAGTGCCATGATCTCAGATCTAAACCTATTATGTTTTCATCAATATATGAGAGTTCTTGATCCTATCTTGCAAGTCTATAGTCACCTATTATGTGTTATGATCCGTTAACTCTGAAGTGACAATAATCGGGATCATTACCGGTGATGACCGTAGTTTGAGGAGTTCATGTATTCACTATGTGTTAATGCTTTGGTCCGGTACTCTATTAAAAGGAGGCCTTAATATCCCTTAGTTTCCAATAGGACCCCGCTGCCATGGGAGGGTAGGACAAAAGATGTCATGCAAGTTATTTTCCATAAGCACGCATGACTATATTCGGAATACATGCCTACATTATATTGATTAACTGGAGCTAGTTCTGTGTCACCCTATGTTATGACCGTTACATGATCGATCGCATCCAACATAATTCTCCATCACCGATCCAATGCCTACGAGCTTTCCATATATTGTTCTTCGCTTATTTACTTTTCCGTTGCTACTGTTACAATCACTATAAAACCCAAAATATTACTTTTGCTATCGTCCACTACTATCATATTACTTTGCTACTAAACACTTTGCTGCAGATATTAAGTTATCCAGGTGTGGTTGAATTGACAACTCAGCTGCAAATACTTGAGAATATTCTTTGGCTCCCCTTGTGTCGAATCAATAAATTTGGGTTGCATACTCTACCCTTGAAACTATTGCGATCCCTATACTTGTGGGTTATCAAGACTATTTTCTGGTGCCGTTGCCGGGGAGTATAGCTCTATTAAGTCACTTGGAATTTATATTTGCTGGTCACTATGAAGAACTTGAAAGATCAAAGAACCAAGATATATCCCTCAACTATGAGGGGAGGGAAAGAACTGTTGATCAAGCTGAATGGCTATTGAATAATATATTGACTAATGAAAATAATTGGACACTTCGTGAACCAACTCCTAATCCAACTCCGAAGAAAAGGGGTATTCTATTTCTCAGTCCTGAAGATATGCAAGAGGCAAAGAAATCTATGAAAGAAAAAGGTATTAAAGCTGAGGATGTTAAGAATTTAGCGCCTGTTGAAGAAATACATGGTCTTAATTTACCACCTATTGAAGAAATACATGGTCTTGATAACCCGACACAGGTGGTAAAGACCCTTTTTGAATACTGCAGGGGCTGTTATTGATGGCACCAAAGGCAATGTCACCTTTCATGTTAATGGTAATGAGCATAGGGTACACTTTCCGAGGAAACAACCTCAAGTCCATAGTATCAATTCTATCGGAAAAATTTCAACAATCACTATTGGAGGTTTTGAATTTCCTCTTCCTACTCTCAATAAGAAATATGATATTCTTATTGTTGGGGACATGCATATCCCCGTTGAGGTAACCTAGTGTTATTCGAAATTTCTCTGGTTTCATGTTACTCGAAATGAGTTTGTTAACAAGACCTGATCAACCTTGTTAGTAGATTCCTTTTGATGATCATGAGATGGATGAATTTAGAAAACACAACTCTCTGTTCCCTCCTTTTATTTTCTGCTATTTATATTAAATAAAGCAAAAATAGTATTTTCTGTCAGTTTTCTGAATTATCCATGCAATAAAAAATACCACAAAAATAAAAGTTCTCCAAATGCCCTGAAATTTGAATATGATTTTTTCTAGAATATTTGAGAATATCTGGCACTGAGAACACATCAGGGGAGCTAGCACCTGGTCACGAGGGTCCAGGGCGCGCCCTACCCCCCTGGGCGCGCCCCCTGCCTCGTGGGCCCTTGGTGGTCCCCCTTCACTTATTCCAGCCACCACACACTCCTTATTCCTCCCAAAAAATAATCAACCAGCTCAAGCACGAGTTCTAGCTCATCTTGCTGACATTTTTGATCTCCTAGCTCAAAGCTCCATTCACAAAACTGCTTTGGGGGATCGTTCTTTTGTATGTGACTCCTCCAATGGTCCAATTAGTTTTCGTTCTAGTGCTTTATTTATTGCAAATTTTTGCTGCTTAGGTGACCCTGTTCTTGAGCTTGCATGTCAAATTTTTGTGGTCAAAAGTAGTTTTAATGCATGATATAGCCTCTAGGCACTTGTAGGAGTAGTTGCTATCAATTTTGTTGAGTTCGGTTCTCTTTTATTTTAAGTTACTAAAAATTTCAGAAATTTTTCAAAGGAAGAAATATGTTTAGGAAAATGTACCAAGTTGGTTCCTCAAGGAAGCAAGGACCCAGGCCCGCAATACGCGAGCCGGACAATGAACCACCAAGGAATGCTCAAGTGCGGCCTTGTGAATGGCCGTCAGAGGACTTCATGGTTCGAGCAGGAATCAAGGAGGAATTTGAAGCATATGTGTGTAATGCCGATCTTGAGAGCTTCATGGAAGATAAGTGCTGTCAGTGCCACTACCTCACTGATTCCTTTGTGAGAAGGTTTGAATTCTCATCATCACGCAATTCTCAAACTGTCATGTTTGATCTTTATGATAAATCTTATACCATGGACTTAGAAGATTTTAACACTGCTTGTAAACTCCCACAGTGGGGTAATGTTAGTGAACCTCGCAAATCTGAATATAGAGACTTTCTTGCTAGTATAACTATGGGGGAATCTAGGGAAATCATGCAGGCTACCACAGGGAGCATTCATTTTCCTGCTATACATTATTTTGCTCTCTTTATAGGTAGATGCATAAATGGTAAGGATGAGGCATGTCACATGTGTGTGCCAGATCTTAGTGTTCTCAAGAGTGCTGTATTAGGAGATAGACAATATAACTTGGGGGCCATTGTTGCACGCAGGTTGCATAATAACAAAATTAATGGAGACTTCTTTGGTGGAATTTACGCAACCCGTTTAGCCGATTTTCTCGAGATACCCATACGTGGAGATGATATTGAGTTGCCCCTTGCTTATCTAGATTATAATGCCATGGTTCGTCATCAGTTTGTTGAGAGGAACAATCAGTTCCTCCAGTACCGACTAATCTTTGACATACGACACACCTATCACGTCGCTCTCCTTGCTCCCGCCTTCTTTAACTTTCAGGCAAAAGGGAGATATGTTATAACCAGGGAGGAGGTGACCGAGTACGAGAGGAGGACGGAGGCAACTCGCCTCCAAGCTGTAGCTTGCTAGGCAATAGCTGATGCATCTCAGTACAACCCCAGCTTCAACTTCGGATATCCACCAGGCCATCCTTGGGCATAGACCAACTTAGGCTAAAATCCTAAGCTTGGGGGAGTACGTATTTCTCACTGACATTACATTCATGTTCACACACTCATGCTAGCTGTTGGTGCTCATACTTTTTCATTGTATCATCCATGATAGTCATTTCCTTTTTAGCTTTCTTCTTGTGTGCCTTAATAAACCTTAAGAAAAAACAAAAAAATCAGTTGTAGGTTTTAGTTAGTTTACTTTCCATGCCTGTAGTAGTAGTAATTAAAAAGAAAACCCAAAAAGATTTCTCGTTCTTCTTTTGCTTGTTGGGAGCTTTCCCGTGTAAATAGTTTTGTTTCTTTTCTTTGGTGGTCGAGAGGAGAAGACCATAATGAAAATGTTGAGTGGCTCTCTGATAACCCACAAGTATAGGGGATCACAACAGTTTTCGAGAGTAGAGTATTCAACCCAAATTTATTGATTTGACACAAGGGGAGCCAAAGAATATTCTCAAGTATTAGCAGCTGAGTTGTCAATTCAACCACACCTAGAAATTAATATCTGCAGCAAAGTATTTAGTAGCAAAGTAATATGATAGTAGTGGTAACGCTAGCAAAAGGTAACGGTAGCAAAAGTAATGTTTTTGGTATTTTGTACTGATGATAGCAATAGCAACGGAAAAGTAAATAAGCGAAGAACAATATATGGAAAGCTCGTAGGCAATGGATCAGTGATAGAGAATTATGCCGGATGTGGTTCATCATGTAACAGTCATAACTAGGGTGACGCAGAACTAGCTCCAATTAATCAATGTAATGTAGGCATGTATTCCGAATATAGTCATACATGCTGATGGAAAAGAACTTGCATGACATCTTTTGTCCTACCCCCCGTGGCAGCGGGGTCCTAGCATAAACTAAGGGATATTAAGGCCTCCTTTTAATAGAGTACCAGACCAAAGCATTAACACATAGTGAATACATGAACTCCTCAAACTACGGTCATCACCAGGAGTGGTCCCGATTATTGTCACTTCGGGGTTGCCGGAGTATAACACATAGTAGGTGACTATAGAATTGCAAGATAGGATCAAGAACTCACATATATTCATGAAAACATAATAGGTTCAGATCTGAAATCATGGCACTCGAGCCCTAGTGATAAGAATTAAGCATAGCAAAGTCATAGCAACATCAATCTCAGAACATAGTGGATACTACGGATCAAACCCTAACAAAATGCTACCTCTTGAGCACTGCGTTGGATTTCCTTGAAGAGGAAAGGATGATGCGGCAAAGTAGCATAAGTATTTCCCTCAGTTTTTGAGAACCAAGGTATCAATCCAGTAGGAGGCTACGCGCGAGTCCCTCGTACCTGCACAAAACAAATAACTCCTCGCAACCAACGCGATAAGGGGTTGTCAATCCCTTCACGGTCACTCCGAGAGGGAGATCTGCTAGATATGATAAGATAATATTTTTGGTATTTTTGTGATAAATATGCAAAGTAAAATAAAAGCAAAGTAAAAAAGCAAAGGAAATAAATAAGTATTGGAAGATTAATATGATGAAGATAGACCCGGGGGCCATAGGTTTCACTTGTGGCTTCTCTCAAGAACATCAGTATTTTATGGTGGGTGAACGAATTACTGTTGAGCAATTGACAGAATTGAGCATAGTTATGAGAATATCTAGGTATGATCATGTATATAGGCATCACGTCCGAGACAAGTAGACCGACTCCTGCCTGCATCTACTACTATTACTCCACTCATCGACCGCTATCCAGCATGCATCTAGAGTATTAAGTTCATGAAAATAGAGTAACGCCTTAAGCAAGATGACATGATGTAGATGGATAAATTCATGCAATATGATAAAAAAAAACCATCTTGTTATCCTCGATGGCAACAATACAATACATGCCTTGCGACCCCTACTGTCACTTGGAAAGGACACCACAAGATTGAACCCAAAGCTAAGCACCTCTCCCATTGCAAGAAAGATCAATCTAGTAGGCCAAACCAAACTGATAATTCGAAGAGATTTGCAAATATAACCAATCATACATAAAAGAATGCAGAGAAGATTCAAATATTGTTCATAGATAATCTTGATCATAAACCCACAATTCATCAGTCTCAAGAAACACACCGCAAAAAGAAGATTACATCGAATAGATCTCCACAAGAGAGGGGGGGAACATTGTATTGAGATCCAAAAAGAGAGAAGAAGCCATCTAGCTAATAACTATGGACCCGAAGGTCTGAGGTAAACTACTCACACTTCATCGGAGAGGCTATGGTGTTGATGTAGAAGCCCTCCGTGATGGATGCCCCCTCCGGCGGAGCTCCGAAACAGGCCCCAAAATGGGATCTCGTGGATACAGAAGGTTGCCGCGGTGGAATTAAGTTTTTGGCTCCGTATCTGATCGTTTGGGGGTACGTAGGTATATATAGGAGGAAGAAGTACGTCGGAGGAGCAACAAGGGGCCCACGAGGGTGGAGGGCGCGCCTG
>NC_041380.1:607848786-607917882 GCF_002162155.2 Triticum dicoccoides | reverse complement strand
CTCCCTGTTGGTTGCTTGACGTAGGGTCCAAGTCTCCTGGATCATGTTCGGTGAGAAAATCACATTCCCGAAGGTTTCATTCCGTTTGGACTCCGTTTGATATTCCTTTTCTTTGAAACCCTAAAATAGGCAAAAAAAAAAGAATTCTGGGCTGGGCCTCCAGTTAATAGGTTAGTCCCAAAAATAATATAAAAGTGGATAATAAAGCCTAATAATGTCCAAAATAGTAGATAATATAGCATGGAGCAATCAAAAATTATAGATACATTGGAGACGTATCAAGCATCCCCAAGCTTAATTCCTGCTTGTCCTCGAGTAGGTAAATGATAAAAAAGGTAATTTTTGATGTGAGGTGCTACTTGGCATAATTTTAATGTAATTCTTCTTAATTGTGGTATGAGTATTCAGATCCGAAAGATTCAAGATAAAGGTTTAATATTGACATAAAAATATTAATACTTCAAGCTTACTAACAAAGCAATCATGTCTTCTCAAAATAACATGGCCAAAGAAAGTTATCCCTACAAAATCATATAGTCTCGCTATGCTCTATCTTCACCACACAAAATATTTAAATCATGCACAACCCCGATGACAAGCCAAGCAATTGTTTCATATTTTTGACATTCTTAAACTTTTTCAATCTTCACGCAATACATGAGCGTGAGCCATGGATATAGCACTATATGTGGAAAGGTAGTTGTGGAGAAGACAAAAAGGGAGAAGATAGTCTCACATCAACTAGGCGTATCAACGGGCTATGGAGATGCCCATCAATAGATATCAATGTGAGTGAGTAGGGATTGCCATGCAACGGATGCACTAGAGCTATAAGTATATGAAAGCTCAACAAAAGAAACTAAGTGGGTGTGCATCCAACTTGCTTGCTCATGAAGACCTAGGGCATTTTGCCCATCATTGGAATATACAAGCTAAGTTCTATAATGAAAAATTCCCACAAGTATATGAAAGTGACGAAATGAGAGACTCTCTATCATGAATATCATGGTGCTACTTTGAAGCACAAGTGTGGTAAAGGATAGTAACATTGTCCCTTCTCTCTTTTTCTCTCTTTTTTATTTGGGCCTTTTCTATTTTTTTGTGGCCTCTTTTATTTTATTTTTCGTCTAGAGTCTCATCCCGACTTGTGGGGGAATCATAGCCTCCATCATCCTTTCCTCACTGGGACAATGCTCTAATAATGATGATCATCACACTTTTATTTTCTTACAACTCAACAGTTACAACTCGATACTTAGAACAAAATATGACTCTATATGAATGCCTCCGGCGGTATACCGGGATATGCAATGAATCAAGAGTGACATGTATGAAAGAATTATGAATGGTAGCTTTGCCACAAATACGATGTCAACTACATGATCATGCTAAGCAATATGACAATGATGGAGTGTGTCATAATAAACGGAATGGTGGAAAGTTGCATGACAATATATCTCGAAATGGCTATGGAAATGCCATAATAGGTAGGTATGGTGGCTGTTTTGAGGAAGATATATGGTGGGTGTATGATACCGGCGACAGGTGCGCGGTATTAGAGAGGCTAGCAATGGTGGAAGGAAGAAAAGTGCGTATAATCCATGGACTCAACATTAGTCATAAAGAACTCATATACTTATTGCAAAAGTCTACAAGTTATCAAAACAAAGTGTTACACGCATGCTCCTAGGGGGATAGATTGGTAGGAAAATACCATCGCTCGTCCTCGACCGCCACTCATAAGGATGACAATCAAGAAATAAATCATGCTCCGACTTTATCACATAACGGTTCACCATACGTGCATGCTACGCGAATCACAAACGTTAACACATGTATTTCTCAAGTTCACAACTACTCAACTAGCACAACTTTAATATTACCATCTTCATATCTCAAAACAATTATCAAGCATCAAACTTCTCATAGCATTCAACACACTCATAAGAAAGTTTTTACTATTCTCGAATACCAAGCATATTAGGATTATTTAAACAAATTACCATGGTATTTAAGACTCTCAGAATAATATAAGTGAAGCATGAGAGATCAATAGTTTCTATAAAACAATTCCACCATCGTGCTCTAAAAGATATAAGTGAAGTACTAGAGCAAAACTATATAACTCAAATGATATAAGCGAAGCACATAGAGTATTCTAACAAATTCCAAATCATGTATGGCTCTCTCAAAAGGTGTGTACAGCAAGGATGATTGTGGTAACCTAAAAAGCAAAGACTAAAATCATACAAGACGCTCCAAGCAAAACACATATCATGTGGTGAATAAAAATATAGCTCCAAGTAAAGTTACCGATAGAAGTAGACGAAAGAGGGGATGCCTTCCGGGGCATCCCCAAGCTTTGACTTTTAGGTGTCCTTAGATTATCTTGGGGGTTCCATGGGCATCCCCAAGCTTAGGCTCTTGCCACTCCTTGTTCCATAATCCATCAAATGTTTACCCAAAACTTGAAAACTTCACAACACAAAACTTAAAGTAGAAAATCTCATGAGCTCCGTTAGCGAAAGAAAACAAAAGACCACTTCAAGATACTGCAATGAACTCATTATTTATTTATATTGGTGTTAAACCTACTGTATTCCAACTTCTCTATGGTTTATAAACTATTTTACTAGCCATAGATTCATCAAAATAAGCAAACAACACACGAAAAACAGAATCTGTCAAAAACAGAAGAGTCTGTAGTAATCTGTAGCTAGAACAAGATCTGGAACCCCAAAAATTCTAAAATAAATTGATGGACGTGAGGAATTTATATATTAATCATCTGCAAAAATAATTAACTAAATATAACTTCCCAAATAAAAATGGCAGCAGTTCTCGTGAGCGCTAAAGTTTCTGTTTTTTACAGCAAGAGTAACAAGACTTTCTCCAAGTCTTCCCAACGGTTCTACTTGGCACAAACACCAATTAAACACAGAAAACCCAACCAAAACAGAGGCTAGATAAATTATTTATTACTAAACAGGAGCAAAAAGCAATGAATAAAAATAAAATTGGGTTGCCTCCCAACAAGCGCTATCGTTTAACGTCCCTAGCTAGGCATAAAAGCAGGGATAGATCTAGGTATTGCCATCTTTGGTAGGAAATCCATAAGTGGCTCTCATAATAGATTCATCAGGTAATTTAATTTTCTTTCTAGGAAAGTGATCCATGGCATTCCGATTTATGAGTTTATATAAGATAGCGGGATTGTCTAAAGCACTAGAACTTGGGAGAGAACCCCCAATTCTTTTTGGTTCTGACATGGCGAGGGGAAAGCGAGCGAAAAGAGGAAAATAGAGAAAGAGAGGGAGGATAGAGAGAGAGAGAGGGCGAATAAAACGGCAAGGGTGAAGTGGGGGAGAGGAAAACGAGAGGCAAATGACAAATAATGTAATGCGGGAGATAAGGGTATGTGATGGGTACTTGGTATGTTGACTTTTGCGTAGACTCCCCGGCAACGGCGCTAGAAATCCTTCTTGCTACCTCTTGAGAACTACGTTGGATTTCCTTGAAGTGGAAAGGATGATGCGGCAAAGTAGCGTAAGTATTTCCCTCAGTTTGTGAGAACCAAGGTATCAATCCAGTAGGAGGCTACGCGCGAGTCCCTCGTACCTGCACAAAACAAATAACTCCTCCCAACCAACGCGATAAGGGGTTGTCAATCCCTTCACGGTCACTTACGAGAGTGAGATCTGATAGATATGATAAGATAATATTTTTGGTATTTTTGTGATAAAGATGCAAAGTAAAATAAAAGCAAAGTAAAAAGCAAAGGAAATAACTAAGTATTGTAAGATTAATATGATGAAGATAGACCCGGGGGCCATAGGTTTCACTAGTGCCTTCTCTCAAGAACATCAGTATTTTACGGTGGGTGAACGAATTACTGTTGAGCAATTGACAGAATTGAGCATAGTTATGGGAATATCTAGGTATGATCATGTATATAGGCATCACGTCCGAGACAAGTAGACCGACTCTTGCCTGCATCTACTACTATTACTCCACTCATCGACCGCTATCCATCATGCATCTAGAGTATTAAGTTCATGAAAACAGAGTAACGCCTTAAGCAAGATGACATGATGTAGAGGGATAAATTCATGCAATATGATAAAAAAAACCCATCTTGTTATCCTCGATGGCAACAATACATTACGTGCCTTGCTGCCCCTACTGTCACTGGGAAAGGACACCGCAAGATTGAACCCAAAGCTAAGCACTTATCCCATTGCAAAAAAGATCAATCTAGTAGGCCAAACCAAACTGATAATTCAAAGAGACTTGCAAAGATAACCAATCATACATAAAAGAATTCAGAGAAGATTCAAATATTGTTCATAGATAATCTTGATCATAAACCCACAATTCATCAGTCTGAACAAACACACCGCAAAAAGAAGATTACATCGAATAGATCTCCACAAGAGAGGGGGAGAACATTGTATTGAGATCCAAAAAGAGAGAAGAATCCATCTAGCTAATAACTATGGACCCGAAGGTCTGAGGTAAACTACTCACACTTCATCGGAGAGGCTATGGTGTTGATGTAGAAGCCCTCCGTGATGGATGCCCCCTCCGGCGGAGCTCCGGAACAGGCCCCAAAATGGGATCTCGTGGATACAGAAGGTTGCGGCGGTGGAATTAAGTTTTTGGCTCCATATCTGATCGTTTGGGGGTACGTAGGTATATATAGGAGGAAGAAGTACGTCGGTGGAGCAACAGGGGGCCCACGAGGGTGGAGGGCGCGCCTGGGGGGTAGGTGCGCCCCCTACCTCATGGCCTCCCTGTTGGTTGCCTGACGTAGGGTCCAAGTCTCGTGGATCATGTTCGGCGAGAAAATCACGTTCCCGAAGGTTTCATTCCGTTTGGACTCCGTTTGATATTCCTTTTCTTCGAAACCCTAAAATAGGCAAAAAAACAACAATTCTGGGCTGGTCCTCTGGCTAATAGGTTAGTCCCAAAAATAATATAAAAGAGGATAATAAAGCCCAATAATGTCCAAAATAGTAGATAATATAGCATGGAGCAATCAAAAATTACAGATACGTTGGAGACATATCACAAAACTAACCCGATTACATGATAAATCTCATCCAACCCATCACCGTCCAGCAAGCCTCCGATGGAATTACTCACGCACGGCGGTGAGCATCATGAAATTGGTGATGGAGGATGGTTGATGATGACGACGGCGACGGATTCCCCTCTCTGGAGCCCCAAACGGATTCCAGATCAGCCCTCCCGAGAGGTTTTAGGGCTTGGCGGCGGCTTCGTATCGTAAAACACGATGAATCCTTCTCCTCTATTTTTTTCTCCCCGAAAGTGAATATATAGAGTTGGAGTTGAGGTCGGAGGAGCTTCAGGGGGCCCACGAGGTAGGGGGGCGCGCCCAAGGGGGCAGGCGCGCCCCCACCCTCGTGGCTAGGGTGTGGCCCCCCTGGCCTTGATCTTTTGCCAGTATTTTTTATTATTTCCAAAAATACGCTCCGTGGAGTTTCAGGTCATTCCGAGAACTTTTGTTTCTGCACATAAATAACACCATCGCAATACTGCTAAAAACAACGTTAGTCCGGGTTAGTTCCATTCAAATCATGCAAGTTAGAGTCCAAAACAAGGGCAAAAGTGTTTGGAAAAGTAGATACGACGGAGACGTATCAACTCCCCCAAGCTTAAACCTTTGCTTGTCCTCAAGCAATTCAGTTGATAAACTGAAAGTGATAAAGAAAAACTTTTACAAACTCTATTTGCTCTTGTTGATGTAAATATGTAAAGCCAGCATTCAAGTTTTCAGCAAAGATTATGAACCAACCATATTCACAATAATGCTTAGGTCTCATGTTTACTCATATAAATGGCATAATCAACTAGCGAGCAATAATAATAAATCTTAGATGACAACACTTTCTCAAAACAATCATAATATGATATAACAAGATGGTATCTTGCTAGCCCTTTCTGAGACCGCAAAACATAAATGCAGAGCACCTTTAAAGATCAAGGACTGACTAGACATTGTAATTCATGGTAAAAGAGATCCAGTCAAGTCATACTCAATGTAAACTAATAGTAATGAATGCAAATGACAGTGGTGCTCTCCAACTAGTGCTTTTTAATAAGAGGATGATGACTCAAAATAAAATTAAATAGATAGGCCCTTCGCAGAGGGAAGCAGGGATTTGTAGAGGTGCGAGAGCTCGGTTTTGAAATAGAGATGAATAATATTTTGAGCGGTATACTTTCATTGTCAACATAACAACCAAGAGATGGCAATATCTTCCATGCTACACACATTATAGGTGGTTCCCAAACAGAATGGTAAAGTTTATACTCCCCCTCCACCAACAAGCATCAATCCATGGCTTGCTCGAAACAACGAGTTCCTACAACTAACAAGAGTCCCAGGGGGAGTTTTGTTTGCAATTATTTTGATTTGATTTGCATAAAGCATGGGACTGGGCATCCCGGTGACCAGCCACTTTCTCCTGAGTGAGGAGTGGAGTCCGCTCCTCTTGAGAATAACCCGCCTAACATGGAAGATACAGACAGCCCTAGTTGATACATGAGCTATTCGAGCATACAAACATGATATTTATTTGAAGGTTTAGAGTTGGGCACATACAAAATTTACTTGGAACGGCAGGTAGATACCGTATATAGGTAGGTATGGTGGACTCATATGGCATAACTTTGGGGTTTATGGGATTGGATGCACAAGCAGTATTCCCGCTTAGTACAGGTGAAGGCTAGAAAAAGACTGGGAAGCGACCAGCTACAGAGCGACAATAGTCATGAACATGCATTAAAATTAATCAACACCGAATGCAAGCATGAGTAGGATATAATGCACCATGAACATAAATATCGTAGAGGCTATGTTGATTTTGTTTCAACTACATGCGTGAACATGTGCCAAGTCAAGCCAGTCGAATCGTTCAAAAGAGGATACCACCCTATCATACCACATCATAACCATTTTAATAGCATGTTGGCACGCAAGGTAAACCATTATAAGCTCCTAGCTAATTAATCATGGCATAAGCAACTATGATCTCTAGTTGTCATTGCAAACATGTTTATTCATAATAGGCTGAATCAGGAACGATGAACTAATCATATTTACAAAAACAAGAGAGGTCGAGTTCATCCAGCTTTTCTCACTCAATTAGTCCATCATATATCGTCATAATTGCCTTTCACTTGCACGACTGAATGATGTGAATAATAATAATAGTGCACGTGCATTGGACTAAGCTGGAATCTACAAGCATTCAATAAACAGGAGAAGACAAGGCAATATGGACTCTTGGTTAAATTAACAATAATGCATATAGGAGTCACTTCAAAAATTTAATCATGGTCTTCTCCTATCGATCCCCAAAGAAAAGAAAAGAAATAAAAATATTTACACGAGAAAGCTCCCAACAAGCAAAAGAAGAACATGAAATCTTTTTGGGTTTTCTTTTTAACTACTACTACAAGCATAGAAATTAGAACTAGATAAAAGCTACAACTAATTTTTTGGTTTTTCTTAAGGTTTATTAAACACACAAGAAGAAAGCATAAAAAGAGAAAATAAACTAGCATGTATATTACAATGAAAAAGTATGAGCACCGACATCTAGCAATGAGTGTGTGAACATGAATGTAACGTCGGTGAGAAATACGTACTCCCCCAAGCTTAGGCTTTGGCCTAAGTTGGTCTATGGCCACGGTTGGCCTGGCGGATATCCATAGTAATAGTTGGGGTCGTACTGCAAAGAAGAAGACTCTGATTGCCACTGGTTGGCAATCATCTCTGGATCCCACTGGTAATTAGACTGTCATGGAGGCTCAACTTGTGGTTCCGACTCTGGCGCTGTGGCTGATGTAGGATTCCGGTAGGCGTGAATAGCCTCCAGCATAACAAGGTACTTGCCTGCAGATAAATCAAACAAGGAAGGAGCAGGCAGGGTAATAGTCTCAGGATGATGTTTATCAAAGAAGAATTTGTATTTGAGCTCTATTATTAACAATAAAATCGTGTGCTACCATACTCTTATAATCTAAATAAACAAGAGGCAGCAATTTTTCTTCCTTCTCATAATGCCTAATAGGTGTGTTAAAATGTGCAGCTAGGCGCGAGGCGAAGATGCCTCCAAAGACGGGGCCCTTAGTACGGTTAAGATCTAACCACTTTGCAATAATAGCACCCATGCTGAATGTATCATCACGAAATAAGGCGTGGCACAAAATAAAAATATCAGGGGCACTCAGGTTTCCACAGTTTCCGCGCCTAATTAAGCATCTACTAGCAAATATAGCAAAGTAACGTAGAACAGGAAAGTGTATGCTAGTAGTTCGTGCATCGGAAACCTTTCTTGTTTCCCCTACAATGATGGTATCAATAAACCCATCCACATCGCCACGATGTGGTTCTTCTATGATGCCGTCGAAAGGGATCAAACAAACCCGACAAAAATCACGAAGTGACATCTCCTTATGCTCATCATATAAATAAAACTCCACCGTAGGTGGTGAGCTCCTAGCATGGAAATGAAAGTTTTGCACAAAGATATTGGTGAGTAAGAGATACTGTTCGTGCTGGTCGTGGAGGAAGGCGGTGAGGCCTGCATTCTCAGCCAATTCATAGAAATCATCATAAATCCCGGCTGCTCTCAAGAAATCATCACAAGGCCATTCACACGGCCGAACCTCCGCGATGCGAGGCATATTATATTTGGGATTTTTGCTTCTTCCTTTTGCTTTTCCTTCGAGCTTCGGCTCGATGAGCCCCTTAAAAATCTCTTCATTATTTTCTGAAAAATTCTGAAATTTTTAGTAACTTCAAATAAAAGTGAACCAAACTCAACAAAATTGATAGCAACTACTCCTACAAGTGCCTAGAGCCTATATCGTGCATTAGAACTACTTGGAACCATATAAATTTGACATGCAAGCTCAAGAACAGGGTCACCTAAGCAGCAAAAATGTGCAATGAATAAAGCACTAGAACAAAAACTAATTGGACCAATGGAGGAGTCACATATCAAGGAACAATCCCCCAAAGCAGTTTTGTGAGAGGTGCTTTGAGCAAGGAGATCGAAAATCGCAGCAAAATGAGCTAGAACTCGTTCTTGAGCTGGATGATGGTGTTTGTGGGAGGAAGAATGAGTGTGTGGGTGCAGGAATAAGTGGAGGAGGTCCACCGTGGGCCCACGAGGCAGGGGGGCGCGCCCAGGGGGGTAGGGTGCACCCTCCACCCTCGTGGCCAGGTGGATGCCCCCATGTTGTGTTCTCAGTGCCATATATTCTCAAATATTCCAGAAAAAATCATATTTAAATTTTAGGGCATTTGGAGAACTTTTATTTTCGGGGTATTTTTATATTGCACGGATAATTCAGATAACAGACAAAAAATGCTATTTTTATTTTATTTAATATAAATAACAGAAAGTAAAAAGAGGGTACAGAGAGTTGTGTTTTCTAACTTCATCCATCTCATGATCATCAAAAGGAATCCATTAACAAGGTTGATCAAGTCTTGTTAACAAACTCATTCCGAATAACATGGAACCGTAGAATTTTTGAATGACACTAGGTTACCTCAACGGGGATATGCACATCCCCAATAATTACAATATCATATTTCTTCTTGACAGTAGGAAGAGGAAATTAAAAACCTCCAAAAATAATCAATGGAATTTTTCCAATAGAATTGATACTGTGGACTTGAGGTTGTTTCCTCGGAAAGTGTACCGTATGCTCATTACCATTAACATGAAAAGTGACATTGCCTTTGTTGCAACCAATAACAGCCCCTGCAGTATTCAAAAAGGGTCTTCCAAGAATAATAGACATACTATCGTCCTCGGGAATATCAAGAATAACAAAGTCCATTAAAATAGTAACGTTTGCAACCACAACAGGCACATCCTTACAAATACCGACATGTATAGCAGTTGATTTATCATCCATTTGCAAAGATATTTCAGTAGGTGTCAACTTATTCAAATCAAGCCTACGATATAAAGAGAGAGGCATAACACTAACACCGGCTCCAAGATCACATAAAGCAGTTTTAACATAGTTTCTTTTAATGGAGCATGGTATAGTGGGTACTCCTGGATCTCCAAGTTTCTTTGGTATTCCACCCTTAAAAGTATAATTAGAAAGCATGGTGGAAATTTCAGCTTCCGGTATCTTCCTTTTATTTGTAACAATATCTTTCATATACTTAGCATAAGGATTCATTTTGAGCATATCAGTTAATCGCATACGCAAAAAGATAGGTCTAATCATTTCAGCAAAGCACTCAAAATCCTGATCATCCTTTTTCTTGGATGGTTTGGGAGGAAAATGCATGGGTTTCTGAACCCATGGTTCTCTTTCTTTACCGTGTTTCTTAGCAACAAAGTCTTTCTTATCATAACGTTGATTCTTTGATTGTGGGTTATCAAGATCAACAACAGGTTCAATTTCTATATCATTATCATTGCTAGGTTGAGCATCAACATGAACATTATCATTAACATTAGCACTAGTTTCAGGTTCATTACCAGATTGTGTTTCAGCATCAGAAATAGAAATATCATTTGGATTCTCAGGTGTTTCAGTAATAGGTTCACTAGAAGCATGCAAAGTCCTATCATTTTTCTTTTTCTTCCTTTTAGAAGGACTATGTGCATCTATATTATTTCTCTAAGAATCTTGCTCAATTCTCTTAGGGTGGCCTTTAGGATACAAAGGTTCCCGAGTCATTTTACCAGTTCTAGTAGCCACTCTAACAGGAAAATCATTATTCTTACTATTCAATTCATTGAGCAAATCATTTTGAGCTTTAAGTACTTGTTCTACTTGAGTGGTAACCATAGAAGCATGTTTACTAATAAGTTTAAGTTCACCTTTGACATTAGCCATATAATCACCCAAGTGTTCAAGCATATCAGCATCGCGTTTTAATTCTCTACCAAAATAAGCATTGAAGTCTTCTTGCTTAACCATAAATTTATCAAACTCATCTAAGCATGGGCTAGCAAACTTAGTAAATGGGATTTCAGCTTTATCATATATATAGAGATAATTTACCTTTACTACCTGTGTCGGGTTATCAAGACCATGTATTTCTTCAATAGGAGATGGATTAAAATTATGCATTTCTTCGACAGGCGGTAAATTAAGACCATGTATTTCTTCAATAGGAGGTAAATTCTTAACGTCTTCAGCTTTAATACCCTTTTCTTTCATTGATTTCTTTGCCTCTTGCATATCTTCAGGACTGAGAAATAGAACACCTCTCTTCTTCGGAGTTGGTTTAGGAATAGGCTCAGGAAGTGTCCAATTATTTTCATTAGTCAACATATTGTTTAATAGAATTTCAGCTTCATTCGGTGTTCTTTCCCTGAAAATAGAACTAGCACAACTATCCAGGTAATCTCTGGAAGCATCGGTTAGTCCATTATAAAAGATAGCAACTATTTCATTTTTCTTAAGAGGGTGATCAGGCAAAGCATTAAGTAATTGGAGAAGCCTCCCCCAAGCTTGTGGGAGACTCTCTTCTTCAATTTGCATAAAATTATATATATATCCCTTAAGGCAGCTTGTTTCTTATGAGCAGGGAAATATTTAGCAGAGAAGTAATAAATCATATCCTGGGGACTACGCACACAACCAAGATCAAGAGAATTAGACCATATCTTAGCATCACCCTTTAATGTGAACAAAAATATTTGAAGGATATAAAAGTAGCGAGTTCTCTCATCATTAGTGAACAAGGTGGCTATATCATTTAATTTAGTAAGATGTGCCACAACAATTTCAGATTCATAGCCATAAAAAGGACCAGGTTCAACCAAAGTAATTATATCAGGATCAACAGAGAATTCATAATCCATATCAGTAACATAGATGGTGAAGTAGCAAAAGCAGGGTCAGGTTTCATTCTAGCATTAAGGGATTGCTGCTTCCATTTAGCTAATAACCTCTTTAGATCACTTCTATCATTACAAGCTAAAATAGCTCTAGTAGCTTCTTCATCCATAACATAATCCTCATGAACAACAGGCAATTCATATTTATTAGGGGGAGAGTCTTCATCATCACTTTCATCAATATTATCAGTTTCAATAATTTCATTCTCTCTAACACTAGCAAGTTGTTCATCATGAAATTCACCAAGTGGCACAGTAGTATCAAGCATAGAAGTACTTTCATCATAAGTATCATGCATAGCAGAAATGGCATCATCAATAACATGCCACATATCAGAATGAATAGCAGAAGCAGGTTTAGGTGTCGCAAGCTTACTCAAAACATAAGGTGAATCAAGTGCAGATCTAGATGGCAGTTCCTTGCCTCCCCTCGTAGTTGAGGGATAAATCTTGGTTCTTGGATCTTTCAAGTTCTTCATAATGAAAAGCAGATATAAATCCCAAGTGACTCAAAGAATAGAGCTATGCTCCCCGGCAACGGTGCCAGAAAATAGTCTTGATAACCCACAAGTATAGGGGATCGCAACAGTTTTCGAGGGTAGAGTATTCAACGCAAGGGGAGCCAAAGAATATTCTCAGGTATTAGCAGTTGAGTTGTCAATTCAACCATACCTGGTAACTTAATATCTGCAGCAAAGTATTTAGTAGCAAAGTAATATGATAGTAGTGGTAACGGTAGCAAAAGGTAACGGTAGCAAAAGTAATGTTTTTGGTATTTTGTTGTGATGATAGCAATAGCAACGGAAAGGTAAAATAAGAGAAGAACAATATGTGGAAAGCTCGTAGGTAATGGATCAGTGAGAGAATTATGCCGGATGCGGTTCATCATGTAACAGTCAGAACCTAGGGTGACACAGAACTAGCTCCAATTCATCAATGTAATGTAGGCATGTATTCTGAATATAGTCATACATGCTTATGGAAATGAACTTGCATGGCATCTTTTGTCCTACCCTCCCGTGGCAGCGGGGTCCTAGCGGAAACTAAGGGATATTAAGGCCCCCTTTTAATAGCGTACCGGACCAAAGCATTAACACATAGTGAATACATGAACTCCTCAAACTACGGTCATCACCGGGAGTGGTCCCGATCATTGTCACTTCGGGGTTGCCGGATCATAACACATAGAAGGTGACTATAGACTTGCAAGATAGGATCAAGAACTCACATATATTCATGAAAACATAATAGGTTCAGATCTGAAATCATGGCACTCGGGACCTAGTGACAAGCATTAAGCATAGTAAAGTCATAGCAACATCAATCTCAGAACATAGTGGATACTAGGGATCAAACCCTAACAAAAGTAACTCGATTACATGATAAATCTCATCCAACCCATCACCGCCAGCAAGCCTACGATGGAATTACTCACGCACGGCAGTGAGCATCATGAAATTGGTGATGGAGGATGGTTGATGATGACGACGGCGACGGATTCCCCTCTCCGGAGCCCCGAACAGACTCCAGATCAGCCCTCCCGAGAGGTTTTAGGGCTTGGCGGCGGCTCCATATCGTAAAACGCGATGAATCCTTCTCCTCTATATTTTTCTCCCCGAAAGTGAATATATAGAGTTGGAGTTGAGGTCGAAGGAGCTCCAGGGGGCCCACGAGGTAGGGGGCGCGCCCAGGGGGCAGGCGTGACCCCCACACTCGTGTCTAGGGTGTGGGCCCCCTGGCCTTGATCTTTTGCCAGTATTTTTTATTATTTCCAAAAATACGCTCCGTGGAGTTTCAGGTCATTCCGAGAACTTTTGTTTTTGCACATAAAAAACACCATGGCAATTCTGCTGAAAACAGCGTTAGTCCAGGTTAGTTCCATTCAAATCATGCAAATTAGGGTCCAAAACAAGGGCAAAAGTGTTTGGAAAAGTAGATACGACGGAGACGTATCACTCTCATATGCATTATTGTTGATCCAACAAAGAGCCCATATTACCTTGCCTTCTCTCTTGAATTGAATGCTTACAGATTCCAGCTTAGTTCAATGCACGTGCACTATTATTATTATCCACACTATTCGGTTGTGCAAGTGAAAGGCAATAATGATGATATATGATGAACTGATTGAGATGAGAAAAGCTGGTATGAACTCGACCTCTCTTGTTTTTGTAAATATGATTAGACCATCATTCCTGATTCAGTCTATTATGAAAGAAACATGTTTGCAATGACAATTAGAGATGTAGTTGCTTATGCCATGCTTAATTAGTGTAACATCCCAATTTTATTAAATTTGGATGTTAATAGAATCATTCAATGCATCACATATTTCTTAGCATTTTGGAGTTTTTGAAATATTCAAATAATAGTTTTCCACTCGAGAAAAACAAATGAGAGGGGATAAGATGACTTCCTCAAAATATAAAAAGAGTGGAAAATTTTATTTTGACTATTAGTTAAGTTTTGGAGTTGTTTGGTATTTATTTTATTTGCAAAAAGTGCATTAGTTGCATTAGGAAAATTATTTTCAAAATGTTCTATGCTTAAGTTAATGTTCATTAGGCTCTAAATATTATGTAGTTATTTTAGAAATTAATTTGGTGTTTTTATTAATTTAATTGAATTAGTTATGAACATTTTGGTCTCCTGTTAAAAAAACACACGCACGCAACCTGGACCGAAACTAGGTTCGGCCCAGGAGCGCTCGACCGGCCCAGCTGGCCATTTTGGCCCAAGGCCAGTGACCCAGCACCCGCGCGCCCGAAACCCTCTCGCACCGGTCGACCGCCCGCGCCCCCTCTCGCTCACTCCTCTCGCTGTCGCTGCCAGGCGGGCCCCGCTCATTAGCTCGTCCCCAACCTCCCGCTTTCCCCACTCGGGTGAGCTCGCCGCCGCGCTCCCGCAACCGCCGGGCGAGGCCCTCGCGGATAATGCATATCCGCGGCACCCGCACGCCCTCCCCTCGCCTATAAATGCCCCGAGCTCCCCTCTGTTGATCTCGCCGTCCTGCTTCTCCCCACGCCGCCCTTAGCCGCCGCTGTCGCCGTTTGCATCTCGCCGGAGCCACGCTGCTCCCTCGTCCTTTCCGTCGCTAGTAAGCCACCTTGGCCTCCCCTTATTCGTCAAATGGCTCCCCGCGGAAAAACACACCCGTTTGACACCTTTTCCTCCCCTAGGTTCCGTCGGAGACGCCGCACCATCGACGCCGGAGCCGTCGGAGCACCGAAGGCCGCCATCTTCGCCCCGCCCCGTTCGGACGCCGCCGACGCACCCCGACGCCACCATCCGGATGCCCAAGCCGCGTCGCACCTCCCTGTCTTCTTCCCCGATGCCGAGGACCACCGCAGCCGCCGCCTCCTCCGTCACCGACGCCGCGCCGCTGTCGTCTGCTCGTCGCCGACGTCGCCAGCCACTGTAAGCCGCCGCATCTCCCCTCGTTCGTTAGATCGAAGATCCATGGCCCATATTAGATTAGGTCCGTTTTTTTCTTTTGCGAAGAGGTACGCGGTTAACCGAGGTTCCCTTAGACCGTGCGGTTTATTTAAACCAAGCGTTAGTTTTCTTTAATTAGCCACCGCCGTTGTTTTTTTATTTAGCGGCCGTTCGCCGTATAGCCTCCGCAGCGGACGCTGCTCGGCCAGCCAGGAGCCGCCACGTGGCCAGGGACCTGTTTGCAGTAGTTTTCTTCACCATTTAGTCCCTGTAAATAGCAGATTAGTCCCTGATCTTAGATTAGCCATAACTTTTTAACCGTAGATCCAAACTCGATGAAACCAGCGGCAAATTCTTCGTATTGTTTAGATCTATCCAGTAGCATAGTTGTTGCAAACTTTTTTCGGATTCAAATTTGAATTTATTCAGATTTGAATTCGAACTTCAAATATCCATATCTCCCAAACCGTAGCTCCAATTAAGTTGATTCCTTTTGCATGCTGTCACCGTAGCAAAGCCCTATCACCTGGACCTTTGTCACAATAATTTTCACACACTAGATTCCGCCCTTTAATATTTTTACTAGTATGCATAGTATGCACTATGTTTCACATCACTCTTTGAACCATAGGACTATGTTGTTTTGCACTTAGAATATTTCTGTAGTAGCTTAGTGTGTTGTATGTTCATTTGGTTTTTCCGAGACTTTTTGCTATGCATGTTCTTTTGGTCTCTGGAATGTTGCTTATGTTTGTTTATCTTCTTTGCGATAGATTGCCCGGAGTGCGAAGCAGAATATTATCAGTCTTTAGAATTCAACCAGCAGTACCAAGGCAAGTTGCATCTTGATCATGTTTCATTACGTATGTTTTTATTATGCACCTAGTTCTTTGTGGTAGGACTGCATGGTAGGAAAATGGTGCCGCATGACTTTACTTTTCACCCAGTAGTTCATTGAGGTAGGTCTGAACCATATAACTTTGTCACCATCGTTTTACTTCATGTTGCTATGCTAAGTAGACGTGGATTGGGGAGTGATCATTGTGAAGTCTGAGTGACAATGTAGTAAATAGGACCTAAGTTAAATAATGAACTACCTGGGCAGAAACTTGTGGGAATGGTGGCGAAGTACAGTGGGGCACGCATGGGAAATCCATGGTGGTGCACCACTAGTGGACCGTCCGCTCAGGCTCAAAGAGATCAATCGTATTCCCATGTCTAGAAGCTTACGTGTGCAGCCACAGGCCAATATGGGCTCTGGATTAGTTGAGTAGTTAGTGTGACCCCTTCCGGGATGGGCTAGCAGATGTAGAATGATGTAGGTGTACCGGCCTATCCGGGTGTTAAGGGGGAACATTTTCGAAAGGCTATGTCTCGATCTTCCGATCATGGAGGTGGTTGAGTCTTGTGGGGAAAAGTGCACAACCTCTGCAGAGTTTCAACCTAATCGATTAGCCATGTCCCCGGTTACGGACAACTTGAGCATCTAGTAGTGGAAATGCCGGGAGATCTCCTCACCTTTAATTAAACAGTTGGGTTTTAAATGAAACTTGGGGACGGATGGAGTTGGGTTTGCCAACTCATCCTATGCAAATGTGTAGTAGTAGAATAACATCTTTTCTAATAGGGAAAAACTAGCTTTATGCAAAAACTAAACTTAGAGCTTTCCACCAGCCAAATTGCATATAAAAGTATGTTCATTACACTATGATGTGACTTGCCAGTACATTCAATGTACTGACCCATTTGGCTGCAACTTATCACGTTGCAGATATATCCGACGAGGATTAAGGTGCGATAGGTCGATGTTCTACACTCAACCTTGCTCGTGGAGTTGGACTCATTTACTTCTTTGCTTCCGCAGTATTTACTTATTGACTCTATGCCCTATTTTTTAATAAATGTATTGCTCCTGGACTATCGATGTAATAAAGAGATGTGTGTTATTTCTGTTATTTCATCGAGTATTGTGTGTGCTAGCAAGTCGATCCAGGGACTAGCACGGTAAGCATAGAGACTTCGACTCTTACCGAGTCGGGTCGCTACAATTAGCTAGGAGTTTATAATGGTTTACCTTGCGTGCCAACATGCTATTAAAATGGTTGTGATGTGGTATGATAGGGTGGTATCCTCTTTTGAACGGTTCGAGTGGCTTGACTTGGCACATGTTCACGCATGTAATTGAAACAAAATCAACATAGCCTCTATGATATTTATGTTCATGGTGCATTATATCCTACTCATGCTTGCATTCAGTGTTGATTAATTATAATGCATGTTCATGACTGTTATCGCTCTCTAGCTGGTCGCTTCCGAGTCTTTTTCTAGCCTCACTTGTACTAAGTGGGAATACTGCTTGTGCATCCAATTCCATAAACCCCAAAGTTGTTCCATATGAGTCCACCATACCTACCTATATACGGTATCTACCTGCCGTTCCAAGTAAATTTGTATGTGCCAAACTCTAAACCTTCAAATAAACGTTTTGTTTTGTATGCTCGAATAGCTCATGTATCAACTAGGGTTGTCTGTATCCTCCATGCTAGGCGGGTTATTCTCAAGAGGAGTGGACTTCACTCCTCACTCACGAGAAAATGGCTGGTCACTAGGATGCCCAGTCCCATGCTTTAAGAAAATCAAATAAAAATAATTGCAAACAAAACTCCCCCAGGATTGTTGTTAGTTGGAGGCACCCGTTGTTTCGGGCAAGCCATGGATTGATACTTGTTGGTGGTGGGAGAGTATAAACTTTACCATTCTTCTTGGGAACCGCCTATAATGTGTGTAGGATGGAAGATATCGAGATCTCTCGGTTGTTATGTTGACAATGAAAGTATACCGCTCAAAATATTATTCATATCTATTTCAAAACTGAGCTCTGGCACCTCTACAAATCCATGCTTCCCTCTGGGAAGGGCCTATCTATTTACTTTTATGTTGAGTCATCATCCTCTTATTAAAAAGCACCAGTTGGAGAGCACGGCTGTCATTTGCATCCATTACTATTGGTTTACATTGTGTATGACTTGACTGGATCTCTTTTACCATGAATTACAATGTCTAGTCAGTCCTTGATCTTTAAAGGTGCTCTGCATTTATGTTTTGCGATCTCAGAAAGGGCTAGCGAGATACCATCCTGTTATATCATATTATGATTGTTTTTAGAAAGTGTTGTCATCTGAGATTTATTATTATTGCTCGCTAGTTGATTAAGTCATTGATATTAGTAAACATGAGACCTAAATGTTGTTGTGAATATGGTTAGTTCATAATCTTTGCTGAAAACTTGAATGCTGGCCTCTTGGTTCTCCCATGCCAGACTTCCATGGGACCGCGGCCGTCGAGGTCCTTGATGGCCCTGACAAGCCCTTCGAGAAGCCCTTCGACAAGCCATTTGACCCCGTCCATGATAGGAAGAGGAAGAGAGGAGGCCTGATGGAGGAGGAGATCAATGTCTTTTGCAGCATGACTGAGGCGGTGAAGGAGGTGGCAATAGCTACCAGGGAGTGCAAGTCCCTTGACGTCTAGCCTGACCTGTATGGCGCTGTCATGACCCAGAGTGGCTTCAGCGATGAGGCTCTCATGGCAGCTCTCAGCCAGCTGCTTGACAACAAGGCCCATGGTGTTGGGTTCGTTGCCATGGCAGACACTCACAGGGTGCTATGGCTTAGGAGCTGCCTAGGCAAGCACAACTACTACAGTAGTGCTACCTGTGAGCGCGCATGATCCTCGACGGCGATGGCGGTGGCGACGGCGATGATGATGACGACGTACATTTTGTGTAGCTAGGGCTAGAGAACTATTTGATGGTCTGTATATTTTGGTGAGGTGGTACATACTAAGCCCTCACGATGATGGTGAACTTGTGGTGGTAGGACAACACCCTCTTTGGGATGTGGTGGTAGGATAACACCATGGTAGTGCTAGGTAGAACTTGCTATGCCATATGATCATGCATGCTTTAATTCTTCTCTTCTGCTCCATTGTTGTTTGTGTGCTACTTTGCTTGCTACTTGTGTGCTCCATTGATTTTCTGCTTCAACTCTTGCTCTTGTGCATTGCTAGGGCAAGTGGTATGCCGTGTTCATCGGTAAGTCTCCAGGGGTTTACAGTTCATGGGAAGAAGCTAGTGCACAAGTGGCATCTATAGCAACAACATCCATAGAGGGTTCAAGACTAGGCAGGCAGTAGAGCAAGCTTACTCCGACTGGGTGCGAAAGCACGGAGGCGACAGTGTTGACAGTGACAAGGTTGGAGGTGTCAAAGTGGAAGGTGCTAGGGTGGATCGTCAGTTTGGGCTGAAGCTGAAGAATGTCATCATCTTCGCCCAGTTCATCACCATTGCTGTGATGTGGCATTGGTGTGCTAGGTGTGATCATTGTGGGTAAGCTCACCAACTAGGGTACAAGGTAAGCACACCATGTACGCCGTATGCAACCAAATGTCGTGTTCATGTGCCGCTTGGGCCAATGCAAGCAACCAAACAAACTGCACTTGCATATTACCTAATGCAGGGACCCTAGATGCAGGCAACCAAACAACTTGCAGATGACGCATTTGGGGTTGTTTTTGCTCAACCAGGCTGGGTTGAGAAGTATATGCAATGCAGCTACTGTTCAAAACTTGAAACAAACACGCCCTTATCCTTCCTCTGCAACTTTGCTAGAGCTGCGTGGTTCTCTGAGCCAAGATTGCAGAACATAATTGGAGCTATAAGGGCATCTCCAACGGCAGCCCACAAAAAACTCTGCATCCGACCGCGGACAGGGGGGACCAGTCGATGGACATGGATGCAGGAGGCAGCCATCCAACGCTAGCCGCATACATTTTGAGAACAACTCAAACTAACCGGACGAAATTCGTGCAAACATGGCCGGATTTCATACAAACATCACAGATTTCATATAAACATGACTACTTTCATTACAAATAATCAAAGCGGTCCTAGGCGGGCTCTGGGATATAATTAATACCTAATCTAAATGATCGTCGGCGTCCTGTACCTGTGTCCGGCATTGAACCAAGAGAACAAAATCTTCACCTTTTCCAGCTCCGCCTCAGAGAACATACGCTTCACCTTTTCCAGCTCCGCCTCGGTGCTCTCCAGCTCCGCCTCCATGACCTCCGCCTCCGGAGCCCCAGGAACTGAAGCTGTCCGACTCCACGTCGCCGCCAAGCGACTAATCGGCTGAAGATGTTGAGCCCACCAAGCTTGGCGTCGACAGGAAGGGAGGAGCGGTGGCCTTCCCGGGACACAAGCGGTGGTGACCTACCGTGCACAACTCTTCCTTGCACCGGCGACACCCGCAGACATGTCGGCTTCTTAGTGGTCGTGGTGCCAGGGTGCAGTCTCGGCGATGTCCTCCTTGTTGGTGTCGTCGAACAACACATCGCCCGCGTCATCGTCGCACTCCATGCCGGCAGCCGCCACCTCCGCCACCCGCTGCCAGTACCGCCAACTAGCGAGGCGAATCTCGCGGGCGGACCGGTAGGACTCGAGCAGCGCCTCCTGCTCCACCAGGCCAGCATCCGGCGCGACCGCCCTGCCGGCGGCGACCTGCTCGTCCACCTGCAGATGCTCCTGGAGGAGGTTGTGGTTGTATTTTGCGTAGGCATGCACTTCCCGGAACTGCTCCTCCTGCTCTTCCTGCACCATGTGCATATAATGGGCACGGGCCTCACCGATGGTCAGGGTGCAATGCACCATAGAGGGTGGAGCATAGGGGTAGGGTACCACGGAGGAAGAGGAGGGTGGCGCTGGCTCGTCGTCAGAGGCGTCCTTAATGTCGCTTGAAGTTACGTCAGTATTTCCCAAAAGAGGAAGTGATGATGTAGCACAGCGGCGGTAGGTATTTCCCTCAGATGTGAAACCAAGGTTATCAAACCAGTAGGAGAACCAAGCAACACAACGTAAACAACACGTGCACACAAATAACAACTTCTCGCAACCCGACGTGTTAAAGGGGTTGTCAATCCCTTCCGGGGTACGGTGCCTCAAGATAGGCAAATGGACGTGAGGTAAATTTGTAGTAGATTGATAGATATAACGCCAAATAAATAAATAATTAAGAATAAATTGTAGCAAAGTATTTTTGGGTTTTTGGTTTAGTAGATCTGAAAATAAACGCAAAGGAAAATAGATCGCAAAGGCAAACAATATGAGAAAGAGACCCGGGGCCCGTAGGTTTCACTAGTGGCTTCTCTCTCAAAAAATAGCAAATGGTGGGTGAACAAATTACTGTTGGGAAATTGATATAACTTTAAATACTCATGACGGTATCCAGGCAATGATCATTACATAGGCATCATGTCCAAGATTAGTAGACCGACTCCTGCCTGCATCTACTACTATTACTCCACACATCGACCGCTATCCAGCATGCATCTAGTGTATTAAGTTCATGGAGAAACAGAGTAACAATAAGAATGATGACATGATGTAGACAAGATCTATCTATGTAGAGATAGACCCCATCATTTTATCCTTAGTAGCAATGATGCATACGTGTCGGTTCCCCTTCTGTCACTGCGATCAAGCACCGTAAGATCGAACCCACTACAAAGCACCTCTTCCCATTGCAACATAAATATACCAAGTTGGCCAAACAAAACCCAAATATCGAAGAAGAAATACGAGGCTATAAGCAATCATGCATAAAAGAGATCAAAGAAACTCAAATACTTTCATGGATATAAAAAAGAGATAGATCTGATCATAAAATCAAAGTTCATCGGATCCCAACAAACACATCCCAAAAGAGTTACATCATATGGATCTCCAAGAGACCATTGTATTGAGAATCAAGAGAGAGAGATGAAGCCATCTAGCTACTAACTACAGACACGAAGGTCTACAAAGAAGTACTCACACATCATCGGAGAGGCACGAATGGAGGTGGTGAACCCCATCCGAGATGGTGTCTAGATTGGATCTGGTGGTTCTGGACTCTGCACCGGCTGGATCAATATATCGTTGACATCCCTAGGGTTTTGGGAATATTGGGGTATTTATAGAGCAAAGAGGCGGTCTGGGAGGCACCCGAGGTGGGCACAACCCACCAGGGCGCGCTTGGGCCTCCTAGCGCCTTGGTGGGTTGTGCTTCCTGATACGTCTCCAATGTATCTATAATTTTTGATTGCTCCATGCTATTATATTATCTATTTTGGATGTCAATGGGCTTTATTTTACACTTTTATATCATTTTTGGGACTAACCTACAAACCGGAGGCCTAACCCAAATTGTTGTTTTTTTTGCCTATTTTAGGGTTTCGAAGAAAAGGAATATCAAATGGAATTCAAACGGAATGAAACCTTTGGGAACGTGATTTTCTCAACAAACATGATCCAGGAGAGTTGGAGTGGGCGTCAGGAAACAACAGAGGAAACCACGAGGCAGGGGGGCATGCCTACCCCCTGGGCGCACCCTCCACCCTCGTGGGCCCTCCCTTGCTCCACCGACGTACTTCTTCCTCCTATATATATCCACGTACCCCCCAAACATCCAGGAGCACAATGAAAACCTAATTCCACCGCCGCAACCTTTTGTACCCGAGAGATCCCATCTTGCGGCCTTTTCCGGAGCTCCGCCGGAGGGGGCATTGATCACGGAGGGCCTCTACATCAACTCCATGGCCTCTCCGGTGATGTGTGAGTAGTTTACTTCAGACCTACGGGTCCATAGTTATTAGCTAGATGGCTTCTTCTCTCTCTTTGGATCTCAATACAAAGTTCTCCTCGATCTTCTTGGAGATCTATGTGATGTAATCTTCTTTTGCGGTGTGTTTGTCGAGATCCGATGAATTGTGGGTTTATGATCCAGATTATCTATGAACAATATTTGATTCTCCTCTGAATTCTTTTATGTATGATTGGTTTATCTTTGCAAGTCTCTTCGAATTATCAGTTTGGTTTGGCCTACTAGATTGATCTTTCCTGCAATGGGAGAAGTGCTTAGCTTTGGGTTCAATCTTGTGGTGTCCTTTCCCAGTGACAGTAGGGGCAGCAAGGCACGTATTGTATTGTTGCCATCGAGTATAACAAGATGGGGTTTATTTCATATTGCATGAGTTTATACCTCTACATCATGTCATCTTGCTTAAAGCGTTACTTGATACTCTAGATGCATGCTGGATAGCGGTCGATGTGTGGAGTAATAGTAGTAGATGCAGGCAGGAGTCGGTCTACTTGTCTCGGACGTGATGCCTATATACATGATCATACCTAGATATTCTCATAACTATGCTCAATTCTGGCAATTGCTCAACAGTAATTTTTTACCCACCGTGAATACTTATGCTCTTGAGAGAAGCCACTAGTTAAACCTATGGCCCCCGCGTCTATCTTCCATCATATTAATCTTCCAATACTTAGTTATTTTTTTGCCTTTTATTTTACTTTGCATCTTTATCATAAAAATACCAAAAATATTATCTTATCATATCTATTAGATCTCACTCTCGTAAGTGACCATGTAGGGATTGTAGGGATTGACAACCCCTTATCGCGTTGGTTGCGAGGATTTATTTGTTTGTGTAGGTGCGAGGGACTCGTGCGTGGCCTCCTACTGGATTGATACCTTGGTTCTCAAAAACTGAGGAAAATACTTACGCTACTTTGCTGCATTACCCTTTCCTCTTCAAGGGAAAACCAACGCAAGTGCTCAAGGGGTAGCAAGAAGGATTTCTGGTGCCGTTGCCAAGGAGGTCTATGCAAAAGTCAACACACCAAGTACCCATCACAAACCCTTATCTCCCGCATTAAATTATTTGCCATTTGCCTCTCGTTTTTCCCTCCCCCACTTCACCCTTGCCGTTTTATTCGCTCTCTCTCTCCATCCTCCCTCTCTTTCTCTATTTGCCTCTTTTTGCACATCTCTTGTTTGCTCGTGTGTTGGATTGCTTGCTTGTCACAATGGCTCAAGATAATACTAAATTGTGTGACTTTACCAATACCAACAACAATGATTTCCTTAGCACTCCGATTGCTCCTCTTACCGATACTGAATCTTGTGAAATCAATACTGCTTTATGGAATCTTGTCATGAAAGATCAATTCGCCGGCCTTCCTAGTGAAGATGCTGCTACCCATCTAAATAGCTTCGTTGATTTGTGTGATATGCAAAAGAAGAAAGATGTGGATAATGATATTGTTAAATTGAAGTTATTTCCTTTTTCGCTTAGAGATCGTGCTAAAGCTTGGTTTTCGTCTTTGCCTAAAAATAGTATTGATTATTGGAATAAGTGCAAAGATGCTTTTATCTGTAAGTATTTTCTTCCCACTAAGATTATCTCTCTTAGAAACGATATTATGAATTTTAAGCAACTTGATCATGAACATGTTGCACAAGCTTGGTAGAGGATGAAATTAATGATACATAATTGCCCTACACATGGCTTGAATTTGTGGATGATTATACAAAAAATTTATGCCGGATTGAATTTTGCTTCTAGAAATCTTTTAGATTCGGGCGCGGGAGGCACTTTTATGGAAATCACTTTAGGAGAAGCTAGTAAACTCCTAGATAATATTATGGTTAATTATTCTCAATGGCACACTGAAAGATCTACTAATAAGAAAGTGCATGCGATAGAAGAAATTAATGTTTTGAGTGGAAAGATGGATGAACTTATGAAATTATTTGCTAATAAAAGTGTTTCTTCTGATCCTAATGATATTCCTTTGTCTACTTTGATTGAGAATAATAATGAATCTATGGATGTGAATTTTATTGGTAGGAATAATTTTGGTAACAACGCGTATAGAGGAAACTTTAATCCTAGGCCGTATCCTAGTAATTCCTCTAATAATTATTGTAATTCCTACAACAATTCTTACGGAAATTATAATAAGATGCCCTCTGATTTTGAATCTAATATTAAAGAATTTATTACTTCGGAAAAGAATTTCAATGCTTTGATTGAAAAAAAATTGCTTAAGATTGATGAGTTGGCTAGGAACGTCTCTTGATGTTGATTCTTTGAAACTTAGATCTAATCCACCTAAGCATGATATCAGTGAGTCTCTCAAAGCCATGAGAATTTCCATTTATGAGTGCAAAGAAAGAACCGCTAGGATGCGTGGTAAGAAAGATTGCTTTATAAAAGCATGTTCTTCTAGTTTCCATGAAAATAAAGATGAAGATCTAAAAGTTATAGATGTGTCCCCTATTAAATCTTTGTTTTGCAATATGAATCTTGATAATGATGGGACTGAATATGATCCACCTTTGCCTAGACGGCGTTCCAAAAATTCGGAGTTTTTAGATCTTGATGCTAAAATTGTTAAAAGTGGGATTGAAGAAGTCAAAACTTTAAATATTAATGAACCCACTATTTTGGATTTCAAGGAATTTAATTATGATAATTGCTCTTTGATAGATTGTATTTCCTTGTTGCAATCTGTGCTAAATTCTCCTCATGCTTATTGTCGAAATAAAGCTTTTACTAAACATATCGTTGATGCTTTGATGCAATCTTATGAAGAAAAACTTGAGTTTGGAAGTTTCTATCCCTAGAAAACTTTATGATGAGTGGGAACCTACTATTAAAATTAAAATTAAAGATCATGAATGCTATGCTTTGTGTGATTTGGGTGCTAGTGTTTCCACGATTACGAAGACTTTGTGTGATTTGCTAGGTTTCCGTGATTTTGCTGATTGCTCTTTAAACATGCACCTTGCGGATTCCACTATTAAGAAACATATGGGAAGAATTAATGATGTTCTTATTGTTGAAAATAGGAACTATGTGCCCGTAGATTTTACTGTTCTTGATTGCAATCCTTCATGTCCTATTATTCTTGGTAGACCTTTCCTTAGAACGATTGGTGCAATTATTGATTGAAGGAAGGGAATGTTAGATTCCAATTTCTGTTAAGGAAAGGCATGGCACACTTTCCTAGAAATAAAATAAAATTACCATATGAATCTATTATGAGATCCACTTATGGATTGCCTACCAAATATGGCAATACCTAGATCTATCCTTGCTTTTATGCCTAGCTAGGGGCGTTAAACGATAGCGCTTGTTGGGAGGCAACCCAATTTTATTTTTATTTCTTGCTTTTTGCTCCTATTTAGTAATAAATAATTTATCTAGCCTCTGTTTTGGTTGTGTTTTTTGTGTTTAATTAGTGTTTGTGCCAAGTAGAACCGTTGGGAAGACTTGGGGAAACTCTTTTTAATCTTGTTGTAAAAAACATAAACTTTAGCGCTCACAAGAATTGCTGCCATTTTTATTTCGAAAGTGATATTTAGTTAATTATTTTTGCAGATGTTTAATAGGTAAATTCCTCACGTCCAGAAATTTCTTTTAGAATTTTTGGGGTTCCAGATCTTGCGTTAGCTACAGATTACTACATACTGTTCTGTTTTTGACAGATTCTGTTTTTCATGTCATTGTTTGCTTATTTTAATGAATTTATGGCTAGTAAAATAGTTTATAAACCATAGAGAAGTTGGAATACAGTAGGTTTAATACCAACATAAATAAAGAATGAGTTCATTACAGTACCTTGAAATGGTGTTTTGTTTTGTTTCGCTAACGGAGCTCACGAGATTTTCTACTTTAAGTTTTGTGTTGTGAAGTTTTCAAGTTTTGGGTGAAAGATTTGATGGATTATGGAACAAGGAGTGGCAAGAGCCTAAGCTTGGGGATGCCAATGGCACCCCAAGATAATCTAAGGACACCTAAAAGCCAAAGCTTGGGGATGCCCCGGAAGGCATCCCCTCTTTCGTCTACTTCCATCGGTAACTTTACTTGGAGATATATTTTTATTCACCACATGACATGTGTTTTGCTTGGAGCGTCTTGTATGATTTGAGTCTTGGATTTTTATTTTACCACAATAATCCTTGATGTACACACCTTTTGAGAGAGACACACATTATTTGGAAATTATTAGAATACTCTATGTGCTTTACTTATATCTTTTGAGTTATATAGTTTTTGCTCTAGTACTTCACTTATATCTTTTAGAGCATAGTGGTGGTTATGTTTTATAGAAACTATCATCCTCTCATGCTTCACTTAGATTATTTTGAGAGTCTTAAATAGCATGGTAATTTACTTAAATAATCCTAATATGCTAGGTATTCAAGACTAGGAAAAACTTTCTTATGAGTGTGTTGAATACTAAGAGAAGTTTGATGCTTGATGATTGTTTTGAGACATGGAGGTAGTGTTATCAAAGTTGTGCTAGTTGAGTAGTTGTGAATTTGAAAAATACTTGTGGTGAAGTTTGCAAGTCCTGTAGCATGCACGTATGGTAAACGTTATGTAACAAATTTGAAACATGAGGTGTTCTTTGATTGTCTTCCTTATGAGTGGCCGTCGGGGACGAGCGATGGTCTTTTCCTACCAATCTATCCCCCCTAGGAGCATGCGCGTAGTGCTTGGTTTTTGATGACTTGTAGATTTTTGCAATAAGTATGTGAGTTATTTATGACTAATGTTGAGTCCATGGATTATACACACTCTCACCTTTCCATCATTGCTAGCCTCTTCGGTACCGTGCATTGCCCTTTCTCACATTGAGAGTTGGTGCAAACTTCGCCGGTGCATCCAAACCCCGTGATATGATACACTCTTTCACACATAAACCTCATTATACCTTCCTCAAAACAGCCACCATACCTACCTATTATGGCATTTCCATAGCCATTCCGAGATATATTGCCATGCAACTTTCCACCATTCTGTTTATCATGACACGTTCATCATTGTCATATTGCTTTGCATGATCATGTAGTTGACATAGTATTTGTGGCAAAGCCAGCATTCATAATCCTTTCATACATGTCACTCTTGGTTCATTGCATATCCCGGTACACCGCTGGAGGCATTCATATAGAGTCATACTTCGTTCTAGTATCGAGTTGTAATCATTGAGTTGTAAATAAATAGAAGTGTGATGATCATCATTTTCTAGAGCATTGTCCCAAGTGAGGAAAAAAATAAAAAAGGAGAAAGGCCATAAAAAAGAGAAGGCCCAAAAAAAGAGAAAAAGAGAGAAGGGACAATGTTACTATCCTTTTTACCACACTTGTGCTTCAAAGTACCACCATAATCTTCATGATAGAGAGTCTTTTGTTTTGTCACTTTCATATACTAGTGGGAACTTTTCATTATAGAACTTGGCTTGTATATTCCAACAATGGGCTTCCTCAAATGCCCTAGGTCTTTGTGAGCAAGCAAGTTGGATTCACACCCACTTAGGTTCTTTTGTTGAGCTTTCATATATTTATAGCTCTAGTGCATCCGTTGCATGGCAATCCCTAATCCTTGAATTAACATTAATTGATGGGCATCTCCATAGCTCATTGATTAGCCTCGTTGATGTGAGACTTTGTCCCTTTTTGTCTTCTCGACATAGCCCCCATCATTATATTCTATTCCACCCATAGTGCTATATCCATGGCTCACGCTCATGTATTGCGTGAAGGTTCAAAATGTTTGAGATTACTAAAGTATGAAACAATTGCTTGGCTTGTCATCGGGGTTGTGCATGATGAGAGCATTCTTGTGTGACGAAAATGAAGCATGACTAAACTATATGATTTTGTAGGGATGAACTTTCTTTGGCCATGTTATTTTGAGAGGACATAATTGCTTAGTTAGTATGCTTGAAGTATTATTATTTTTATGTCAATATTGAACTTTTATCTTGAATCTTTTGGATCTGAATATTCATACCACAATTAAGAAGAATTACATTGAAATTATGCCAAGTAGAATTCCACATCAAAAATACTGTTTTTATCATTTACCTACTCGAGGACGAGCAGGAATTAAGCTTGGGGATGCTTGATACGTCTCCAACGTATCTATAATTTTTTATTGTTCCATGCTATATTATATTCTGTTTTGGACATTATTGGGCTTTATTATACACTTTTATATTATTTTTGGGACTACCCTATTAACCGGAGGCCCAACCCAGAATTGCTGTTTTTTTGCCTATTTCAGAGTTTCGCAGAAAAAGAATATCAAACAGAGTCCAAACAGAATGAAACCTTCGGGAACGTGATTTTCGGAACGAACATGATCCAGAGGACTTGGACCCTACGTCAAGACATCAACCAGGAGGCCACGAGGTAGGGGGCATGCCTACCCCTTGGGCACGCCCTCCACCCTCGTGGGCCCCTTGTTGCTCCACCGACGTAGTCCTTCCTCCTATATATACCTACGTACCCCCAAACTACCAGATACGGAGCCAAAACCCTAATTCCACCGCCGTAACTTTCTGTATCCACGAGATCCCATCTTGGGGCCTTTCCCGGAGCTCCATCGGAGGGGGCATCGATCACGGAGGGTTTCTACATCAACACCATAGCCCCTTCGATGAAGTGTGAGTAGTTTACCTCAGACCTTCAGGTCCATAGTTATTAGTTAGATGGCTTCTTCTCTCTTTTTGGATCTCAATACAAAGTTCTCCCCCTCTCTTGTGGAGATCTATTCGATGTAATCTTCTTTTGGGGTGTGTTTGTTGAGACCGATGAATTGTGGGTTTATGATCAAGTTTATCTATGAACAATATTTGAATCTTATCTGAATTCTTTTATGTATGATTGGTTATCTTTGCAAGTCTCTTCGAATTATCAGTTTGGTTTGGCCTACTAGATTGATCTTTGTTGCAATGGGAGAAGTGCTTAGCTTTGGGTTCAATCTTGCGGTGTCTTTTCCCAGTGACAGTAGGGGCAGCAAGGCACGTATTGTATTGTTGCCATCGAGGATAACAAGATGGGGTTTATTTCATATTGCATCATGTAATCTTGCTTAAAGCGTTACTCTGTTCTCTTGAACTTAATACTCTAGATGCATGCTGGATAGCGGTCGATGTGTGGAGTAATAGTAGTAGATGCAGACTGGCATCGGTCTACTTGTCTCGGACGTGATGCCTATATACATGATCATACCTAGATATTCTCATAACTATGCTCAACAGTAATTTGTTTACCCACCGTGAATACTTATGCTCTTGAGAGAAGCCACTAGTGAAACCTATGGCCCCTGGGTCTATCTTCCATCATATTAATCTTCCAGTACTTAGTTATTTTTATTGCCTTTTATTTTACTTTGCATCTTTATCATAAAAATACCAAAAATATTATCTTATCATATCTATCAGATCTCACTCTCGTAAGTGACCGTGTAGGGATTGACAACCCCTTATCGCGTTGGTTGCGAGGATTTATTTGTTTGTGTAGGTGCGAGGGACTCGTGCGTGGCCTCCTACTAGATTGATACCTTGGTTCTCAAAAACTGAGGGAAATACTTACGCTACTTTGTTGCATCACCCTTTCCTCTTAAAGGGAAAACCAACGCAAGTGCTCAAGAGGTAGCATGCCTATATACATGATCATACCTAGATATTCTCGTAACTATGCTCAATTCTATCAATTGCTCGACAGTAATTCGTTTACCCACCGTGATACTTATGCTCTTGAGAGAAGCCACTAGTGAAACCTATGGCCCCCGGGTCTATCTTCCATCATATTGATCTTCCAACACTTAGTTATTTCCTTTGCATCTTTATTTCTCTTTATCATAAAAATACCAAAAATATTATCTTATCATATCTACCAGATCTCACTCTCATAAGTGACCGTGAAGGGCTTGAGAACCCCTTTATCGCGTTGGTTGCGAGGTTCTTATTTGTTTGTGTAGGTGCGTGGTACTTGAGCATGATATCCTACTGGATTGATACCTTGGTTCTCAAAAACTGAGGGAAATACTTAAGCTACTTTGCTGCATCACCCTTTCCTCTTCAAGGGAAAACCGACGCAGTGCTCAAGAGGTAGCACTCCCCTCGGGGCACCCCCTAAGCGCAGCCAGGGCCCGTTCTGTTCCTTCTAGCCCATAAAAAATCTCCGTAAAATTTCGTGGCATTTGGACTCCGTTTGATATTGATTTTTTGTAATGTAAAAAATATGGAAAAACAACAACTCGCACTTGGCACTATGACAATAGGTTAGTACCAAAAAATGATATAAAATGACTATAAAACATCCAAGATTGATAATATAATAGCATGGAACAATCAAAAATTATAGATACATTGGAGACGTATCAGCATCCCCAAGCCTAACTCCCACTTGTCCTCGAGTAGGGAAGTAACAAAAACAGATTTTTTTTGATGTGGAATGCTGCCTAACATGTCATATCATATTTCTTTTCTTCATAGCATGGACATTTGGACTTTTATATTGTTCAAAGAAATAGTCTAGTTTTGACATGATAATGTAAATACTCAAGCAGATCAACAAGCAACCATGTCTTTCAAAATATCAACGCTAAAATAAGTTATACCTAGCCCATGATGCTCAACCATTGATCCATTCATGAAAGACACTCGCATATTAGCTACACCCAATACTCAAGTACGATCATATTGCCTCCTAGTTGGTGCTTTTATAAGAAAAGATGGAGACTCAAATTCAAAAAATAAAAATTGCATAAAGTAAAAGAAAGGCCCTTCATAGAGGGAAGTAGGGATTTGTAGAGGTGCCAGAGCTCAAAGTGAAAAACTTAGAGATAAAAAATTTTGGGAGGTGTATCCATCCCACCAACGAAAACGACTTAGAGTTCCCAACACTTTCCATGCTAGATATATCATAGGCGGTTCTCAAACAGAAAATAAAGTTTATTCCTTTTTCCACCATACTTTCACTTTCCATGGCTAACCATATCCACGGGTGCCCTCCATACCAACACTTTCCAAGGAATTTATTATTTGACAACATAAAGTAAATTCATTTTTCATTTCGGGACTGGGCATCCCTAATACCTTTGCCTTACTCTCATGCAATGACAAGTGAATAAACACTCATCGTGAGAATAACACATCTAGCATGGAAAATATTAGCCACCCCTCACCGCTCCGCGAGCGAAACGAACACACAAAAGAGAAGTTCATTTTGAAAATTAGAGATGGCACATGCAAATTTGCTTAGAACGGCAAAAGAATACCGCATATAGGTACCTGTACTAAGCATCTTTTAAGTTTTCTCCTTGTCTTTGTTTGAAGTGAAGAACTTCAAAATCGGGAGACAAAGGAAGAGAAGAAGGGCTCGCCATGAAGATGAAACAAACGATCTAACACACGGACACATGAGAGGCAAGCAAAAAGAGATGAACGGAAAAAAGGCGAATAGAAAGGAGGCGAATAAAACGGCAAGGGTGAAGTGGGGGAGAGGAAAATGAGAGGCAAATGGAAAATAATGTAATGCGAGGGATAAGAGTTTGTGATGGGCACTTGGTATGTCTTGACTTGGCGTAGATCTCCCCGGCAACGGTGCCAGAAATCCTTCTTGCTACCTCTTGAGCATGCGTTGGTTTTCCCTTGAAGAGGAAAGGGTGATGCTGCAATATAGCGTAAGTATTTCCCTCAGTTTTTGAGAACCAAGGTATCAATCCAGTAGGAGACTACATGCAAGTCACCTAGTACCTGCACAAACAAACAAGAACCTCGCAACCAATGCGATAAAGGGGTTGTCAATCCCTTGACAGTCACTTACGAAAGTGAGATCTGATAGAGATAATAAGATAAATATTTTTGGTATTTTTGTTGTATAGATTGAAAAGTAAAGATTGCAAATAAATGGTGACAGAAATAGCTAGTTGACGGGAAAATAATATGATGTAAAGTGGACCCCGGGGCCATAGGTTTCACTAGTGGCTTCTCTCAAGATAGCATATATTACGGTGGGTGAACAAATTACTGCCAAGCAATTGATAGAAAAGCGCATAGTTATGATGATATCTAGGCATGATCATGAACATAGGCATCACGTCCGTGTCAAGTAGACCGAAACGATTCTGCATCTACTACTATTACTCCACACATCGACCGCTATCCAGCATGCATCTAGAGTATTAAGTCCATAAGAACAGAGTAACGCATTAGGCAAGATGACATGATGTAGAGGGATAAACTCAAGCAATATGATATAAACCCCATCTTTTTATCCTCGATGGAAACAATACAATACGTGCCTTGCTGCCCCCACTGTCACTAGGAAAGGACACTTCAAGATTGAACCCAAAGCTAAGCACTTCTCCCATTGCAAGAAAGATCAATCTAGCAGGCCAAACCAAACTGCTAATTCAAAGAGACTTGCAAAGATATCAAATCATGCATATAAAAATTCAGAGAAGAATCAAATATTGTTCATAGATTATATTAATCATAAACCCACAATTCATCGGATCTCGGCAAACACACCGCAAAAATAATTACATCGAATAGATCTCCAAGAACATCAAGGAGAACTTTGTATTGAGATCCAAAGAGAGAAGAAGCCATCTAGCTAATAACTATGGACCCGAAGGTCTGTGGTAAAGTACTCACACATCATCGGAGAGGCTATGGTTTTGATGTAGAAGCCCTCCGTGATTGAATCCCCCTTCGACAGATCGCTGAAAAAGGTCCCCAGATGGGATCTCACGGGTACAGAAGGTTGCGGCGGTGGAAAAGTGGTTTCGTGGCTTCCCTGGATGTTTTCAGGGTATAAGAGTATATATAGGCAAAAGAAGTAGGTCAGTGGAGCTGCGAGGGGCCCACGAGAGTGGGGGCGCGCCGCCCTACCTCGTGGCCGCCTCGCTGCTTCATTGACGTCCACTCCAAGTCTCCTGGATTGCGTTTGTTCCAAAAAGGATCCTCGCGAAGGTTTCATTCTGTTTGGATTCCGTTTGATATTCCTTTTCCGCGAAACACTGAAATAGGCAAAAAACAACAATTTGCACTGGGCCTTCGGTTAATAGGTTAGTCCCAAAAATAATATCAAAGTGCATAATAAAGCCCATTAAACATCCAAAATAGATAATATAATAGCATGAAACAATCAAAAATTATAGATACGTTGGAGATGTATCATGTAACAGTAATGATAGCTGCAGTAACTTAGCAGAAACAATAATGAAAAGTTCGTAGGCATTGGATCGGTGACATGTTGGATGATATTCATCATGTGACAGTTATAACCTAGGGCGATACGACACTAGCTCCAGTTCATCGATATAATGTAGGCATGTATTCCGTAAATAGTCATACGTGCTTTATTGAAAGAACTTGCATGACATGTTTTGTCCTATCCTCCCGTGCTAGCGGGGTCCATATTGGAAACTAAGGGATATTAAGGCCTCCTTTTAATAGAGAACCGGAACAAAGCATTAACACATAGTGAATACACGAACTCCTCAAACTATGGTCATCACTGGGAGTGAGCCCGGTTGTTGTCACTCCGGGGTTGCCGAATCATAACTGTAGTAGGCGACTATAACTTGCAAGATCAGATCTAGAACATGGATTTAATGATGAATTCATAAACAGTTCCGATCTGAAATCATGGCCCCCGGGCCCAAAGTGACAACCATTAAGCATGGCAAAGTCATGGCAACATCAATCTAAGAACATAATGGATACTAGGGATCATGCCCTAACAAAACTAACTCGATTACATGATGAATCTCATCCAACTCCTCACCGACCAGCGAGCCTACGAAGGAATTACTCACTCCCGGTGGGGAGCATCATGGAATTGGCGACGGAGAAGGGTTGGTGATGACGAAGAACGAAGACCCCCTCTTCGGAGCCCCAAACAGACTCCAGATCCGCCCTCCCGAGGAAGAACAGGGCTTGGCGGCGGCTCTGTCTCGTGGATCGTGATAATTCTTTCTCCCTGATTTTTTTGGAAATATGTGAATTTATAGTATCAGGGGGTCGTCAGCGGGCCACCAAGTGGGTACAATCCACCTGGGCATGCCAGGAGAGGGGGGCGCGCCCTGGTGGGTTCTGCCCACCCAGGGGCCCTCTCCGGTGGGTCTTGGCTCCAGAAATTCTTATTATTGATATAAAAAATCCTCACAAAGTTTCGTTCCATTCCGAGAATTTTTATTTCTGCACAAAAACAACACCATGGTAGTTCTGGTGAAAACAGCGTCAGTTCGGGGTTAGTTTCGTTCAAATCATGCAAATTAGAGTCCAAAACAAGAGGAAAAGCATGAGAAAAAGTAGATACGTTGGGGACGTATCAACTCCCCCAAGATTAAGCCTTTGCTTGTCCTCAAGAAATTCAGTTGATAAACTGAAAGTGAGAAAGAAGAACTTTTACAAACTCTTTTGCTCTTGTTTGCATAAATAAGCTTAAACAGCACCCAGGTTTTCAGCCAACATTATAACTAACCATGTCAACAATAACTCTTAAAGATTATAACGACTCATATCAATGACATAATCAGCTAGCGAGAAATAATAAGATATCTCAAATGGCAACATGTTGTCAAAACAACCATGATATAATATGACAATAATGGTATCTCGCTAGCCCTTTCTGAGAGCGCAAAACATAAATGCAGAGCACCTCCAAAGTTCAAGCAGTGACTAAACATTGTAATTCATGGTAGAAAAGATCCATTCATGATTCACCCAACATTAGCTACACACAATGCATAAATCATGATAGTTGTGCTCTACTCAGTTTCTGGCGCTTGTTTTTTAGAAGGTGATGACACAACATAAAAGTAAATGGAAAGTCCCTTCGCAGAGGGAAGCAGTGATTTGCAGAGGTGCCAGAGCTCAATTTTTAAAATAGAGATAAATGCTATTTTGAGACACGCATCCTTCTTATTCACTTCACGACCATCAATTATCAACATCTTCCATGCTAAGCACGCTAGTGGCGGTTCCCAAGCGAAAAGTAAAGGTTTTGACTCCATTGGGAGATTTTGTTTGATTATTCAAGAGATGAACTCCTTTTCATGTTTGCAGTTTGGGACTGGGCATCCCTATTACCGCTCATTTCCTCATGCGATGGCGAGTGAATAAACACTCGACCTGAGGATAACCCGCTTAGCACGGAAGATATCGACCACCTCCTATCGTTCCATGAATGATCCAGGCACACAAAACATATATTTTTCTTAGAAGTTTTTAGAGGTGGCACATGCAAATTTACATAGGACGATAGGGTAATACCGTATATAGGTAGGTATGGTGGACTCATCTGGAATAACTTTGGGTTCAAGGTTTTTGATGTACAAGCAGAATCCCCACTTAGTACAGACGAAGGCTAGCAATTAAGATTGAGAAGCGGCACTAGAGAGCAACAACGATCATAACCATGCATTATGCGTAAGTAGCATTGGACACTAGCATGAGTAGGATATGAACACCATGCACATAAATATTATAGAGGCTATGTTGGTTTTGATTCAACTACATGCATGAACCTGTACCAAGTCAAGCCACTCAAACATTCAGAGGAGGATACCATATCATCATACTACATCACAATCATTTTAACGCTATGTTTATATCCAAGATAAATCATTATTAACTCCCATCTACTTATGCATGGCATGAGAAACTATAATCTTTATTTGTCATTGCAAACATGTTTAATCATAACGGGCTGAAGCCTGGATACTAGGTTAAACATATTTACACAAACAGAACAAGTCGAGTTCATACCAGTTTCTCTATGCCACGGCCAGTTCATCGAATATCTTCATTATTGCCTTTCACTTGCACGACCAAATGATATGAAAATAATAATAGTGCAAGAAAGCCGTGAACTAAGCTGGAATCTGCAAACATTTTATTCAATGGGAGAAGACAAGGTAAAAGGTGCTCTTTATTAGTTCAACAGTTATTCATATGAGAGCCACTCAACATTTTCATCGTGGTCTTCTCCTCAGTAAGACTCGAGTAAAAAGAAAAGAAATTCATAGAAACACACTGAAATATTTTTGGAGTTTTTGGTTTTCTTGAACAAGCAAAAACGAGAAAAACTATGTACACGGGAAAGCTCCCAACAAGCAAAAGAAGAACAAGGAAATCTTTTTGGATTTTATTTTTAGTACTACTACTAAGCATGCATAGAAAGTAAATTAACTACAACTATTTTTTTGGGTTTTCTAAAGTTTTTCAAACACACAAGAAGAAAGCAAGAAAATAAATCTAAGCATGGATGGTACAATGAAAAAGTGTGAGCACCAACAAATAGAATAATACGTGAACGTGAATATAATGTCGGTGAGAACACGTACTCCCCCAAGCTTAGGCTTTTCTCCTAAGTTGGTAATCGATCAGTAGCCTGGAGGGTAGTAGGGATCCTGAGGAGCGGGCATCCACTCATCCCACTGCGGAGGTGCCTGTGCAGCCTCAGTAGCAGCCTGGGCGTTCCAGTAGGCAAGAATGTCTGTAGGCATAATCCGGTTTCCGCCCTGGCAATAGAATCAAACAGGGCAGGTGCAGGCAAGGGGATAACATCACGAGTGCCAACACTATAGACCCAGTTATAAGGAATGGCAATATCAGGACGATCATGTGCAAGAAAGTGATGGTGATCCATGGCTGCACGGTCTAGGCAAACTGTGGTAAGAGGGACATCATGGGGGGCGTATTGCAACCTCGAAGTGAGCCGCTAAACGAGTAGCCAAAATCCCACCATGTATTTTCCCTTGAGATTTATTAAGATGGAGGCGACAAGCCACAATAGCTCCCAAGCTATAAGTGTTGTCGCCCTCTATTGCACGACGTAAAACAACAAGGTCTAGTGAACTAAGTGCACCCACCTTCTCCCTAGCAAGCAAGCATTTGGTAATAAAAAGTGCAAAGTAAAGAACATCAGGAAAATATAAGCCACCAGCAATGATGGCCGACACTCTTCTCTCATAACCCACTGTCAAAGTGCGACAAAAATCCTCAAACTCGGCCGGCATAGCCTCAGCCAAGCTCCCATCAGACGGGATCATGCATATGTCACAAAATTCAGTAAGCGGTATCTGATGGTTTTTAGCATATAAATCAATGCTCACTTCAGGAGGATTATTTCTAGGTAAGAAAGTAAAGCTTTGGACAAAGACGTTTGTGAGGATTTGATGTTGGTCACACTCATCTACGGCCAGTAAGCGGTATCTGATGGTTTTCATCATATAAATCAAAGCTCACTTCAGGAGGATTATTTCTAGGCAAGAAAGTAAAGCTTTGAACTAGGCTGTAGATGAAGTCGGTGAGACCGGCATTGGCCATGAATTGCATGATCTCCTCATGATTCCAGCTTCTTGCAGGAACGGGATGTACGGCCATTCGCACGGTCGTACCTCTGCCAACCTCCGAGGGTGGAGATCATTGTCAAAAGACTCCCCAATAACACCCTTGGAGTTCTTCTTTGAGCCAAACTTCCTGAAGATATTCATGTCCGCGTACAATTTTTCCTATGAACAAAATCTGAATTTTTAGTTCACAAATTTTTTCCAACAAAACTTCACAAAATTTATAGCAACTACTCATAGGGATACATAGAGGCCATAGCAAGCATTCAAACTACTTAGATCACTAAGAATTGAACATGCAAGCACATCTACAACAGCACCAAGAGTAGCTATTTATTCAAAGTATAAACCCCTAAAACAAAAACTAATTGGACAAATGGTGGGGTCACATACCAAGCAACAATCCCCTGAAATAGTTTCGGAAATGGAGCTTCGAGCAAAGAGATCGAAATCCGCGGGTTTGAGCTCAAGAACACGAGAGAGAGAGAGCAATGGGGATTTTTTTCTAAAGGTGAGTGATGATGTGGGCTAAAGAGATAAGTGAGGGGGGCCCACGTGGGGACCACAACCCACCAAGGCACGCCAGGGGGTGCTGGCGCGCCCAGGTGGGTTGTGCCCACCTGGTGCACCTCTCTCTGATGTTTATTGCACCAAAAATTCTCAAATATTCAAAAAAATGTATTAAATTTTCAGGGCATTGTGAGAACTTTTATTTTTGGTTCATTTTTTTATTGCACGGGAAATTCAGAAAATAGAAAAAACATGGTATTTTATTTTATTTAACTAATAAAAACAGAGAATAAAAAGTAGGGACAAAAGGTAGTACTTACTAAATTCATCAACTCCATACCATTCAAAAATGATCCATTAATAAGGTTGATCAGGTCTTATTAACAACCACTTTCGATTAGCATGAAACAGAAGAACTTCCGTAAATCACTAAGTTACCTCAATGGGTATATGCATTTCCCCAACAATAAGTCTTTCATATTTCTTTTTGACAGTAGGTAGAGGTATTTGAAAACTTCCAATAGTGATTGTCGGAGATTTTTCAATAACATCAATACCATTCACTTGGAATTGTTTCTTCGGAAAGTGCACCGTATGCTCATTACCATTGATATGAAAAGTGACCTTGCTTTTATTGCAATCAACAACAACCCTTCCAGTATTCAAGAAGGGTCTACCAAGGATAATCGACATGTTGTCGTCCTCGGCCATCTCAAGTATAACAAAGTCAGTCAAAATAGTAACATTAGCAACAACAACGGGCACATCCTCACAGATACCGATAGGTATGGCAGTTGATTTGTCAGCCATTTGCAAAGATATTTCAGTAGGTGTGAGTTTATTCAAATCAAGTCTTTTATATAAAGAGAAAGGCATAACACTAACAACAGCTCCTAAATCACACAAAGCAATTTTCACATAATTCTTTTTGATAGAGCAAGGTATTGTTGGTATTCCTAGATCTCCAAGTTTTTTAGGTACTCCATCTTTAAGAGTATAATTAGCAAGCATAGTGGAGATTTCAGCTTCTGGTATTTTTCTCTTATTTGTGATGATTTCTTTCATATACTTTGCATAAGGAGGCATTTTCAAGATATCAGTCAAGCGAGTACGCACAAAGACTGGCTTCAGCATATCAGCAAAGCGTTCAAATTCTTCATCATCTTTCTTTTTAGTTGACTTGGGTGGAAAAGGCATAGGTTTTTGAACCCGCGGTTCTCTTTCTTTACCGTGTTTCCTAGCCAGAAAGTCTCTTTTATCATACCTTTTATTCTTAGGTTGTGGGTTATCAAGATCAACAGGTGGTTCTATCTCAACATCATTATCTAGTTCTTTATCATTGTCTGGTTGAGGGTCTTCATGAACCTCATCATTATCTTTTCCATTATCAATAGGTGAGTGTTCATTACCAGACTGAGTTTCAGCATCAAAGATAGAAATTTCATTATCATTATCAGGAGGTTTTTCTGTTTCAGGTTCACTAGAAGCACGCAAAGTCCTATCATTTTTCTTTTTCTTTTTCTTCTTAGCAGGACTATGTGCACTAGTGTTAGCTCTTTGTGAATCTTGTTCAACTATTTTAGGGTGTCCCTCAGGATAAAGTGGTTCCTGAGTGATTTTACCTCCTATAGTTGCAACTCTAACAGCAAAGTCACGCATATTATGATTCATTTCATTAAGTAATTCTCTTTGTGATTTAGCAACTTGTTCTAACTGGGTTTGAACCATATAAGCATGTTTTCCAACACCTCTAACATCATTTGATATTCTAAATAACAAGTCACTCAAGCGAGCAATCATATCGGAATTATATTTCAATTGTTTCATAACATTTGCATTGAAGTGATCTTGTTTTCTAATGCAGTTCCAGACTCAAAGAGGCAATGACTAGGATGCCTATTGTGAGGATTTTCATTATCATTAAACTTCATAAGAGAATTTACCTCCACCACCTTAGGCATTGGTGGTGTATTAAGCCCATGTATTTCTTCAATATGAGGTAAATTTTTAACATCCTCAGCTTTAATACCTTTTTCCTTCATAGATTTCTTTGCCTCTTGCATATCTTCAGGACTGAGATATAATATACCCCTCTTCTTCGGAGTGGGTTTAGGCGGTGGTTCAGGAAGAGTCCAATCATAAAAAAATCAATATATTATTCAATAATTCCTCAGCTTGTCCAACAGCTTGTTCCCTGAAAACACAACCAACACAACTATCTAGGAAGTCCCTAGAAGCATCGGTTAGTCCATTATAGAAGATATCAAGTATTTCATTTTTCTTTAGAGGGTGATCAGGCAAAGCATGGAGTAACTGGCAAAGCCTCCCCCAAGCTTGTGGGAGACTCTCTTCTTTAGTTTGCACAAAGTTAATTATTTCCTATAAGGCAACTTGTTTCTTATGAGCAGGAAAATATTTTTCAGAGAAGTAATAAACCATATCCTGGGGACTACACACACAACCAGGAGCAAGCGTATTGTACCAAGCTTTAGCATCACCCTTTAATGAGAAAGGAAACAGTTTGAGAATAAAGTAGTAACGAGTTTTCTCATTATGAGTAAAAAGGGTGGCTATATCATTCAACTTAGTAAGATGTGCCACAACAGTTTCAGTTTCATAACCATGGAAAGGATCAGATTCAACCAAAGTAATTAACTCTGGGTCAACAGAGAATTCATAATACTTGTCATCAATAAAGATAGGTGAAGTAGCAAACTTAGGATCACATTTCATTCTAGCATTCAGAGATTTTTCTTTATACTTGTGTAATAATTTCTCTAGATCATCTCGATCATTGCAAGCAAGAATATCTCTAGTTGTTTCTTCACTCATAACATAACCTTTCGGTACCTTAGGCAATTCATATCTAGGAAGGCTAGTTCTAGCAGGTGTTTCAGGAGTTTCAGTTTCAAGATCATCATCTGATTCAACAACATCATGTTGTATAACTCTAGCAATTTGTTTATCAAGAAAATCACCAAGTGGCACATCATCATTATCAAGCAAGGTACTAGCATAATCATAAGCATCATTCATAGTAGAAGTAGCATCATCAATAACTTGCGACATATCAGAATTAATAGCATGTGGTGGTGTTGCAAGTTTACTCATAACAGAAGGTGAATCTAAAGCAGAACTGGATGGCAGCTCCTTACCTCCCCTCGTCCTTGACGGAAATATCTTAGTCTTTGGATCCTTCAGATTCTTCATAGTGATAGTATGATAATAATCCCAAGTGACTCAACAAATATAGCTATGCTCCCCGGCAACGACGCCAGAAAAAGGTCTTGATAACCCACAAATATAGGGGATCGCACCGTTTTCGAGGGTAAAGTATTTAACCCAAATTTATAGATTCGACACAAGGGAGCCAAAGCATATTTAAAGGTATTAGCGGCTGAGGTGTCAATTCAACCACAACTGGAGATTAATTATCAGCAGCAAAGTGATCAGTAGCAAAGTAGTTTGATAGTTTTGATAGTAGTAGCAGTAGCAATAGTAACAGTAACAGTGATTGCAGTAATTTTGTAGCAAGTGGAACAATGATGATAGCAGCAATAACTTAGTAGAAACAATAATGAAAAGTTTGTAGGCATTGGATCGGTGACTTGTTGGATGATATTCATCATGACAGTTATAACCTAGGGCGATGCGGCACTAGCTCCAGTTCATCGATATAATGTATGCATGTATTCAGTAAATAGTCATACATGCTTTATTAAAAGAACTTGCATGACATCTTTTGTCGTACCCTCCCATGGCAGCGGGGTCCATATTGGAAAGTAAGGGATATTAAGGCCTCCTTTTAATAGAGAACCGAAACAAAGCATTAACACATAGTGAATAGATGAACTCCTCAAACTACGATCATCACCGTGAGTGGGCCCGGTTGTTGTCACTCCGGGGGTTGCCGGATCATAACCATACTAGGTGACTATAACTTGCAAGATCGGATCTAGAACATGGATATAATGATGAATTCATAAATGGTTCAGATCTGAAATCGTGGCACTTGGGCCCAAAGTGACAAGCATTAAGCATGGCAAAGTCATAGCAACATCAATCTAAGAACATAATGGATACTAGGGATCAGGCCCTAACAAAACTAACTCGATTACATGATGAATCTCATCCAACTCCTCACCGACCAGCGAGCCTACGAAGGAATTACTCACTCCCTGTGGGGAGCATCATGTAATTGGCGATGGAGAAGGGTTGGTGATGACGAAGAATGAAGATCCACCTCTCCGGGGCCCCAAGCGGACTCCAGATCTGCCTTCCCGAGGAAGAATAGGGCTTGGCGGCGGCTCCATCTCGTGGATCATGATAATTCTTTCTCCCTGATTTTTTTCTGGAAATATGTGAATTTATAGTATCAGGGGGTCGTCAGCGGGGCCACCAGGTGGGTACAGCCCACCTGGGCGCGCCCTGGTGGGTTGTGCCCAACCAAGGGCCCCTCGTCAGTGGGTCTTGGCTCCAGAAATTCTTATTATTGATATAAAAAATCCTCGCAAAGTTTTGTTCCATTCGGAGAACTTTTATTTCTGCACAAAAACAACACCATGGTAGTCCGGGGTTAGTTTCATTCAAACAATGCAAATTAGAGTCCAATACAAGAGGAAAAGCATGATAAAAAGTAGATACATTAGGGACGTATCAATGGTGTACCTAAAAAACTTGGAGATCCAGGAATACCAACTATACCTTGCTCCATCAAAAGAAATTATGTCAAAACTGCTTTGTGTGATTTAGGAGCTAGTGTTAGTGTTATACCTTTCTCTTTATATAAAAGTCTTAATTTGAGTAAAAGCACACCTCCTGAAATATCCTGGCAAATGGCTGATAAATCAACTGACATACCTATCGGTATTTGTGAGGATGTGCCCGTGGTTGTTGCAAATGTTACTATCTTAACAGACTTTGTTATAAACTTATACTTGAGATTTGCGAGGACAACAACATGTCGATTATCCTTGGTAGACCCTTCTTGAATACTGCAGAGGTTGTTATTGATTGCAATAAAAGCAAGGTCACTTTTCATATCGATGGTAATGACCATATGGTGCACTTTCCGAAGAAACAATTCCAAGCCAATGGTATTAATGTTATTGAAAAATCTCTGACAATCACTATTTGAAGTTTCCAACTCCCTTTACCTACTGCCAAAAAGAAATATGATATACTTATTGTTGGGGATATGTATAGCCCCGTTGAGGTAATTAACTTAGTGTTTTACGAAAGTTCTTCTGTTTCATGCTAATTAAAAGTGGTTGCTAATAAGACTTGATCAACCTTATTAATGGATCATTTTTAGAGGTATGAAGTCGATGAATTTAGTAGGCACAACCTTCTGCTCCCACCTTTTGTTTTCTATTTTTCCTAGCTAAATAAAATAAAATGCCATGCTTAACCCATTTTCTGGATTTACCATGCAATAAAAAATGAACAAAAAATAAAATGCTTCGAATGCTCTAAAAATTTAATACAATTTTTCTGAACATTTCTGAATTTGTGGTGCAAATAACATCAGAGGGGGGTGCACCTGGTGACCACAAGACACCAGGGAGCGCCAGCAACCCTTGGCGCGCCCTGGTGGGTTGTGGCCCCCACGTGCCCCCCTCACTTATCTCTTTAGCCCATGTCATATCCTACCTCCAGAAAAAAAATCACCATAGTTTGCTCTCTCGTGGTCTTGCTCTCAAACCCGCGGATTTCGATCTCTTTGCTAGAAGCTCTGTTTACGAAACAGTTTTGGGTGATTGCTACTTGGTATGTGACTCCTCCATTGCTCCAATTAGTTTTTGCTTTAGTGGTTTATATTTTTGAATACATAGATACTCTTGGTCCTTTCGATAAGTAAGAGTGTCGAACACAACGAGGAGCAGAAGGAAATGACAAGTGGTTTTCAACAAGGTAATCTCTGCAAGCACTGAAATTGTCGGTAACGAGTAGTTTGATAGCAAGGTAATTTGTAACAAGCAAGTAACAGTAAGGATAAATAAACTGCAGCAAGGTAACCCAATCCTTTTGTGGCAAAGGACAGACCAAACGGTCTCTTATAATAAGCAAAGCATTCTTGAGGGTACACGGGAATTTCATCTAGTCACTTTCATCATGTTGGTTTGATTCGTGTTCGCTACTTTGATAATTTGATATGTGGGTGGACCGGTGCTTAGGTGTTGCTCTTACTTGAACAAACCTCCTACTTATGATTAACCCCCTCGCAAGCATCCGCAACTACGAGAAAAGTATTAAGATAAAATCTAACCATATCATTAAACTTTTGGATCCAAATTAGCCCCTTACAAAGTAGCGCCTAAACTAGGGTTTAAGCTTCTGTCACTCTAGCAACCCATCATCTAATAACTACTCCACAATGCATTCCCTTAGGCCCAAATATGGTGAAGTGCCATGTAGTCGACGTTCACATGACACCACTAAGGGAATCACACCATTCATATCATCAATATATCGAACACATATCAAGTTACATGATTACTTGCAACAAGATTTCTCCCATGACCTCAAGAACAAAAGTAACTACTCACAAATGATAACCATGCTCAAGATCAAAGGGGTATTAAATAGCATAATGGATCTGAACATATAATCTTCCACCAAATAAACCATATAGTAATCAACTACAACATGTAATCAACACTACTAGTCACCCATAGGTACCAATCCGAGGTTCCGGTACAAAGATTGAACACAAGAGATGAACTAGGGTTTGAGAGGAGATGGTGCTGTTGAAGATGTTGATGAAGATTGGCCTCCCAAAGAAGAGAGGGTTGTTGGTGATGACGATGGCTATGATATCCCCCTCTGGGAGGGAAGTTCCCCCGACGGAATTGCTCCACCGGAGGGCAAAACTGCTCTTGCCCAAGTTCTGCCTCGAGACAACAACTGCTACCTCTTGAGCATGTGTTGGTTTTCCCTTGAAGAGGAAAGGGTGATGCAGCAAAGCAGCGTAAGTATTTCCCTCAGTTTTTTAGAACCAAGGTATCAATCTAGTAGGAGACCACGCGCGAGTCACCTCGTACCTACACAAACAAATAAGAACCTCACAACCAACGTGATAAAGGGGTTGTCAATTGAGGGAGTCCTGGATTAGGGGGTCTTCGGACAGTCGGACTATATCCTTTGGCCGGACTGTTGGACTATGAAGATACAAGATTGAAGACTTTGTCACGTGTCCGGATGGGACTCTCCTTAGCGTGGAAGGCAAGCTTGCCAATACGGATATGCAGATCTCCTCCCTTTGTAACCGACTCTGTGTAACCCTAGCCCCCTCCGGTGTCTATATAGACCGGAGGGTTTAGTCTGTAGGATGACAACAATCATACCATAGGCTAGCTTCTAGGGTTTAGCCTCTACGATCTCGTGGTAGATCAACTCTTGTAATACTCATATCATCAATATCAATTGAGCAGGACGTAGGGTATTACCTCCATCAAGAGGGCCCGAACATGGGTAAACATCGTGTCCCTTGCCTCCTGTTACCATCCGCCTTAGACGCACAGTTCGGGACCCCCTACCCGAGATCCGCCGGTTTTGACACCGACATTGGTGCTTTCATTGAGATTTCCACCGTGTCATCATCATAAGTAGGGATGGCTCGTCTCGTTGTCAAGAACAACATCACCTCTGGGGGAGCCCTGGCTATAGGCCAAACTCTCCGACTTGGCGGCTTCGTCATGACCGCCCGCTCGGTCGCTGCATCGACGTTGACTTCTTGGGTGATCGAAAATAGCCTCCACATCGGCTCAAAATTCACCGAGCATATGGATCCAATGGAGCTCTCCTCTTTGAAAGAGCTCTTGGATCGCATCGCCGCTCTGGGAGTCACTATTGACTATGATCGGATCGGGCTTAAACCCGACCAAAGGGAGATTAACTCTCCGCCGGTCACCCATCAGATCGCGGTAGTGGAGGAGCAATATGGTGATTCTTCCTCTATCCTGAGGACGAACTATGTCCGGATTCCCGAGCTCTCCGAGCCGGATACCCGTCCATGGGAGGACATCGCCCTAACCCTGAACCTGGAATCATGCAGCATGCCAAACCTGCGGGGTAACATCCCAGAGCCTGAACTTCCAAGATCGGAGACTCCCCCGCCCCTGGGTCTTAGATTGGGTCAAGGTCTAGAATTAAATCCACCCACCCACCCAGATATAAACGATCTTTCCCACATTAGGCAAGAGCCCCAAGAGACAGTACATCACTATTGGGCCAGATTCCTCCTTGTAATGAACAAGGTCAAGGACCGTCGCGAGGAAGACGCAATTTCATTCTTTTGCAACAATTGCATGGACAAGGGAATCTTCAACGCCATAAGTCGCCGTGACATAGCACACTTCGCTGACTTGGCGGCCATAGTACGGAAGTACTGTGCGATGGAAAGCGCATGGAAAACCCAAACAAAATTTTGGGATAATCCGGCTCTGACAAAAACCCCAGTCCGAACTAAAAGGGTGCACTCTCAATTACAAAGAAGCAAAAGTCCACTACAGGGCGTGGAACCATATTGGAGGGATGGCTTAACGGGCCCTGCAAAATTCATAGTACATCGGATACCATACCAACACACAGCCTTAGAGCATGTTGGGTACTCCGGCAGGTGGCCAAGAGCGGTGAGGCTCTCCTCATTCAAAATACCGCAGAGCACCATCCCATGGATAACAATACAGTATTAACAGTCTTCGAGACCTTTGCCTCAAATAATAGGCGTAAGCGAGCACTCTGCAGCTTGCCGAAGTCTGCCATGTGGCAGCAATAAATCCATGGAGCGAACGGCTATCACGTTCAATGCCAGTGACGAACCTAAATTCCAAAAAACCCGAGCACCAGCCATCTTGATCCTTAGTCCAATTGTGGACAGCTTTCGGCTTACTAAAGTGCTCATGGACGGCGGCAGCGGACTAAACCTCATTTATGAGGAGACTCTTCAAAAAATGGAAATAGACAGAAACCATATTGAGCAAAGCAGCACGACCTTCCGGGGAATCATCCCTAGTCGGGAGGCACGTTGCGCTGGGAAAATCACACTAGATGTGGTATTCGGCACTCCGGAGAACTACAGGTCCGAAGAAATTACATTCCAAGTGGCCCCGTTCAGTAGCGGATACCACGCCCTTCTAGGGCGGGAAGCATTCACGGTCTTCCAAGCCATACCCCATTATGGGTACATGAAGCTCAAAATGCCCGGGCCCAATGGAATCATCACTCTAGCTAGTGATCCGGACATAGCACTCCGCGCCGAAAACAAAACAGCCGCACTGGCCCTCGAGGCATTATCCAAAGCCCTTGTGGTGGAGGAATTAACTGCCCTGCACTCCACAGTGGACAGGGACGACGTGGTACTCGACAAAAGATCCAAGTCCACCTCTTTTAAACCAGCGGATGAAATAGTCAAGTTCCAAGTCCATCCAATGGACCCCACAAAAACAGCATCCATCGGGGCACAGTTAAACCCTGCTGTAGACGCCACACTACGGGAGTTCCTGCGCGAGAATTGGGACATATTCGCCTGGCATCCTTTAGACATGCCAGGAATCCCATGCAGGTTGGCCGAGCATAGCCTTAACATTCTAAAATGATTTAAGCCGGTCAAGCAGACTCTTCGGCGTTTCTCTGAACCTAAGCGACAAGCCATGGGAGAGGAGCTAGCCAAGTTACTGGAGGCCGGATTCATTAGAGAAATAAAACATCCGGACTAGCTAGAAAACCTGGTGATGGTACCAAAGAAGGACAAATCCTGGCGCCTATGCGTCGACTGCAAGGACCTTAATAAGGCTTGCCCAAAGGATCCCTTCCCCCTCCCTCACATCAATCAAATTATCAACGCTACCGCGGGACATGACTCATTGTGCTTCCTCGACGCATACTCCGGTTACCACCAAATTAAGATGGCGGAGTCCGATCAAGCCGTAACAGCATTCATCACTCCATACGTCCCCTTATGTTTTAACACAATGCCCTTCGGGCTCAAAAACTCTAGCGCAATGTATTAGCGCATGATTCAGACATGTCTGGAAAAGCAGATTGGCAAAACAGTGGAGGCATACGTAGACGATGTGGTCGTTAAAACCAGACACGTCGACTCCTTAATAGACGACTTGAGGCTCACGTTCGACAATCTCCGAACATACGACATTAAGCTCAATCCGGAAAAATGCGTTTTTGGCGTGCCCGCCGGAAAGCTCGTGGGCTTCATCGTCTCCAGTAGAGGAATTGAAGCAAATTCGGCTAAAATCCAAGCTCTGTCGCAGTTGGCTACCCCAACTGACCTCAAGCAAATCCAGAAGTTAACTGGATGTGTGGCGGCCTTAAGCCTCTTTATCTCCCGATTAGGAGAAAAGGCACCCCCCATTATCGCCTTCTTCGATGCACCGAACACTTTGAGTGGACGGACGCAGCCACGGCCGGATTGGAAGAAATAAAAGCCATCCTGGCCACTAACCCAATCTTGGCCGCGCCAAATATCGGCGAATCGATGCTGTTATATATAGCGGAAACTCACCAAGTTGTAAGCGCAGTGCTCGTCGTCGAACAAGAAACAGACGGACATAAATTCCCACTTCAAAAGCCGGTATATTATGTATCCACTGTCCTCACTCCATGCAAATCATGGTACCCACATTATCAAAAGATAGCATACGCGGTATTCATGGCATCTCGGAAATTACGACACTACTTTCAAGAGTGTTCAATTACGGTGGCCTCAGAAGTACCACTCAACGACATAATAAACAACCGCGATGCCACGGGCCAGATTGCCAAATGGGCTATCGAGCTCCTCCCGTTCGACATAACATACCGACCACGGCGAGCCATTAAGTCGCAAGTACTGGCCGATTTCGTCGCCGAGTGGACAGAAGCCGAACTCCCTAAAGAGTACGGCGCATACTCCAATTGGACCATGCACTTTGACGGCTCTAAAATGCTGGCTGGTCTGGGGGCTGGCGTCGTCCTGACGTCCCCCACCAGAGATATAGTCCAATATGTACTCCAAATATTATACATAGACTGCAACAACGCAGCCGAATATGAGGCCCTATTACATGGTCTCCGGATGGCAGTTTCCATGGGCATTCAATGCCTGGAGGTGCGTGGGGACTCGAACCTCGCAATATCTCAAATAAATTGAGACTTCGATGCCAAGGATCCGAAAATGGGGGCATATCGCAACGCCGTCCTCAAAATGCCAGCTCGGTTCGAGGGGCTTGAATTCCACCATGTGGCTCGGGAAAACAATCAGGCGGCGGATATCCTCGCCTGTATCGGCGCTAAGCGCGACCCTGTCCCACCTAACATCTTCTTGGAAAAGTTGTTTAAGCCATCCGTGGTATGGGAAGGGGACACTGGTAACAATAGTCCGGACCCGGCCACAACTCCAGATACCGAACACTCTGACACAATCGGAGGCTCCGCCATCGAAATAACACCTTCAGCCCACGTGATAATGGCCGTCATCGCCCCATGGAAAGAACCATTAAAATTTAGCACGCTGCATAGTGCGGCGATCTAAAGCCTACAAGGTCCACGAGGGAGAGCTTTATAAGAATAGCACTACCAGAGTCCTTCAAAGGTGCATCTCCGAAGAGGAAGGGTGGAAGGTTTTGGCAGAAATCCATGCTGGACTCGGTGGTCACCATGCCGCAGCCCGGGACCTTGTAAGAAAGGCCTCCCATACAGGTTTCTATTGGCCGACGGCCCGAGCAAATGCACAGGATTTGGTCCAACGTTGCATCGGTTGCCAGCTTTTTGCAAACCAAAGCCATATGCCGCCTACCGCTCTCCCAATAATCCCCATTACTTGGCCCTTTGCGGTCTGGGGGCTTGATATGGTCGGACCCCTCAAAGGGGGAACCCATAAGAAAAAATACTTACTGGTCATGGTGGATAAATTCACCAAATGGATAGAAGCCAAACCCATTAAAACGGCTGAATCCGGACCGGTGATAGACTTCATATCTGGGGTTGTACACCGTTATGGCATCCCCCATAGCATCATCACTGACAACGGCACGAACTTTATAGCTGACGAGGTAAAACTCTGGCGTAGCAACATGGGCATCAAGCTCGATTATGCTTCTGTCTATCACCCGCAAACTAATGGTGAAGTCGAGCGAGCAAATGGTCTTATCATGAGCAGCATCAAACCCAGATTAGTGCGGTCCTTAAAGGAATCAAACACGCACTGGGTAGAGGAGCTCGACTCCGTACTATGGGGGCTGCAGACCACGACGAATCGTACTACCGGATACACACCGTTTTTTATGGTGTATGGCACAGAGGCGATTCTGCCTTCTGACATAATTCATGACTCACCTCGAGTGCGCATGTACGAAGAGAAAGAGGCTGAGCTCGATCGGTAGGACAGTTTGGACGCCCTGGAGGAGGAGCACAATGTGGCAAAATCCCGTTTCGCATTCTATCAGCAACAGGCTCGAAGGTATCAAAGCAGAGAAGTACGGGCCAAAACCTATAACGTTGGTGAACTAGTTCTATGCCTGTCGGAGAAGAAAAAGAACAAGCTCAAGCCCAAATGGGAAGGTCCCTTCATTATTGACCAGGTTCTGACCGGTGGAGCATACCGTCTGCGGGATGCATCGGACAATCGACTCGAGCCAGACCCATGGAATGCAGCCAAACTCCGAAGATTCTACGCCTAGTGCCGGACTCTATGTTCGTCTCCTTACCCCCGTCAATTTTTTGCATATCCGTTATCTGTCTTTTCTCTCTTTCTCTCGTCTTTTTTCTTCTCCTCAAGGCCTTAAAAGGCTAACTTGTGTCTTGACTGCACAATCTTGACGCGCTAACCACGCTCATTATACCTGGGGGCTTCTTATACAGAAGCTTAATATACCTATTTTTCTGGGCTTTATGCCCCACACAAGTATTATTCTTCCGCATGTACCTTTTTTCGCCATTATATGCATCGATATGACTTTAGTTTTGGCCAAGCTGGGTTGCCTGGCTCTTGTATTTATGCCCTACGTTCCCATTAATTTGGCTAGGGCATAAGGGGAGCACCTCTGCGATTGTTACTGCCGGGTCAGCCGGATGTGTACCTCAGACTAGGTGAAGCCGAAAGCTAGCGTTCTTAAGGGAATATTCGGTCGGTGAACAAAAGATGACTTTTATTTACTTTGATACATGCCCCCAGATGTTTACAACCTGCATTTCTTTTCGCAGTTCGGACATGCACATTAGGGCATGCGTACCTAGGGAAAGGAACCCTTAACGGAACTATTCTCCCTGGAAGATATGTCTTACTACCCATGTAATATAACATAGCTAGTTGGGTACTTGTCTGTTCAAGCACTTATGACCCCTACGGCTGGTTTCCATCCATACCCCATTTTTTACATAACCGAGCGGGTATTCGGATACACTCCGGAGTATCGGGTCCAGAGGTCGAAGCGAAAAGGTCTGCCATGACAAATGATTTACAATCCGGATAGGGACATTATATTGTCACTTAAAGTACACAGTCACTAAGACTGACTAAATTCTTCTTATATACCATCCAACAGGCTGTCTAGCCTACAATCCTGTTGGGAATACTTTGCGGCTAATTCTACTTGGTCATACACCAAACTGACGGGGATCTCTTTCCCATCGGGCCCCACAGGTCCGACCTCGGCCATGTGGTTTGGGTCAGCTTTGGTATATCGCGTCTTCACCATGGCCCAGGCTTCCCTTGCACCTTGTCGGCAGGCTGATATCTTCCGTAATCGGAAGCACCATCGCGCTCCCTTGAGCTTCTCTATAAGCTCCCACATGCCTCCTGGCGGGGAGGCGGATGGCCACAGGGCTTGGGCAATACCCTGCATCACCTGCCAAACTTGTTCATGCAGTTGTGAGAGCTCTGGTAGAAGATCACCCGCAGACCCGGGCATCTCCTCTGCGGGACGACCCATCATCATACCTGCAGACATAACTCTGTTAGCTGGCTTCTTCGCCGAACTCTTCAAAAGTTCATTCAAGCACTTACTGAAAATGCCGCGTCGAAGCCGCTTATTATCCTTCACGAAGTCCGCAAGCTGGGCTCGAACATCTTTCAGTTCCACGCCCAGCTGGATATTGGCGTCCTGGAGATTATTTTTCTCCTGCCTCACCCGCGTAAGCACGCGCTCGCCAGCATCTAGCTGTCTATTAGCACGTTGCACATTCTCCAGCACGGCCCCCGGATTCACTCCGGAGTCATCTGCAATATCTATTGTTAGATTTGCATGCATGCCGCATACTATCTGGTACCTGCCATTCTTTGCAATAGAAACAAGTGTTACTAGAGGGGGCCTTCTCGGACTCCTTCAACGTAGCAACCGTGACCCGAAGCTGGGCTTTGCACTCTTCTAGCTCTTGAGACAATTGGGTATTCTTCTCTGTAAGAACCTGCACAATTAATGATCCTTAAATCAGTTGTGTCAACTGTTTCAAGTCTCAGGGGCTACTGATATATATATAATCGCCAGATTTTCTAACCCGTATATCCTTTACATAGTGGTCCGTGGCTCTGGCAAGACCATTTTGAGCAGCATGGATGTACGCGTCTCCTGAGTTGAAGGCATCGAACGCCTCTTGGGAGAAACAAGCGTCACAGAGTACGGCCTGGCGACGCCTGTGATTCATGGCGCTCTCCACTTCGGAATTTGTAGCGGATAGTCTATCTGCATCCTCTGTAGGAGGAGCATCCGGCGTTCGCCCTGTGTTAGCTTCTGCCTCTATGTCTGGCCCTGGAGCCCGACTGGTGGAGGTGTGATCGGCATCCTCTCTGGATATAGTCCGGCTAGCATTTTTCCTACTAGGAAACATGGACGTCATTATATTTTAAGAAACACGACAACCACAGAGCGAGGTTCTGTATCATACCTCTGCACCGGCGCCTCAGTCCTGACCGCCTTCCTTTTTAGCCTACCCGGCTTCGGTGTCCCGTGTTGGCGAGTCACTGCGGGTTCAGCATGGCGTCCCGAGGGCCTTCCCTGTAAGACACCATATGTGTACGATAGGTGAAGTGCATAAAAAGGGATCCTTCTCGGAAGTTGTGACTCCGGTGTTTCTTATATGCGATGCAGGGAGTAGCCCAGGATAGCCGGCTAGGATGGCCACCATGGCATCATCGCAGCTCAATTGATAGAATGTCCTGTTGATCAGCTCCACAAATATGTCTGGATCCTCTTCGAGTCCGGGATCGAGGGCCCGGTCAGGGTCCTTCGGTTGTGGAGGTGGGTTGTTGATCTCCCTTACAGCTTTTCGCAGTTCCTGCCATGAAACGGCAAGGTGAGTATTTATGACGAAGAATGCGGGAAGGTTGGGACTAAAAAGTGACAGCTCACCCAGCTTGGAGGGTTGTACAGGGAGAATCCATCCCGTGGCTTTATATGGATGAACTCCTCTTCCTCTCCCTTGAACAAATTGGACAGAATTTTTGCTAGAGCAGCAACTGAGTCCGGTCCCTTACGCCTGCAGCAGGTGGCATCATCTTCCCCGTTAAAGTGCCACATGGGGTTCCCTCGATATTGAAGTGGTTGCACCCCCCGCATTATACATATTGACATAACCTCGATTATTGTCAGTCCTGATTGAGCCAGCACTTTTATCCGGCCCATCAGGTAAAGGACTTCTCCATTATCTTCCTCCTGAGGGCTCCGTGGGCGCCGGCTTCGGCGTTTCTTCAAAGGGGCCTTGTTGAACTCGGGAAGACCCATCCGAATAGGATCTGGAAGGGGGACGTCCTCCATATAAAAACACTTCGAAGGCCAGTCTTCGGACGTCTTCTTCGGGGTACCGGACAGGTATCTGGTCCCGGTGAAGTGCCATATTTCGGCTCCGCCCAATTGATATATTGACCCCTTCTGTGTACGAGGCACAAGGTAGAATAGCCTCTTCCACAGCTTGAAATGAGCTTTGCAGCCCAGAAACAGCTCACAAAGGGCAACATAACCAGCGATGTGTAGTATGGAAGCAGGGGTGAAATTATGCAACCGGAGGCCATAAAACTCCATAAGCCCGCGGAGGAACGGATGGATTGGAAATCCAAGTCCCCTTAGTAAATAAGGGACGAGGCATACCCGCTCCCCCTTGAAGGGATTGGGGAAGTTCTCCGCTTACTCCCCGCCATTATAGATTCCGAGCCTGGCTCGAACGGAGACCATGTACGTTGGAGGGAGAAATCCCTGGGTTTGTAACTCTACTAATTGGCTGTGCGTGACAGAACACTTCTCCCAATCACCGGCTTAGGGCTATGGGGGCGGGAGGAGGAGCTGCGTTGGCCAGCCATGTTGGAATGGATTTTTCCAAGTGCGTTCCGATGGATCTCGCCGTGGGAGGATGGTGTGGTCTGGATATAAGAATCCCCGTCTCTTTAATAGTCAGTTTACATACATGGCTAGGGTGGCAAATGTAAAAATGCCCTGGCTCCTCGCATTCGCTCGACACGTGGAAGATAGCCCTTTTGGGCGCGGAAGCCAAGAAGTGCAACATTTATGGGGAGCCGGACACTACTCAGTAGATATTCAGAATTTGGAGAAGAACCCGCCTTGCAATGCCGAAGACAATCTGCGCGCCGGACTCATCGTCATTGAAGCCTGGTTCGGGGGCTACTGAGGGAGTCCTGGATTCACTACTAGGGAAAAGCCTAGCAGCAGCGCAGGTTTTCGGCCTTTTAGTAGCGCGGGGGCCGGCGCTACTAATAAGGCGCTACAACTAACATATAGCAGTAGTGCTGGTCCACCCGCGCTACTGCTACACAAGTGTTGCAGTAGCGCGCTTAAAGGAACCTCGCTGCTGCTAATAGCTATAGCGCGCTTCCCCTGTGTGCGCTACTGCTACAACCGCGCTGTTGCTAACTTTTCTCCACTCGCTACTGCTAATTTTAGTAGTTTTTTTTTTTCGGCATATTTGTTTTGTATTTGAACAAGCTTTATAGAAGAATCTTTAGCACATACAAATGTCATCATGATACACATACAAATGCCTGCAAGACCACAAATGTAATCATAGCATATACATACAAATAGTCTCGTCATAATCATCATCCAACACAAAGTGGTATCTTGTCATCATCTCGAAAATAGCGATACATGCAAGTCTCGAATACTTGCAACTACAACGTCATCCATCTAAACAAAGGTATACGCGAGAAGAGCTATCACTATGAGTGAGAGCGGAACTATGCAGTACATGAGATGGCGGTTATGAGTCCTCTCTCGCGCTAGCGTGAACCTCAAGTAACTAGCTTCTCCTTCTTGTCTGCTTTTGAAGGCTTTATGGCTGGCGTCCGAGAACCCATTCACTTGCGCCTGACACTCATGCCACTCGTTGTACACCCCCGGAACCTTCCCTTTGTACACGACATAGCAGTTCCATCTCGCCATCAAGAAACTAGGTACCTGTTAGAGATGCATGTTCATGAAGAGGATGTACAATCATATATATGTAACAAAATATACTAGAGAACACCGAAAAAGAAAGGGTTAGCAACTAGATGCAACTAGGGATCATGGACATCACAAAGTTGCATCGCTACAAATAGTATACAAGTTCAACCGACACATATCATCATAATCGGCATCATAAATCACTAGAAGTTCCATCCTTCCATATCATCGAGGATGGACCCTAGCTTCTTGAACGACATGAGGTCATGCCTATGCGAGTTCGGACGTCAGCTCGCGATATAGGGCCGTGGTGGAACATCCCCTTCTCATCGACGACTTCTTTCATGATGATCGTCGCAATGTCGCTTTGGATGCGAAAGAAGTCATCTCTAAGTTTATAATCCGCTTCTCCATGAGATTCTAGCCACTTGTGGATATGATCATCATTTCTGCTTCTCATGCAAAGCTTTTGGTGATCCGTGTTGAACTAAATCATGAGATGGAGGATGTAGAATCCATCCTTCTTGCTTGGTTTTGGGACTTGGATGCGGGAGAAGTTAGTTTTATGCGCGAAACCCATCTTCTTGTTCCTTTGTTTCCTGATCTGCATGTGGCCACCTCTAAAGCTGAAGCCTTGGAGAGCATCATCTAGAATATTCATTATGTGGGTGTAGTCTTTTTTCTCGTAGTCTCTGGAAGGGTCAAAATACACAGCGTGGGAGACTTGCGGGTAAAGAACGATAAGGATGGCGAGCCCGTTGCTGCGGGGAAAAGACACCTCAAATTATTCCCCATAGAGAGAGAAGGAATGATTGAAATGTATGAAAGGGTTGTTCGAAACTGACTTTGTCGGGGAAACTGGCTGACCCACGAACACCTATGGGGCCGGCGGACCGGGCCCCTTTCGGTTCGGCGGGGGGCGGAGGTCGCACAAAGAGCAGATCAAGGCGAAACACACGAGCAGTTTTACCCAGCTTCGGAGCTCTCCGGAGAGATAACACTCCTACTGCTGCTTGTTTGATTATCTTGTGTTCTTGCTCCAGAGAGAGAGAGCGTAGTATTTTCTGGCTTACGAATGAGTCGAACCTTCGAACCCCCCCCCAACCTCCTCTACGTTGCGCATGGGCCTCCTTTTATATGCTAAAGGGGTCACCGACAGGTGGCAACGCAGAGAAGGGTACAAATGTAAAAAGCGAGGTGGTTGGTACAGTTACTTGTACAGTGCACCCTACCTAACCCTGACGGCAGGGGACAAGGGCATTAAATGCCCATCCGAGTCGCCCAAATAGTGCAGAAAAGGACCGTTAGGGACGCCACCGTTCGCCACGATGGCGATTTTGTCAGCTTCGCATGCCACTGCGCACCGCTGGCTGCACAGCCTCCCGCCACGCGCGCCTGGAGAGGCCCCCAGAGCGACACGTTGGTGGATGCGCTGGAGCGTGGGCAAAGAGTGGCCGCCTGCCGCGGCAAGTGCCTTGCCGCTGCTGTTATCTTGTCGGGTCCGGAAGCTTGTCGCTCACCGGGCCTCGAGGTACCTTGGTTGGTCTTCCCGGCAAGCTCCTCTTGCCGGGGCCTTGTCGCCTTGCCGGAGCACGGGGCGCGTCGCGGCAAGTTCCTTGGAGTGCCTTGGTTGGCCTTCCCGGCAAGCTCCTCTTGCCGGGGCCTTGTCTCCTGAGCTTAAATACTTTGTTCTTGAATGGCTCCAAGGGAGCCACGGAGGATCTTGGCGCTCGCCCAGCAAGCCTTGCCGCGGAGTGCTGCAACTGCCCGTGCACAAGTTTGGGGTACTAGGGTACCCCTATTCTAGTACACCGACAGGAGCCCCCGGGCCTGGGCCAGACACGGTGCCGAGCGCTGTTGGGCCAGGCCCAAGACAGGGCACGGGCACACGCGGACTGGGCCACGCCGAATCTCGCTCCGTATCCACCGTGCTCTCCCCTAACGGCACGCGTTGAATGCGGCGTCGTGGGAGAGATCGTGGGTGGTTCTTTATTCAGAAGGGCGAAACGTCCGCCCCGTCCCTCTTTATAAGCAGAGGAAACAGGGGCAGTTCGTTCCCCCTCGCTGGTTGCTACTACTCCATCTCCACGAACCTCCGCCGCTCCCCCCCCTTTCTTTTCAGGACACTGGCCCAGAGAGCGGCGAAGAGGGCCAAGGCCGCGGTGATTGTCATCGAAGATGACCCCACCGTGTCAGCAGGGGGTGGGTCCGAGACCACCTTGACGGACCCGGCAACTACTCCTCAAAGCAGCCCCCAGCGCAACCCCCAGCGTAAGTTCATAGTTAGCTTTCTATTGTCAGGCGCGCATGAGTGCTTTTTCCTTTGTTGATATCTTGCTTGTTGATCTGTGTAGGAGCAGAGCAGCCACATCAGGAGCGCCCGGAAGCTGGTCCCGAAGTGCCATCTGCTTCGACTACGCCGCCAAGGGAGGAGTCCCCAGCAAGGGAGCGCTCTCCGGCAAGGGAGAGCTCTCCGGCAAGAGGCAGCACCGCCGATCCTGCGGCGGCCGAGACCGCAACTGCAGATTTTGGCGCAGGTAATTCACTTGTCCAAAAACTTTCCCTTGGGTTCTTCTTCTTCTGATTTTCTTCTCTTGGATTTTTGGTTGATTTTTCTCCCTTCTTCGTTCTTCAGAGCCATCTGCTGCTGAGCCAATGGAGACAGAGGGCGCCGACGGGGAAGGCGCGCATGGTAGCACTGATGACGCTGCCGCCAACGAAGAAGGGGCCGGTGCTGATGAGACCACCGGCGAGGAGGCCGCCAAGGCTGCCGCCGCAGAAGCCGGCGAGGGGTCGGGCGATCGCACTGATGACCCTGAGGCCGCAGGAGCGCCAGGCGCTGCGCCGACCGCCGATCCCTCTGCCGCTGCTGCGGAGCCGGGCTCCGAGGAGCCCCAGCCCGGTGCCTACTTGATGGCCGGCGACGGTATCTTCATCAAGCTACCCTGGGCGTCAAGCTCCAGGGCGCCGGTCGAGGGGGAAACTTTCAATGAGGAGGTGCTCGCCTCCGCTGGACTGTCATTGGTTAACGCGCCCAGCAGCAGCAGTGGCGAGCCTGAGGAGGAGCAGTTGCTGCGGAAGCTGCTGTCACTCTACCGCGCGCGGCAAGCCAAGCTGGCTTCCCGAGAAGCGCTTGTCGCGAAGGCGGGAGTTGATATGGAGAAGCGCGCGGAGGAGCTCCGGGGCCACAACCAAGAAGCTCTCCAGTCCCTGGCACAGGAGCGGGAGCGACTCGACGAGGAGCGCACGGCCTTCCTTCTGGAGAAGGCCGAAGCTGAGGAGGAACAAAGGCTGGCCGCCGAGAAGCAGTCCGCGCGAGAAGGCGAATTGGTGCAGCAGAAGGCCAACCTCGACAGCTACGAGGAGGAGCTTGCCGAGCGCGAGCAAGCACTTGGCGGGGCGCTCAAGGAAGCAAAGGACACTGCCGCAATCGCAGAGGCCGCCAAAAAAGAGCTGGAGGAGAAGGTGGCGCAGCTGGAGGCCAACATCAGGAAGAGCGGCGAGGAGTTTGCCGCGCTCAAGCGTGAGCGTGAGAAGGATGCTGCCGCCCACGGTGAGCTGCAAGGTCTTCTCGCTAAGAGGGGCAAGGAGCTCAGTGCCGCCAAGGATTCCAATGCAGACCTGAAGTTGAAGCTGGCCACGCTGACGCAGACACTGAACGACGCCAAGGAGCGGGAGAGGACCTTGTCGGAGAAGGTCAAGGCTGACAAGGCGCTGCTGGAGAGCATCGCAGTTACCCAGAACTTATTCAGAGATACCCTGGAGCACTGGACCGAGGGTCTGGTGAATATTGCCGCAGCCATCGATGAGGAGCTGGCGCAGCTGGGGATGGAAGGCTTTGGGTATCCCTCCGATGAGAATCTCCCACCCAGCACCAAGCTCAGCCTGTTCTTCAAGGGCGTGGCGACGGCACTCCAGCGGCTACGGGAGAGGATCCCAAAGCAGCTGGCCGACGAGTCGCGCAGAATCTGTGCTGGAGTTCTCCAGAAGGTGCTGATGAAGGTGGCCTTCCGCAATCCAGGCCTCAGCTTCACCAACGTCCTCAAGTCCTTGCCGCCAGATGCCGATCGGGACGCACTCAAGGCCCTTGTCGCACCCATTGTGGACAAGGTGAGCGAGATCAAGAGGGTCGAGGGCGATCGCGTAGACTAGGCCGCCCATTTCTTCTTTTCCCTTGTTGCTGCTAATCATGTTATGGAAACAGTCTGTTAGAGCTGTGACAAGTTATCTTGTAATATAACTTTATTTCTGTTATCAATTGCTATGTTATTTCCTCTACTAGATTCCTTCCTTTGTATGTTTTTACCCTATGCTTCTAGGGAACTTGTCGGTGCAGGCACCCGAGCCGCGAGCGCTGAGTGCGGAACTTCAGCAGCCTGCTGGCGGCGCTGCTTCCGACAAGAAACCTTGTCGCGACTAGATGCAGCACACTTAAGTTGTTGAGCGGACTCGAAACAAAGTAAGGGCGCAACTAGCCACGAGTTGATTCCTCCGCGCACAGGTTTTCCATACAAAGCAGGGTCGTTCGAGGAAGATAACTCAAAAATTTAAAAACTGATTTGCTCAAACTTTGGCAACTTAGCTTTTCTGTCGTTTGCTTCCCGACAAGGCAAAACTTTGCTTGAACGACGCCTGGTCCACACCACAATCTTCTCCTTCCCCCCGGCAAACTTGTGTGCGAGGGAACCTTCTTTTCCTTTGTTGAGAAAAAAAGATAGAAGAGAAAATAATGATATGGAGCCCTTCGGCTCGTTATTGCTTACCGGATGTAGGTGCTGCACAAAGTGTCAGATAGCATGCAAGAAAGAAACTAATGCATGAAATGGACAAGTTGTGCGGAGCACATGGGGTTTTATTTACGCACGGGATCTGTGCCCGGCTTTGTACAAAGGATTACATGCAACAGCGGCAAGACTTGTACAAAAGGTGGTTGCCGGAATGGGTTCCGGCAACCGCGCCCTACGGGAAAAACTTACGAAGATGTTGTATGTTCCAGGAGTTGCTCACCGGAATTCCATCTTCGGTCTCAAGGCGGACAGCGCCGGGCCTTGTGACTCGTTTCACCCGATAAGGGCCTTCCCACTTCGGCGTCAACTTGTTGGAATTCTTGGCGGACTGAACGCGCCGAAGAACAAGGTCGCCTTCCTCGAAGCTTCTGGCTTTAACTTTGCGGCTATGGTAGCGGCACAAAGCTTGCTGGTATCGAGCAGCTCGTACAGCAGCCTGAAGACGATCTTCCTCAAGGAGCAGCGCGTCGTCTTGTCGCAGCTGTTCTTGCTCATGCTCATCATAAGCGAGCACTCGAGGTGATCCGTATACGAGTTCCGTGGGGAGAATTGCCTCTGCTCCATAGACTAGAGCGAAAGGCGTCTGGCCAGTGGCTCGATTTGGCGTCGTTCTGATCGACCAAAGAACCACCGGCAGCTCCTCGATCCAGTTTCTTCCGCACTTGCGCAGCCTGTCAAAAGTTCTGGTCTTGAGCCCGTGCAGCACTTCAGCATTTGCCCTCTCTGCTTGACCGTTGCTTCTCGGATGAGCAACAGAAGCGAAGCAGACCTTGGCGCCAAGGTCTTGGACGTACTGCATGAAGGTGCGGCTCGTGAATTGCGTGCCGTTGTCAGTGATGATCCTGTTAGGGATCCCGAAACGGCAAACAATTGACCTGAAGAACTTGACTACTGACTGTGCTGTCACCTTCCTCACTGGCTGCACTTCCGGCCACTTTGTGAACTTGTCGATTGCGACGTACAAGTACTCAAAGCCCCGACAGCTCGGGGGAAAGGGCCGAGGATATCGATCCCCCAGACCGAAAATGGCCAGGATAAAGGGATTGTCTGGAGAGCTTGAGCTGGCTGGTGTATCTGTTTGGAGTGGAACTGGCACGCTTCACACTTGGTTACTTGTGCAGTTGCATCCTGGAGGGATGTCGGCCAAAAGAAACCATGCCGGAAAGCTTTGCCGGCAAGTGCTCTTGCGCCAATGTGGTGGCCACATATGCCTCCATGTATCTCTGCCAACAGCTTTTGTCCATCTTCCCGGCAAATACACTTCAATTTCACACCATTGAGTCTTCTTCTGTACAGTATGCTATCAACAAACTGGTACATACTTGACTGCCGGGCTACTTTTTCCGCTTCTTCTTGCTCTTCGAGAAGTTCTCCTGTCTGAAGGAAATGGACAATCTGCTGTGCCCATGCTGGAGCTTGCGGCTCGACAACAAGGACTAAAGGCACATCTGCTGCTGCGGGAACATCCGCTTCTACGGCAAGGACTTGCGGCCCTGCCGGAGCTTGATGTTCCCCGGCAAGCTTGCCAGAGCAAAACTTGTCGGAAGCGTCTGCTTCAACGGAACAAACCATAAGGCTTGCCGGAGCAGACTGCCCCTCAGCATCCTTGGTGTTGATCGTGGGGACTTTCTTGGCGGCGGCTTCGGGGAGCTCTGCCGGAAAGTAGTCACCAGAAACCAACTTCCTCTTCTTGCTTTGTCCAGTTGATGGTGTTACGGATGGTTGAGTCAACTTGAGCACAAAGATCCCTGGTTCCACAGGTAACTTTAGTGCGGCGCACTTTAACAGGCCATCAGCAATGTCATTCTGAGCTCTTGGGATATGCTCCATCTGTAGGCCGTCAAAGTGCTCTTCTAGCTTCCTCACTTCATCAACATATGCTTCCATCAATGGACTCTGGTAGTTCTTGTTCACTTGGCGGACGACAAGCTGTGAATCACCCCTGACAATGAGCTTCTTGATCCCAAGGTCTGCTGCGATCCTGAGACCGGCAAGCAATCATTCATACTCTGCAGTATTGTTGGTTGCTTGCTCCTTGGGAAAGTGCATCTGGACTACGTACTTGAGGTGCTCTCCGGTGGGCGCGACAAGCAGCACGCCCGCACCGGCGCCTTGCAGCGAGAAGGCACCATCAAAGTACATCAGCCACTCCTTGTTTGCCTCTTTGACGGGGATGCTCGTTTCTGGAATTTCTTCATCTGGTGTTGGCATCCATTCCGCTATGAACTCTGCCAATGCTTTGCTTTGGATAGTTGAAGTGCTCTCAAACTTAAGGCCAAAGCTTGATAGTTCCAGCGCCCACTCGACAATCCTGCCTGTCGCTTCTGGATTTTGTATCCTCTTCAGCGGAAAGCGAGTGACGACTGTGATCTCATGTGCTTGGCAGTAATGGCGCAGCTTTCTCGAGGCCATGAGGAGGCCGAAAAGCAACTTCTGCACACCAGAGTACCTTGATCTAGCCCCCTGTAGAAGGGAACTGACAAAGTAAACTGGACGCTGCACCATTCTCTTCTGCATCTCCTTATGCGTCTGCGCAGATCCATCTTTGTCGGGACCAGAGCTTGCCGGACCAGAGCTTGTCGGTGAAGCCCCCTGCTTGTCGTTGGATGCATCCTCCATGGTTGCTGGCCCATCATCTGCCTCCCTCTCCGCCACTAACGCAGCACTAACCACTTGATTGGTTGCCGCTATATACAGCAGCAACTTCTCTTGCGGCTTAGGTGCAACAAGTGTTGGAGTGGAGGACAGGTATCTCTTCAAGTCCCGCAGCGCAGGCTCCGCCTCCGGAGTCCATTTCATTGGACCTGCCTTTTTTCAAAAGTTTGAAAAATGGCAGGGCGCGCTCAGCAGATCTAGAGATAAACCTGCAGAGAGCAGCCACGCAACCGGCAAGCCTTCGTACATCCTTGACGCGCTTTGGTGCTTCGATCTGCTCAATGGCCTTGATCTTGTCGGGATTGGCTTCAATTCCCCGCTGAGACACGAAGAACCCGAGAAGCTTGCCGGAAGGGACTCCAATCACGCACTTCTCGGGGTTAAGCTTGAGGTTGATCTTGCGCAGATTTGCAAATGTCTCGTCTAAATCTTAAATCAGGGTCGCCCTGTTCTTGCTTTTGACCACTATGTCATCCATGTAGGCTTCCAAATTTCTGTGCATCTGCGGCTCAAAAGTGTGGTGGACTACCCTTGCGAATGTTGAACCAGCATTCTTCAGACCGAAAGGCATCCGTACGAAGCAGTACGTGCCACACGGGGTGATAAATGCGGTTTTCTCTTCATCCTCTTCTGCCATGAAGATCTGCTGGTATCCTGAGTATGCATCAAGAAATGAAAGCAAATCACATCCGGCTGTGGAGTCAACAATCTGGTCAATGCGCGGCAAGGGAAATGGGTCTTTGGGACAAGCTTTATTAACATCAGTGAAGTCAATACAAAGCCTCCATTTCCCGTTAGCTTTGCGCACGACAACAGGATTGGCCAACCACGTGGGATGGAGCACTCCTCTGACTAGGCCTGCTGCTTCCAACTTCTTGATTTCTTCGGCGATGAATTCTTGGCGCTCGACTGCTTGTTTCCTGACTTTCTGCTTGACGGGCCGCGCATGAGGACAGACGGCAAGGTGGTGCTCAATTACTTTCCTGGGAACACCGGGGATATCAGACGGTTGCCATGCAAACACGTCGACATTCGCCCGCAGGAAAGCAACGAGCGCGCTTTCCTATTTGGGATCAAGAGTGGCGCTGATGGTGAAGGTACCACCAGTGCCGTCCTCCTTGGCGGACACCTTCTTGGTCTCAGGTGGAGCTGCCATTGGCTTCTTACACTTGCCGGTGGAGCTCGATGGTGCGTCCTCAACGGTAGCGCAGCACTCCGAAGAGGTGCGCTTGCCGGAGTGGGCATCAGAGCTCTTGCCGGACTTGGTCTTCTTCTTTCCCCCGGGAGCTTCAGCGGCAAGTGTCTCATGTTCTGCTGCGGCTGCTGCCTCCCGGTAGATCTTGTCGGCACAGATAACAGCATCCTTCTTGTCGCCAGGGACAGAGATGACACTTATCGGGCCTGGCATTTTTAGTACGTTGTACGCATAGTGAGAGGCTGCCATGAACTTGGCGAGTGCCGGACGGCCAAGGATTCCATTGTAAGGTAATGGAAAGTCAGCAACATCAAACGTGACCCTCTCAGTCCTGAAGTTCAGCTCACTGCCAAATGTTACCGGCAACGTGATCTTTCCCTTCGGCTTGCTCATTCCCGGGTTGATTCCTTGAAATGTACCAGTCTCTTCGAGCTCGCTGTCAGGGATCTGGAGTTTCTGGAGAACCATGGAGGAGATCAGGTTTAAGCCGGCCCCGCCGTCAACTAGCATCTTAGTGACCTTGAGGTTGCGGATTGTTGGTGAAACCAATATCGGCAAGCACCGGACCGCAGTTATGCGATCAGGGTGGTCCTCAATATCAAAGATGATAGGCGTGCTGGACCATTTCAGAGGCTTGCATGACTCGACGGGTGGTTCTGCTGCATTAACTTCGCGCACCCACTGCTTGAGCTGACGGTGCGAGGTATGCAGAGAAGCACCACCGTCAACGCACAGGACCTCTGTGGCTTTCTGGAACTCCTGCTCATCAGTCTCCTCATCATCCATGTCTTCATCGTCGTCGTCATCTTCATCCTTGTCGCGGCCGCGAGGAGGTCTGTCTCCTTGCCGCGGCGTCCTCCTCGGCCGGGACGTTTCTTGCCGGATCCCCCAGCACCTTCTTGGGCCTTTTCCTTGTCGCGCCGCTCGTATTCGGCTTTCTGTTGCTCAACAAGCTCCTCGACTTTCCTGCAGCTCTGGAGTTCATGGCCCTTGGTGCAGTGGATCTTGCAATACTGCTTGTTGGTGCTGTCCTGCTTGTCGGCGACCGCCACCTCCGCGGCAACCTCCTTGCCGGAGTCCCCAGCTTTGGCTTTCTCGGCGCCACCACCGCTGCCGGACTGCTCAACAACTAGCACCTCTTTGCCTTTCCTCTTCCTGTTGTTCCGCCGCCGGTTTTTCCTTGCCGGGGCAGCATCTTCACTGTCAGATCCTCCCGCTCCTACATTCTCTCCGGGAGTCTCCTCCCTTCCTCAGCACGTGCACACTTGTCGGCCAGTGCATATAACTCACTGACGTCCCTGATCTTGCACATCACCATTTCCTCCCGCATCCTGAGGTTTCGCACGTTCTAATGGAACACGCTGATCACCGCGGCAGGGTGGACGTCTGGGATGTTGTGCTGCACACTGCTGAATCTCTGAATGTACTTGCGCAGGGGCTCTCCTTCCTTCTGGGCGAGCAGATGAAGATCACTCTCCTGGCCATAAGGCTTGTGTCCGCCTGTGAAGGCGCCGACAAACTGATGGCACAGATCAGCCCAAGAAGATATGGAGTTGTCCGGCAAGTGCATGAGCCAGGATCTGACGTTGGGCTTGAGCACCAGCGGGAAGTAGTTGGCAAGGATCTTGTCATCCCGTCCTCCGGCAGCCTGCACCGCAATGGTGTAGATGCTGAGGAACTCCGACGGATGCGTCTTGCCGTCGTACTTCTCCGGTACGTCTGGCTTGAAGTTCTTCGTGCTAGGCCACTGGACTTGCCGGAGCTCACGTGTGAACGCAGGGCAACCTACCGCATACGGCAGATCGCCTGGTTCCCCTGGCGCATGCATGTCAACAGAGGGCCCAGCGCGCTTGTCGGATTGACGTCGCACTTCTCTTTGGCGCTCGATGCGCGTTCGAGCGTCTTCTTGTCGTCGATCATGAAGAACTTGGCGCTGATCGCGATGAGCTCGTGGATCCGATGATATGGTGGAGTCGCTGTCGAGGTGGATCTGGCGAGTCGGCGATCTTGGCCTTCGGGGTGGTGATTGTATGGTAGTTGCACCTCCACCCGTTTCATCGCCACCGGCTCGCGCCCGGCAACCCTGCCGCGGCGGCGACACGCTCGGCCGCCGTGGAGTGTCGCTGTTGGCGTAGCCGAAGAGACTCTGAATGGTGGCCCTCCATTCGTCGATCTTGTCTGACGTCGGAGGGTAATCTAGGAGCAGTTGAGCTCGCGCCAAAGCTTCTGCTAGAGTGGTGGGTGGCAGTGGCGGACGGCGCGAGGAACGGGACGTGCTCGGACTTCTAAAGATGTTAGAAGGAGCAGTATCCCGTCCAGGCGACCGTGCCCCGCTCGTGCCAGCACGCTGGCGTGCATGCTGGTCTTGAGCGCCCCGAGATCCACCAGCTTGGTCTTGGCCTATCATGCGTATGGCGCTGCAAGTGCCGTGACGCTGTTGGTCTTGCGCCTCCTGAGAGTGGCACGGAACATGTACAGTCGCCGAGGCTTGTGCAGCCTTGTCCTTGGACTTGGCAGCATCATAAGCTTCCTCGTCGACGTCCATTCTTCCGCCGGCGTCCATTCCACCACCCGTTTGCTCCAAAGGTGGCGGAAGTGATGTGGACGGAGCGGCTGCCGCCGAAGTCTTCTTCTTCGGTGGCATGTTGATGAAGGGAACGAGGATCTAGCTCATGTGAATGCCGGATCAGGTTCACACAATCTCGACGCCCCCTACCTAGCGCGCCAAAGATGTCGGGGAAACTGGCTGACCCACGAACACCTATGGGGCCGGCGGACCGGGCCCCTTTCGGTTCGGCGGGGGGCGGAGGTCGCACGAAGAGCAGATCGAGGCGAAGCACACGAGCAGTTTTACCCAGCTTCGGAGCTCTCCGGAGAGATAACACTCCTACTGCTGCTTGTTTGATTATCTTGTGTTCTTGCTCCAGAGAGAGAGAGCGTAGTATTTTCTGGCTTACGAATGAGTCGAACCTTCGAACCCCCCCCCCCCAACCTCCTCTACGTTGCGCATGGGCCTCCTTTTATATGCTAAAGGGGTCACCGACAGGTGGCAATGCAGAGAAGGGTACAAATGTAAAAAGCGAGGTGGTTGGTACAGTTACTTGTACAGTGCACCCTACCTAACCCTGACGGCAGGGGACAAGGGCATTAAATGCCCATCCGAGTCGCCCAAATAGTGCAGAAAAGGACCGTTAGGGACGCCACCGTTCGCCACGATGGCGATTTTGTCAGCTTCGCATGCCACTGCGCACCGCTGGCTGCACAGCCTCCCGCCACGCGCGCCTGGAGAGGCCCCCAGAGCGACATGTTGGTGGATGCGCTGGAGCGTGGGCAAAGAGTGGCCGCCTGCCGCGGCAAGCGCCTTGCCGCTGCTGTTATCTTGTCGGGTCCGGAAGCTTGTCGCTCACCGGGCCTCGAGGTACCTTGGTTGGTCTTCCCGGCAAGCTCCTCTTGCCGGGGCCTTGTCGCCTTGCCGGAGCGCGGGGCGCGTCGCGGCAAGTTCCTTGGAGTGCCTTGGTTGGCCTTCCCAGCAAGCTCCTCTTGCCGGGGCCTTGTCTCCCGAGCTTAAATACTTTGTTCTTGAATGGCTCCAAGGGAGCCACGGAGGATCTTGGCGCTCGCCCGGCAAGCCTTGCCGCGGGGTGCTGCAACTGCCCGTGCACAAGTTCGGGGTACTAGGATACCCCTATTCTAGTACACCGACAGACTTACTTTGGATGATAAGGCACGAGGACAATTTCGGCATGACCTTTGCTAAAAAAATGGACATATCGAGCGCCTGAAATTCACCGGAACGGAAATGATTCAACATTTCGGCGTAACATAGGCAACTCGGATCATTTACCAAAACATGACATGTCCAAAACATGACATATCCAAATATCACATGTGCAGTTCAAATTTGCATATAAATTCAGCAAATTTTGAAACCTATCTAAATTCATAACTAAATAGACAACCTAATTAACATAACTAAAACCTAAGTAAATTAACCGAGCTAGCAGAGAGAGGGGGGTGGTTTACAGAGGGTGCAGGGCGAGGAGGCAGGCCCGACGACGGCCGAGGTTGGGAGGGGAGGAAGCAGAGGAGGGAGGCGAGGGCCGACGGGTCGGGGGCGAGCGCCGGCACCGGGGGCGAGCGCCGGCGCCGGGGGCGAG